>NC_091448.1:23519946-23857029 GCF_964237555.1 Oryctolagus cuniculus | reverse complement strand
AGCAGTAGAAGATGACCCAATTCCTTGGGCCCCTGCATTCGAATGGGAGACCTGGAAGAAGCTCCTGGCTCCTGGCTTCAGATTGGCGTAGCTCTGGCAGTTGTGGCCAATTGGGGAATGAACCAGCAGATGGAAGACCTCTCTTTCTCTCTGCCTCTCCTCTCTCTGTGTAACTCTGACTTTCAAGTAAATAAATACATCTTTAAAACAAAAACAAAAACAACAAAAAAAACTCTTAAGAAAAAAAAAAGAACAAGTTGCAGAAGGTCAATTTTAAGTATTGTTGATGTAAAATTTTACATACAAACACTGGTATTTACAGTTTATGGTTAATTACATATGTAATAAAAATTTAAAACTACATGGGAATAATATGTAACTACCTTAAGATGGAAGTGGGAAGATATGAAAATGGGCTTTATTGGTATCTGTGACACTTTATTTCCCAAAAAACATCACACAGTCTGAAGTAAATGGGGCAAAATATTAATATCTGTTAATTTTGGGTGGTGGGAGCCTGTGCTGTGGCACAGTGGGTTAAAGCTCCGGCTGCAGCACCAGCATCCCATATGGGCACTGGTTTGAGTCCTGGCCAGCTCCCTGCCAATGCACCTGGGAAAGCAGCGGAGGATGGCCCAACTCTTTGGGCCTCTGCACCAAAGTGGGAAACCTGGAGGAAGTTTCTGGCTCCTGGCTTCAGACCAGCTTAGCTCCAGCCATTGTGGCCATTTGGAGAGTGAACCAGAAAATGGAAGACCTTTCTCTGTCTCTACCTCTCCCTGTAACTCTTTGAAATAAATAAATCTTTAAAAAAAAAAATCTGGGTGGTGGGTTATTTTCCTATTTCTGAAATATTTCCCAAGAAAACAAAGTTTTAAAGAGATTACAAATGATCAAATAAACCAGGAACACACACTTGTGTGATATTCAAAGTGAAATCACACAAATCTGCAAAACAGTAATCTCAGTTAACAACATAACAGCTATCGGAGGCCGGCGCCACGGCTCAACAGGCTAATAATCCTCCACCTTGCGGCGCCGGCACACTGGGTTCTAGTCCCGGTCGGGGCGCCGGATTCTTTCCCGGTTGCCCCTCTTCCAGGCCAGCTCTCTGCTGTGGCCAGGGAGTGCAGTGGAGGATGGCCCAGGTGCTTGGGCCCTGCACCCCATGGGAGATCCGGAGAAGCACCTGGCTCCTGCCTTCGGATCAGCGCAATGCGCCGGCCGCAGCACGCAGGCCGTGGCGGCCATTGGAGGGTGAACCAACAGCAAAGGAAGACCTTTCTCTCTGTCTCTCTCTCTCTCTCACTGTCCACTCTGCCTGTCAAAAAAAGAAAAAAAAAAAAAACAGCTATCGGAAGACTCAGTCCTTCACCATTGACTCCCATATAGATTACAATACAACTTAAATTTTAAGCACAGGCTCATTTAGGTGGCAAAGTTCAAAGTAGCTTCACAGATAATTTACTACACAAGACCACATTTATACAGGTTGTTTTAGCAATATCAATTATCTAGAACCAGGAAGTTAAAAAAAAAAAAAAAAGGCCTGGATAAAAAGCAAGACTAGATGATATGAAGTCCATAATAAAGCTTATACACTCTACTCAGAAGAGAACCCATCAGACTCTCATCTCAGAAATGTATTTTTATCTGGTCACTTAGACCTCTTTAGATCAAGACCAGTAGAATAAAAGAGGGGGAAAACGGCACAACAGGCAGTGACAAGGCACAATAAGTAGCAAGAAAACCTTAAGTAAGGAAAACAAACAGAACTTTCAAAGAACAGATTCGAAACTAATAAATTATTGTACATAGTCTGAGATAACTTCTATGGTTATAAGTATTTCAGCATCAATTACAGATACCTAGAAGAAATTTGAAAACAAACAACCTCACCTTATGAGGAACTACAAAGATCAAAACATAATATACTGTAGGAATATTTCCATTCAAATCAGTCTGTTTTTTAAAGTCTAAGTGCCTCAAAGGGTAAACTCTAGTTATCTGGAAAACTCCCTGCAGAATTCACTGCCAGATGACAAGTAGATAAAGGTTAACAACTAAAACTGTTTCTTTTACATCTTTTCTCAAAATTTCAAAAAGCAGAACAGAAAATCTGAATAAATTCAGTTCCTTATCACTAATCTTTTAAATTTAATTTCTTAAGACCATTTAGTGCTCTAGCACAACACTGACATACAATCCTACCATTTACTTGAAAGGAATAAAAATGGCCAAAATGACTGCATAGAAAGTATGCGAAATTTGGGCAGAAAAATTTGTAACTCAGGGTTAACAATAACATCCATTTAGATGCCAAGTTTCTAGCCTGCCAAACAAACAACTATATCTGTAACTCTCTGATTATCAGTGCCAATTTAGTCATCTCCAACGCGAGTACTCTGTTGATGGAGGCTAGGGATTGGCTAGTCTATCCTGACTTCTGACCTCGAAGAACGAAGTTCATTTCTCTGGCACAGGTAAAATCTTTCCATGACAGGAAACCCAATTACTGTACCAACCACCATACACAATCAGAATTGTAGCAACACTCACATAAACCTTCCAATACTTTTTAAAATTATCTACAAAGAGAGTCAAAATTTGCAATAACTATAAAACTCCATTGCTCTCAAAGAGCTAATGCAAAGAGAGGGAAGAGGGAATGAAATCAAAGAAGCCTATGGCTGGCGCCACGGCTCAATAGGCTAATCCTCCGCCTAGCGGCGCCGGCACACCAGGTTCTAGTCCCAGTCGGGGCGCTGGATTCTGTCCCGGCTGCCCCTCTTCCAGGCCAGCTCTCTGCTGTGGCCCAGATGGCAGTAGAGGATGGCCCAAGTCCTTGGGCCCTGCACTCCCATCTCCATGGGAGACCAGGATAAGCACCTGGCTCCTGCCTTCGGATCAGCGCTGTGCGCCGGCTGCAGCGTGGCGGCCATTGGAGGGTGAACCAATGGCAAAGGAAGACCTTTCTCTCCATCTCTATCTCTCTCACTGTCCACTCTGCCTGTCAAAAAAAAAAAAAAGAATGAAAGAAATCAAAGAAGCCTGGATAAATTTCTCTAGGCTCATAATGACAGTTTCAAAACCTACCGGATTGGACTATACTCACCTACATGGAAGACAACTAATTGTTAAATCACTGCACACACTCTAATTTCTTCACCTTCCCCTGGAGTCCACACCCCAGGCCAGGTTAAAAATCCACTAAGTTTCTAATATATAACCTGTACAAATACTCTGGTCTTATCATAAAATTTTGCAACTAAAGCAACATAACAACTTGAATACTTTGTGCAATGTGATCCCAACTGTTGGGAAACTGACCCATCATCAGTTATAAATCTAGGTTTCCAGAGAGATGTTTTGTCATTATCCTCACAGTTCCACAAGATACCACCTGACAGCGCCATTTAAAAACTTACTGCTTCAGTTTGATTTCAAAAACATCCCTAAGTTTCCAGGTACTCCTTTCTAATGTTGACCCCTCTTTTGTATTCCCAAAGGTGTCAATGGGTATAGTTAAAGGGTCCAATCACTCTGCAGTCAAATCCACCAAAATTCATTACCACGCTCTCTTTGTGTTGCCACCTAATCTGAAAAAAAAATGCTTCAAAAAATTCTTATTACTCAAAAGATCCTTTTATTTCCTTGTATCACATTAGCAAGTCCCTGCTAATACCTAATGAATATCTTATCAGTGCTGCCTCAATGGCACATACCCGGTACTCCTCACATCTTGGGAAAACTAGAAAAGGGGTAAGGAGAAGCACTGCTGTTTGTTCTAACACTTCAATAAAACTCACTTCTCAATAACCATTTTAAAAATCTGAATCCTTTTCTTCTGAAACTTTTTTCCTAAACATGTATGCCTCCCCAAACTATCAACTCATGATGCCAACCCGGGGAGCAAAACACAAATGACTTTTTAAATGTTAGTCTTTTCACATAATGCGAACTCATCCATTGCTAGTTCCCTCTTCCCAAAGGTTTGCCAAGTCACAAGACACACCACTGTTTACAATCCCTCCCATCTGCCCCCTGCCAATATGTATCAAACACTCTAGTGACTTGGCTTAAACTGCAGTCTTCCCAAGAACTCACTCAAATCCTAATTTAGACCCAAGAGGCACTCATTCTGATTCACATTCTTAATGGAAAAATTTTAAGTCAACTGACTCTCCCAGGGCTGAATTCCGCCTGGAAGCAGCCAGACCCTGAAGCCCTCAGGCCGTCACAACAGCACCCTGAATCTGACCATATACCTTTTAATTCTGTACTTTTAGATACATTTTCAATGTAACTATCAAACCTTCTTGGCACTAAAGGCAACTTCCCACTTGCAATTCGTTGGGAGTACTAGTCTACATTTCTTTCATTTCGTTGCTACATACGGTCTGGTGTTTTTTTTTTTTTTTTTTTAAGCTTGAAACAAAATATACACCATTCTTTTCACAGATAACTATTAAGCAACTCCCATTTTTCCTTAGGGACTTCATATAACCCGTCCTGTAACATGGTATCATAAATGTCTATTGTTCAGGATCTTTGTAGGGCATCTATACCGAACGGTCTCCAAAAATCAAACAATACTACAGATAATGCTGTGGGAGGAGGGGGGGGAGTATGAATCACCAAAAATTGCAATGAAGAGTAATGGAAGATTTTCACCCGCGGTATGCAAAAACTAATGCAGCTTCTTTCAGCGGAGGGCACGGCTAAGCAACAGCCAGCACTCTAGCAATAAATCCGCCCGCCTGGAAGGTGGCAAAGCTGGGAAGACAGGGGCAAGAGCGGACACGGGATCCTCCCGCAGCTTCTCCGGAGGTTAGGAGAGAACAAAGTCACTGCTGCACTGTCACTTCAGGGGGAGGGGGAGGGGGCTGATCATCTCGGAAACCCAGCCCCCGAGCCGGAGCAGGCGGAGAGAACTCGGCAAGGCTGCCTGGGATTAACATTCTCGTTCTCACCCTCTCCCCCCCCCACACACACACCCTTTCTAGAAGCTCCCCTCCTCGCTCCAGCGCGGCGGCCGGCCTCGCAGATGACCGCCCCTTTCAATCGATCCCCGTCGGGTGTAGGGAGAACCAAAGAAAAGAACTGAGCGGGAGACTGAGACGGAGCGGGGGCTGCCACGACCCCTCCGGCCTCTCCCCGGGCACTACCAAGCCCCGCAGGGCCAGGGGTGGGGGGAGCTCCACACAGGTGTGCTCGCCTGGGCCCGTCCGCTCCGCAGCGCGGCCCCGGGCCCAGCCCCAGCCGAGCAGGCAGAGCACGCCGGCCCTGGCGCCCCGCGGCCGCCCGGAGGGGCGCGTCCGTCCCCCGAGCCGGCCCCCCAGCCCCAGCCCCGCGGACCCACGGCTCCGAGGCCCGCCCGCCCTCCCCGCCGGGCCCCAGGTCCAGCCCGCAGGCGCGGCCTAACTGCTCGCCCCCGGCGCCCGAGGGTCGCCGTACCTGGGCGGCGGCCTCCAGCTTGCCCTCGAAGGTGAAGTCCAGCAAGTCGGGCTTGAGGCAAAGGCTGTAGTTGATAGGGGAGACATCGGCAGGCAGCCGCTCGAAGGGCCTCTTCTCCGGCATCGCGGCGAGGCCCAGGCTGTGGAGGCGGCGGCGGCGGCGAGAGGAGCGGCTGAGGAGGAGAAGGAGGAGGGGAGGAGGCGGAGGGCCGAGGAAGAGCAGGCGGCGAGCGACGGAGGGGGCGGCGGCTGCCAGCCACATCCACCGAGCGCGGGCGACCGCCGGAGGAGCGCCACTGGGGAGCCTGGGGGCGGGGGACAGACCCAGCCGGAGCGCTAGGGGCCGGGAGGGAGGCCGTGCGGGCGGGCCGGCGGGCGGGCGGGCGGGCGGGCGGGCTGCCTACGGGGAAGGGGGCGGAGGGGAGGGAAGGGGAGGAGGGCCCGCAAGGAGGGAGGGAGGGAGGGAGAGAGGGAGGCGGCGGCGGCGGCAGCTGCGTGCGCGGCCCCGCCGGCGGCGGCCGGGCGCGCCCCCGTGGAGTGCGCGCGCGCACCGGGGCGGGGGGCGGGGTGGCGAGGGCGTGGCCGCCCGCGCAGGAGGGCCAGAGGCGGCTTCCGGCGGCGCTGCACCTGTCACCCCGGCTCGGGAGAGGGGGCGGCCTGCGGGCCGCAAGGAACCCGGAAGCGCTTGAGAAGCGGCGAGGAAGGCGTGAGGGCTCCCTGAGCTGCCTTGGGAAGTGGAAGCCCGCACCACTGGCCAGTTCAGTCGCGGTAACATGTTAAAATAGAAATTCAAAACACAACCCCAACTCCAGATCAGCGGAAAGCCCTGATTTGAGTTCTTTGACCCTAATTCTTATTGTTTTAAGGAGCGAGTTCAAGAGATGATTTGAAAAAGAAGTTTTTAGTCAGAAGACCTTGAATAATCCAGGTTATCACCTCCAGTGCGATTTAGACCTTTGAGGAAGTGATCTCAAAAATTAGCAACAGTTTTGTTTCCATAGTTTAATGTTTAAAATAAAGTGTTGCCACCCCCCTTCATCTTTGTTTCTGCCTTTTTATTTTTTTGACAGGCAGAGTGGACAGTGAGAGAGAGAGACAGAGAGAAAGGTCTTCCTTTGCCGTTGGTTCACCCTCCAATGGCCGCCGCGGCCGGCGCACCGCGCTGATCCGATGGCAGGAGCCAGGAGCCAGGTGCTTTTCCTGGTCTCCCATGGGGTGCAGGGCCCAAGCACCTGGGCCATCCTCCACTGCCCTCCCTGGCCACAGCAGAGAGCTGGCCTGGAAGAGGGGCAACCGGGACAGAATCCGGCGCCCCGACCGAGACTAGAACCCGGTGTGCCGGCGCCGCAAGGCGGAGGATTAGCCTAGTGAGCCGCGGCGCCGGCTGTTTCTGCCTTTTTAAACGAAAAAGCCCTGCACCAGTTGAGGCCTCTTCAGTGGTGTACTGGCTGCACCTTCCTTATTCACTCTGGCAGCTCTGATGGATGCTTCCCCACAGAGATTTATCCACAGTCTAGGTGCCTTTGGAGAAACTTCTCGGGCAGAACGCTTTCATCCCCAAAACTCTAGGCAGAGGGCTGTGGTGGACCAATGCTGCCCAACAGAAGTAGGCTGTGCACCACTAGTGGTATTAAGTTTTCCAGCAGCCACATCACAAAATGATGAAAAAAATGCAGTGGAATAATACATCTTTTTTAACCCGACATACCCAAAATATTTTTTTTTGACAGGCAGAATGGACAGTGAGAGAGACAGAGAGAAAGGTCTTCCTTTGCCGTTGGTTCACCCTCCAATGGCTGCCGCGGCCAGCGCACCGCACTGATCCGAAGCCAGGAGCCAGGTACTTATCCCGGTCTCCCATGGGGTCCAGGGCCCAAGCACTTGGGCCATCCTCCACTGCACTCCCGGGCCACAGCAGAGAGCTGGACTGGAAGAGGGGCAGCCGGGACAGAACCCGGTGTCCCGACCGGGACTACAACCCGGTGTGCTGGCACCGCAGGCGGAGGATTAGCCTAGTGAGCCGCGGCGCCGGCCCTGACATACCCAAAATATTTTCAGTTCAACATGTAACCAATTTTAAAAATATGAATATTACTTAATTTTTATATTATTGTTGAGATCCAGTGTGCATTTTGCACTTACAAGCACTCCTTGGTTCTGACTAGCCACATTCCAGGTGCTCAGTTGCCACCCATGGCTGGTGGCTACTGTGGTGGGCAGCACAGTTTTGGACACTGGGCCTGCCCTCTTGTCCTCTGAATCCTACATTTTAGAAGGACCGTCTGAAAAGCTGCAATCCTTTCAAACTGAGTTATGAAATGAAGGCTTTTGTTATATGAATGAATTTCTGTGACCACTTATGGGTCATAAAAATAACAATAATCTAAGGAACATAAAATAATTAGATTATAATTGAATATTGATCACTTACTAAACACTTGTCATTCATTAATTCACTTAATCTCAACAGCTCTGTGAGGTGGACGCCATTATCCCCACTTTACAGATGTAACAGCAGGTGCACAGAAATACAGTGACTTTCCCAAGCTCATCTAGCTAATATTCGCCAGTGTTGGAACAGAGACTTAGGCATTGTTTTCTGCTAATGAATTTGGCAGCAGCTTCCCTGTTTTTCTAACTCTCCATTTTTGTTGTATTCTAATCTATCTGTATGTCAGCTTCTCAAAATGTTATTTTCATTGTGCAAGAACCCTTAAGGGGGCTGGCGCTGTGGTGTAGAAGGTTAAGCTGCCGTCTGCAGTGCCAGCACCCCATATGGGCACTGGTTCAAGTCCTGGCTGTTCCACTTCCCATCCAACTCCCTGCTAATGTGCCTGGGAGGGCAGCAGAAGATGGCTCAAGTCCTTGGACTGCCACCCACATGGAAGACTTGGAAGAAGCTCCTGACTCCTGGCTTTGGCTTGGCCCAGCCCTGTCCATTGTGGCCATTTGGAGAGTGAACCAATGGATGGAAGATCTCTCTCTCTCCCTCCTTCCCTCCCTCCCTGTCTCTCTCCCTGTCTCTCTCTCTCTGTATCTCTGCATAAATGAATCTAAAAAAAAAAGAAGAAGAAGAAGAACCCATAAGGCTCCTTCTTGTCTGTTAAAGCAAATCTGATTCTTAACCATTCTAAGGCTCTCCCTGAACTGCCCTTGTCATGTTCAGAGTTATTTTTTTCTTACCCTTCAGCATAAATGCTCCAGTCTTAACAAGCTAAAGTCTTTACTGTTTGGCACTTACAGGTGGTTCATTCTCTCCTCTCTACCCTTGCTCATGCGCTGTTGCTGAAATGGCCTCATCATTTTTGGCAAACCCCTGCCCCTCCCTTCCTACAAAACTCATCTTTTCCGGAAAGTCCTCATTGACTAACTCCACCCAACTCTAACCCTTTTCCCATCAGCTTTTGCTGATTTATTTGTACATGTTCTTTTGTTCTGTTGTTGCATTTTGAAATTTGTTTTATATGTATATCTTCACAAGATGTACTTCTAGCAAGAACTTGCTTTATCATTCTTTTATTACTCTCAGTTCTGGCTACTGCACAAAAAATGTCTCAGTTGTTAATGAGGTGATAAACCAATTGACCAAGAGAGAAGATTTCATCCAGTCTCTGGCTTTTCCTTTATAGACAAGATGTGTGCTCTACAGAGTAACTGTGTAAGCCTAAGGAAAGAGGCTATTTTACTTTTTAAAAATCACAGAAAACATGAAAAATAAAAATGCCAGGGCCATGGACTTGGAATCAGGGAGTGGACCATCACATGCAGTTTCCCTTACACACGACCAGACGGCAGCCTGGCCTGCGCTCCCTGCAGTCTTCTCTGAAATCATGGAAAGGAAGAGCACAGGGCTTTTGGAAATTCACTTCTCTCCACTGTGCTTCAGAAAGGAGTCTGGGAGAGGGGGCTGATACTGTGGCACGATAGGTAAAGTCTGTAATGCCCCATATCGTGCAGGCTTGCTCTCAGCTGCTCTGCTCCCTATCCGGCTTCCTGCTAGTGCACCTGGGAAGGCAGTGGAAGATTGCCCAAATACTCGGGTCCCTGCCACCCATGTGAGAGACCTGGATGGAGTCCTCGGGGCTGGCTCATTTCTGGCTGTTGAAGGCATCTGGGGAATGAACCAGCAGATGAAAGATCTGTGTCTTCCCCTCTCTCTGTCACTTTGCCTTTGAAATCAATAAATAAATCTAAAAGAAGACAGCAAGGGGACATCATTAATGTCTCAAAATGGTTAGCCCTACTTTTAAAAATTTGTTTGAAAGGAAGAGAGATAAAAATGGACACAGAGAGAGATCTCTCATCCTTTCATTCACTCCCCAAAATGCCTGCAAGCGTAGGTCAGGTTGAAGCCAGGTGCTGGGAATTCAGTTCAGGCCTCCCATTGGGTAGCAGGAACTCAGCTACTTGAGCAGCTACCTGCTGCCTCCGAAGGTGCACCTTAGCAGGAAGCTGGAATTGGGAATGGAGCTGGTACTGAAACCCAGTCACTCCAATGTGGGATGTGGGCATCCCAAGCAGTATCTTGACTACTAGGCCCTGTCCAGTATTGCCCCTATTTACTTCCAGGCTTCTCTGTTTACCAAGCCCTTGATGAGAACCTGCAAGTAAAAACAAACAAACAAACAACAACAAAAAAAAAAAAACCTGTAGAAATCTGTATATATCAATAAAAAGTCAAAAAAGGGAACAGGCATTTGTCTAGTGGTAAGAAACTATATGGGACACCTGCATCCCATATCAGAGTGCTTGAGTTCGAGTCCTGGCTCTGCTCCCAACTCCAGTTTCCTGCTGATGTGCACCCTGAGAGGCAAGAGATGATGGCACAAGTACTCAGGCACTTGGTACCCTCATGGGAGACCCAGCTGGAGTTCCCAGCTCCTGGCTCTTGGCTTCAGGTGGCCTGGTCCAGCAGCAGCCATTTCAGCCATCTGGGGAGTGAAGCAGAGGTTGGAAGATAATCTCTATCCATGTGTGTCTTCCTCTCCCTCTGTTGCTCTGCCCTTCAATTAAATAAATACTTTTTTTTTTTGAAGGAAGAAAAGAAAGGGGGGGGGGGGAGCTGTTCTAGTGAGAGCACTTTGCTTTTAAAGATTTTTTTCAAGATTTATTTATTTATTTGAAAGGCAGAGTTACAAAGAGAAGAAAAGAGAGAGAGAGAGAGAGAGAGATCTTTCCATTTGCTGGTTCACTCCCCAAGTGGTCACAACGGCCAGGCCAAAGCCAGGAGCTTCTTTCTGGTCCCTCACGTGGATGCAGGGGCCTAAGCACTTGAGCTGTCGTCTGCTGCTTTCGCAGGCACATTAGCAGGGTGCTGGATTAGAAGTGGAGCAGCTGGACTGGAACCAGTACCCATATGGGATGCTGATGTCACAGGCGGTGGCTTTACCCACTGTGCCGCAGCACCGGCCCCAAGTCAGCGGCACTTTTGCCTTCAATCTTCAAGCATTAGTTTGAGAGTCTGAGGACACGAAGTAATAGTTTCAGTATCATCATGGACTTTGTGACCTAGAGCAAGTCTTAAAATTTCCCTGCCTTGGTTTTCCCATCCCTAAAGCAGATATGTGCAATATTATTTCACCTGTGGTTTGAGAATAAAAAGAAAATGAAAAAGCCCGTCATTGTATGACTGTCAGAAGGGTATTTGTAGCAAGAGTAGTAAAGAGTGGGAGGGAAGGACACGAGTAGACGTAAGTCATGGAGAGAGGTCCCAAAGAAGAGAGACTAGAAGAGCCCGCACCGCGGCTCAACAGGCTAATCCTCTGCCTTGCGGTGCCAGCACACCAGGTTCTAGTCCCGGTCGGGGCACCGGATTCTGTCCCGGTTGCCCCTCTTCCAGGCCAGCTCTCTGCTGTGGCCCGGGAGTGCAGTGGAGGATGATGGCCCAAGTGCTTGGGCCCTGCACCCCATGGGAGACCAGGAGAAGCACCTGGCTCCTGCCTTCGGATCAGCGCGGTGCGGCCATTGGAGGGTGAACCAATGGCAAAGGAAGACCTTTCTCTCTGTCTCTCTCTCTCTCTCACTGTCCACTCTGCCTTTCAAAAGAAAGAGAGAGAGAGAGAGAGAGAGAGAGAGAGAGAGAGAGAGACTAGAAGGGAGCTGGGTTGTGGGCCAAGGTATTTAGGTAGGAGGAAAAGAAACCCTGGCTATGAAGCAGTGAGAGGGAGAAAGATGTGGAAAGCTTGGGAGACCATGGCAAAACCTGTAGTGTTGAGATGGAAACAAAGCTTAGCTGCTACCAGGTAGCCTCACTGACTTGAAACTATGCCCTTCCAGGGTCAAAATTACCACTCTGATTCCATTAATATGAGTCTTACCTGTGGAATATGATGAAGGGGTTCCAAAAATTAGGGACACAAAACGTCAAAGAGCAATCCATAGGAAGCTGATACCGGGAGAGCCCAGCCTCATTCTGTAATGAAAATGGCTGTTGGAATGACAGTTGGAAACGTGAGTGGACAGAACGTTGCCCTCCCATGCTGTGTTCCCCAGGAAAGGCAAGTGGGTTAATTCCATTTGCTCTGAAAGTTATAGATAGATAACAAAATACGATGAAGTCATACGTGATACACATGAAGAGGATACATGTAGATTAATTTGAGGGTGACAATATGACATTCTATACATCTAAATGTGGCCAAAGAAATGTCCCATCTGGTCCCATAGAGCTTTATTTCTCTTGGTATGTTTCCATCAGGAAGTTGAAAAAGTCACACGCTTCCACCTGTCTTGTTTATTTGCAACCCCTCCTTCCCCCCTCCTCAGGACTTATGCTTCCTTTTTCAAAACCACTACTGTCGGCTTATTTATCAATCCTGAGTGACTGGCAGCTACCTGACTAAAACCAGGTCCCTTTGTTCATGATCTTCAAAATGAGATGAGCCTGTTTGGCTCCATTCTTTGGTGAAGGGTTTGCCATCAGGGCTTTGCAGAATGTGAGTTAGGGATGGAAGCCAACACCCTGTGCTGCAGGCAAGAATGCATATGTCGGTGCCTGATGCGTGGGTCTCTGGAATGCTGCTACAATATTTCCCGTGGAATCCCAAGTCTCTAAAGGTTACAGTGTTCTGGAGCTGGCAGGCCAGAATCGAGTTTGCATTGACTTCAGATCCAAAAATATCAGTGCGGGTTCAGGTTGAACCAAGAGCATTAGAAGTCTCAGCAGCTTGGCAACGATCAGAGGGCCTCAGTTTCTCCACCCTTGGCTTGATTTCTGTTTGCTTCTTCAAACCCTGACAAGAATTGACATCAGAATTAATCCTCACTCAATATCTCAATATCTGATCCTGTGCCTAGCAAAGACAATAAGCTCAACTTTTGTCCAACCCTGGGTGTAGGGTGGGGTGAAGAGAGGCATAACACATGAAGTCTTGCCAAGCTGGTAGAATCACATCTCATGGGATATGATTTTATAAAAGCAGTTTCCCTTGAAGCCTTAGCCACATAAATAACTGGATGAAAATCTTTTTGCTGTCAGCCTCCGTACAAAGTTTGCATAGGGGTCAAGATTAATAAACACATGGGAAGTATATGGGAAGCTAGAAACTGACTTGTGAGCTGCTTACCTGTAGGACTGAGCTAAAAGTCATCTTGTCCGCAGTAAACAAATAGTGCTGGAATTGAAAAAAACTTGGAGGGAAGTCACGGGACCCCTTCACTTTCAGATATTATGCATTTTCTAGGAAAATAATCTTGGCATGAAGACTGGCGTTTGAGATCTGGTGCCTTACTTTTCATAAAATCTAGGTGGTAACATCTCTGTATTGTGAACTGACTCAAGATGAAACCAAAGAGACAAAAAAGGATTCAAACTGCTCATATGTTTTAGCCCTGGGAAGCCTGCAGCAGCAGCTTTCAGGACTTGGTCTATTTTAGTTCAAAGTGCTATCACACTGTATAAAATATACATTCACTGAGAATGAGGCATAGCACGGATACCCTAGGGCCCTGACATCAGAAATTAGGGCAGGTCAAAAAAAAAAAAAAAAAAAAAAGACAAAACTCTTTAGGCAAACAGGCACAATTTAAACCATTCAATAGAGATTTATATTCTTCTTGTTCCAAACCTACATTAGTTATGAAGTGGAGGCTGCCATTGTAGCAACTCTGCATCAGGAAACCTTGAACTCTGGCTGGACCCTATCCTAATGTGTCTTGGGACCAAGAGATGCCTAAATATGTCGCCGCTGCTTACCCCCATGGACTTTTGCTGAAGTGATTCATTACCATCTTATCTCAGTGTAAGAGGCTATCAGTAGTTGCAAGGGAGGGTGACAGGCTCAAAGGAATGGAGGAGGTGAAGAGGAGAAAGTGGGGTCACAGAAAGTGCTAGTATTGCTGTCTTACACAGTAAATCGCTTTCTTTACTTTAGAAACCCACCCCCTTTTATTTTTTCCAGGAATCAGAACACTGTAGTTCTATCCAGATTGGGTTCCCACTTTACTTCCACAAGTTGCAGACCTATGCTTCACCCTTCTCCTAAACAAGGACTTAAAGTGGTAAAATATTTGAGGCCTTTGTTTTGCATAACTTTTCTTCCCCTTTGTGGTAATGGGACAGAGAAGCTCAGTATGCCACATTACAAACATGAAGATTTATAACTTACTTTTTTTTTTTTTTTTTTTTTTTTTTTTTTTTTTTTTTTTTGACAGGCAGAGTGGACAGTGAGAGAGAGAGACAGAGAGAGAAAGGTCTTCCTTTGCCGTTGGTTCACCCTCCAATGGCCGCCGCTGCAGCCGGCGCACCGCGCTGATCCTGGCAGGAGCCAGGAGCCAGGTGCTTTTCCTGGTCTCCCATGGGGTGCAGGGCCCAAGCACCTGGGCCATCCTCCACTGCACTCCCTGGCCATAGCAGAGAGCTGGCCTGGAAGAGGGGCAACCGGGACAGAATCCGGCGCCCCAACCGGGACTAGAACCCGGTGTGCCGGCGCCGCAAGGTGGAGGATTAGCCTATTGAGCCACGGCGCCGGCTCTATAACTTACTTTTTTTAAAAATTTTTTATTTATTTATTTGAAAGGCAGATTTACAGAGAGGCAGAGGCAGAAACAGAGATAGAGATCTTCCATCTGCTGGTCCACTCCCCAGATGGCCACAATGGCCAGAGCTGGCCAAGCCAAAGCCAGGAGCCAGGAACTTCTTCTGGGTCTCCCACATGGGTGTAGGGGCCCAAGCACTTGAGCCATCTTCTGCTGCTCTCCCAGGCCCATTAGTTGAGAGCTGGTTCGGAAGTGGAGTGGCTGGGACTGGAACTGGCCCTCATTTAAGATGCTAGTGTCACAGGGGGCCGCCCAACCCCTTGTGCCACAACGCTGGCCTCTATAACTTACATTTTAAGGATATCCCAAGTAATTGGAAATGAATTCCTTCTGTTTTGTTCTTTTTAGTTTTTTATAAAGATTTATTTGTTTATTTGAAAGGCAGAGTTACAGCGAGGCAGAAGCAGAGAGAGAGAGGTCTTCCATCCACTGGTTTACCCCCTAGATGGTTGCAATGCCTGAAGCTGCACTGATCTGAAGCCAGGAGCCAGGAGCCAGGAGCATCTTCCAGGTCTCCCAGGTGGGTGCAGGGGCCTAAGGATTTGAGCCATCTTCTACTGCTTTCCCAGGCCATAGCAGAGAGCTAGATTGGAAGTAGAACAGCCAGGTCTCGAACTGGCGCCCATATGGAATGCCAGCACTGTAGATAGCGGCTTTACCTGCTACGTCACAGCACCAGCCCCTCTTTTTAATTATTGTTATAGAGGCCCTCAAATAAAAGATCAGAAACTGACACAGGACACAGATAGATGCGGTCATTTGCCCAAGGTCCCTGCAAAGCAATGACTAAAGCCCTAGAAGAATTCCCCAGCCCTAGCTCCTTTCCAAATATGCTTGCCATTCTAGATAACTGTCACAGGACAAGTGTTGAAACATTAGGGGGACCCACACCTGCCCCAGAGTTTCCATGGTATTCTTGATTGCCAATATCTTCCACTGTTATAAGCCATGTAAATGTCCTAGGATTTCCAATATTCTGGCCCTTGAGTTTAAAGAAAATGAAAGAGAAGTTGTATGCCTGGGAGTCAAGGCAAAGAGGGCACACGCTAGCTGGTGTCAAGGCTGGGTTACAGGAAGGAGACAGAAGGATCTGATTGCAGGAATAAGCAGGCAGCTCGCATGAGGGTAACACAATCCCCTGCCGCAGAGACCAGCAGCTGATGCTAAAAAGAATGCCCTCTCCACGGGTGCTTAAACCAGGCCGTGTGTGTTTTCAACCCACCTTTGCACTATTCATACTTGAGCTCCATCAAGCACGCTTGCACATGGAGATCTGACAAAGCTTGACAAGTCCTATAAAGGCAGGCACTGGGGTAAGCCTTTAGCGAAAGGGGTGGGAGTAACTTACTTCATTAGAAAAAAATATGTTCAGTCAGCATTTCTGAAGTCCTCAAACTGCTTTACAAAATCACTAGGACTAGAAAACCAAGCCAGAGAAACAAGTTCTCTAGGTTCATAAATCCATGTGGTTAATCCGAGGCTGTTCGTCTCTACACAGACTCTAGGCCTAGAGAGCCACATGAAGTATTCTCTTTATTTAGTACCATACACCTATTCCCACTCTGAATAATTAAAAATATATCTAAATGCCTTTCACAGTGTGAAAGAGACAGAATGGAAATTCACAGAGCAGAACAAAGGTCCAATTCTTCTCTCCTCACCATGATCATCACTAACCTTAGGCACAGTTCTAAGCAGTAACCAGAAAGGCACATTCTCATCCACCAGGTCGGGACCCCTTGCTCTGCAGGGTAATGAAGGGGTTATACCCTGTAACTCTCTTAATTAAGATAATTAGTTGCTGAACAAAAAATAGGATACCTAGTTAAATTTGAATTTCAGAGAAACACTAAAAGTTTTTTTAGTATATCCCAAATATTTCAAGAGACACACTTATACTAAAAATGCGCCATAATTAGGGGCATATTTATTTCAAAACTACTCATTCTTTATATGAAGCTCAAATTTAATTGGGTATCCTGTATTTTTATTTGCTAAATCTGGCAACCCTATTGGTACTCTGCTTTAGAATTTTTCTTTTTAATTATGCCTGGAATATGATTACCTGTTGATCTTACCAGAATGTCTCTTATTTATTTTTATTTCTTTTTTTAAGATTTATTTATTTATTTGAGAGACAGAGTTACAGACAGTGAGAGGGAGAGACAGAGAGAAAGGTCTTCCATCTGCTACTTCACTCTCCAGGTGGCCGCTATAGCCAGAGCTGTGCCAATCCAAAGCCAGGAGCCAGGAGCTTCTTCCAGGTCTCCCACGTGGGTGCAAGGGCCCAAGTACTTGGGCCATCTTCTACTGCTATCCCAGGCCACAGCAGAGAGCTGGTTCCGAAGAGGAGCAGCAGGGACCAGAACCAGTGCCCATATAGGATGCCGTCGCTTCAAACCAGGGCTTTAACCTGCTGCGCCACAGCGCCGGCCCCTATTTTTATTTTTTTAAAAGACAGACAGACAGAGATTTTCTATCAACTGGTTCACTCCTTCAAATACCAGCAACAGCCAGAACTTGGACAGGCTAAAGCTAGGAGCTAGGAACTCAATCTAGGTCTCCCACAAGGGTGGTGGAGACCCAAGAACTTAGGTTTTCACCTGCTGCCTACCAGGGTGCACATTAGCAGGAAGCTGGAATTGAACCCGGGCATTCTGATATGGGATGTAGGGTTCTCATAAGGCATCTTAACCACTGTACCCATCATCAACCCTGCTTTCCGATTTTGAAGATTGCAGCCAATGGCTTTTGAATTGCTTGACTTTATAAAAAGGAAAAAAAAATTTTAAGATCGATTTATTTGAAAATCAGAGTTACAAAGAGACAGGGAAAGACAGAGAGAAAGAAAGATCTTCCATCTGCTGGTTCACTCCCCAAATGTTCACGACAGCCGGTGCTGGGCCAGGCCGAAGCCAGAAGCTGGGAGCCCAAACGCTTGGGCTACCTTCTGCTGCTTTTCCCAGGCCATGAGCAGGAAGTTGAATCAGAAATGGAGCAGCCGGGACACAAACCAGCACCCATGTGGGATATTGGCATTGCCCGTGGCAGCTTTACCCATTATGCCACAACACCGGCCCCCAAAAGGAAGAATCTTTTCTTGGAAGTCAATTGGTATTCTGTCCTGTTTAATTTTTCGGCCTATGAACCCCCAAAAGGATCCTCTCTCTTCTGATTTTCTTACACCCCAAGGTACTCTCACCTCAATAGAAAACAGCACAGGTTAATATCAGCTTGCTTCCAAAAAGTAAACCTGTCTCTTCAAATATTTCAAATACTTTAAATGCTGTTTCTGAGATTAAATGCCCTTGTTCAGAATCGGGTAGTGATTGTGCCATATTTTATAAGAGAAATTACTTTGAGAGTGATGCTGGCAAGATTATGTCAGGTAGCAGCCAAGGACTGATAACACCACACTGAGAAGCCAATGGTGGTTTTTGGTTTCTTTTCTCTTACCACTGCTACTATCTTAAAATACTTTTAGCGTTTCCACATATCTGGAAATGATGCAGACATTCTAGGCCTCATTCTGCCACTCCTGTAAATATCAAAGCTTAAACATTTTAATGGGGAAGGAAAAAACACCACAGTGAAGAATGAATATTCATAGGACTTTAATCAGGAATTATCCCAATAGAATCTCACATTTTACCATACACTACAGGAAGGGAACCTTTTTCATTATCATTAATAATTTGGTTCTTTGGAAAAATCATCTCCTTCTTGTTTTTTAAAAATTATTGAGTACCTATGTGTGCCACTCATTTGTGTATATATATAAGCTTTTTTAAAAAAATATTTTATTTATTTATTTTAAAGATAGAGTTACAGAGAGGCAGAGGCAGAGAGAGAGGTCTTCCATCCACTGGTTCACTCTCTAGATGGCCTCAATAGCCAGAGCTGGGCCATCTGAAGCCAGGAGCCAGGAGCTTCTTCCCGGTCTCCCATGAGGGTGCAGGGAACCAAGCACTTGGACCATCTTCCACTGCTTTCCCAGGCCATAGCAGAGAGCTGGATCAGAAGTGGAGCAGCCAGAACTAGAACTGGCGTCCATATGGGATGCTGGCACTGCAGGTGGTGGCTTTACCCATAATGCCACAGCACAGGCCTATAAGCTTGTTTTAAAATGTTTATTGGGGCCAATGCTGTGGCTCAATGGGTTAACGCCCTGGCATGAAGAGCCAATATCCCATATGGGCACTGGTTCGAAACCCAGCTGCTCCACTTCCTATCCAGCTCTCTGCTATGGCCTGGGAAAGCAGTAGATGATGGCTCAAGTCCTTGGGCCTCTGCACCCACGTGGAAGACCTGGAAGAAGCTCCTGGCTCCTGGCTCAGCTCAGCTCCGTTGCAGCCAACTAGGGAGTGAACCATCTGATGAAGATGTCTCTCTCTCTCTCTCTCTCTCTCTCTCTCTGCCTCTCCTCTCTCTGTGTAACTCTGACTTTCACATAAATAAATAAATCTTTTAAAAATGTTCATTTATTTTCATCTACTTGAAAGGCAGAAAGAGAGGGAGAGGGAGAGGGAGGGAGGGAGGGGAAGAGAGAGAGAGAGAGAGAGATCTTTCATCCATTGGTTCACTTTCCAAATGCCCACAACAGCCAAGATGGGACCAGGCTGAAGCTGTGAATCTGGAAATCCATCTGGATCTCCCAGGTGGATGACAGGAGCCCAAAGACTTGAGCCCTCATCTTGTTGCCTCAGGAGGCATTAGCAGGGAGCTGGATCAGAAGCAGAGGGGGCCCGCGCTGCGGCTCACTAGGCTAATCCTCCACCTTGCGGCGCCGGCACACCAGGTTCTAGTCCCGGTCGGGGCACCGGATTCTGTCCCGGTTGCCCCTCTTCCAGGCCAGCTCTCTGCTGTGGCCAGGGAGTGCAGTGGAGGATGGCCCAAGTGCTTGGGCCCTGCACTCCATGGGAGACCAGGAGAAGCACCTGGCTCCTGCCATCAGATCAGCTTGGTGCACCGGCCGCAGCAGCCATTGGAGGGTGAACCAACGGCAAAGGAAGACCTTTCTCTTTGTCTCTCTCTCTCACTGTCCACTCTGCCTGTCAAAAAATTTAAAAAAAAGAAAAAGCAGAGGGGCCAGGACTCCAACTAGCACTTCAGGACTGGAACCAGCGCTCTGATATGGGATGTGGGCATCCCAAGTGGTGGCTTAACCCGCTGCTCCAGAATGCCTGCTCCATGTATAAGCTTTTAATGAAGAATAATTTACATACAATACATTACATGCAATAATAAGTGGGCAAATCTGAAGTGTTCAGGTCAATGACTAATAACAATTGTAACCACTGTGTAATTACCACTCAAAACCTCTCCAAACCCCAGAGAGTTTCCTCGTGGCCCTTTCCTGTTAGTCTCCACCCACAACTCCTGTTCACCCAAGCAACTACTTTCCATCACCATCAATTTGTTTGTTCTGCCTACTTTCGTATTTTGTATCAATGGAATCATTTGATATGAGGTGTGTTAGTGGAGGACTTCTTTTTATACAGTATGTTTTTGTTCTTTATCTATGACGTGTGTGTGTGTGTGTCAGTAGTCTATTCCTTTTTTTTCTGAATAGTATTATATGACTACACCACAATTTATTTATCCATTCTTTTATTCACAGACCTTTGGATTATTTCCAGTTTTTGGTTATTATAACTAAGGCCACCTGTGAGAATTCCTGTATTAGTCTTTTTATGGATAAATGTCTTCTTTTTCTCTTATGTACATACTTAGGAATGCAATTACTGGGTCAAAGGTTAAATGTATTCTTTGTAAGAAGCTGCCAAACAATTAATTCTCCCATGTAGTTCTACCATTTTACCTCCTACTGTCAACACATGAGAGTTCCAGTTTCTCCACATTATAATTTGCTGTTAGTCTGTTTTTGCCTTTTAGTGGATGTGAAATGACACCTCATTATGGTTTCAATTTGCATTTCCTTGATGCTTATTCCTGTTGAACATTGTCCCAGGTTGGGTTCCCATGGTAGCAGCGCACAGGGAAGTAAGCATGCAGGAGGCCTTGTAGGAAGTAGGCTCGTGCTCAACACTTATATAAGGTGTCTCAGGCCACTTTCTGTTTCGATAACAAAATTCCAAGGCTGGGTAATTTACAAAGAAAAGAGGTTCATTTAGCTTGCAGGCCTTAAGTCTGGAAAGCCCAAGAGTGTCTAGTGAGGGTCCTCTTGCTGCACTATGACATGGTAGAGACCCAGCTGGAGTTCCAGGCTCCTGGATTTGGCCTGGCACAATCCCAGCCATCGTAAACATCTGCAGAATGAACCACTGGATAGAAGATCTCTCCTTTCTCTCTCTTTCCCTACCCCTGTAATAAATATTTGAAAATAATAGGGTGGGAGGGAAGTTCTAGGGGGGAAAAGCCATTGTAATCCATAAGCTGTACTTTGGAAATTTATATTCATTAAAGTTAAAAACAATAAATATTAAAAATATTAAAATATAAAATAAAATATTAAAAATAAATATTTGAAAGGCAGAGTTACACAAACAGAGAGAAAGAGAGGGAGAGAGAGGTCTTCCATCCACTGGTTCACTCCCATATGGCTGCAATGGTTGAAGCTGTGCAGGTCCAAAGCCCGGAGCCAGGAGCCAGGAGCTTCTTCCAGGTCTCCCACGTGGGTGCAGAGGTCCAAGGACTTGGGCCATCTTCTACCGCTTTCCCAGGCAATAGCAGACAGCTGGATCAGAAGTGGAGCAGCCAGGTCTCAAATCAGCGTCCATATGGGATGCCGGCACTACAGGCAGTAGCTTTACCCACTACACCAGAGTGCCGGCCCCTAAAAATAAATCTTTAAAAAAAAAAAAAAGTCTTGAGGCCAACTCTGTGGCATAGTGGGCTAAACCTCCGCCAATGGAGCAGGCATCCCACATGGGCGCCAGTTCTAGTTCCAGCTGCTCCTCTTCTGATCCAGCTCTCTGCTATGGTCTGGGAAAGCAGTAGAAGATGGTCCAAGTGCTTGGGCCCCTGCACCCTCATGGGAGACCGGGAAGAAGCTCCTGGCTCCTGGCTTTGGATTGGCCCCGCTCTAGCCATTGAGGCCATTTGGGGAGTGGGCCAGTGGATGGAACATTTTTCTCTGGTCTCTCCTTCTATCTGTCAGTAACTCTACCTCTCAAATAAAGAAAATCTTAAAAAAAAAATCCTTTCTTCTTTCTCCTTTCTATTAATACCTCACTGACTTAGTCTGTTTTCCATAACAGAATACCTGAGACTGGGTAAGTCACAGAGAACAGAGATTTATCTTGATTTATGGTTCTGGAGGCTGGGAAACCAAGGACATGGGGCTGACATCTGCTTGGCTTCTGGTGAGGGCCTTGTGTTGCTTCAACTCATGCAGAAAGTGGCAGGGTAAACAGGCACATATGAAAAAGACAAACCATGAGGGACAGCCCCAATTTATCACAACCTGCTCTCACAAGAATTGAAGCCACTCCCACAAGAAAGGCATCAGTCCCATTCCCTGTCTAATCACCTCTTGAAGGCCCCACTTCCCGACATCACCACACTGGCAATCAAAGTTCAATATGACTATTGGAGGGGACAAACCATATTGAAAGCACAGAACTCAGATGTAGGACAATGTGAAGCCACTCTGAACCAGACCCTTAAAAAGCTGCAGGCTGTGGCTTTAACCTGCTGAGCCACAGCGCCAGCCCCTAAAGCATTCTTATTTTGTTGGAGAGAGGAAGGTTGTGAAAACTTGTGCTTACTCCATTTTTTTCTATCACGTAAGGAAGCTATATGAACAAACTATAAATACATCCCCCCCCCAACATGATTGCTTCTTTAGGCTAAATATCTAGAAGTAAAACCCGGTATCAAAGAGTGTGAACATTTTTAAGGCTCTCAATACACATTGCCAACAGACCTGCAGAAATGTACCAACTTACACTCCTCTAAACAGCATAGGAGAATATCTGCTTCCACACCCTCCAATACTTTGTTTTCTTTTATCTTGATATTTTTAAGTTATTTGAAGGACAGAGAGACAGAGACAGTGACATACAGAGTTCTTCCAGCGGCTGGTTCATTCCTCAAATGCCCACTACAGCCCAGGCTGGGCCATGCCAAAGTCAGGAGCCAGGAACTCAATCTGGGTCTCCCATGTGGGTGGTGGGAACCCAAGTACTTGTGTCATCACCTGCTGCCTCCCAAGATTCGCATTAGCAAGAAGCTGGAACAGGAAGTAGAGGTGGAACTGGAACCCAGGCACTCTGAAATGAACCAGCATCTTAACCACTACGCCAAACACCCACCTCTCTTTTCTTTCAATCTTTACCACTTTGGTAGGTGTAGATGGTATCTCATTGCTGTTTATTGTGCATTATTTTGATTCCTGATTAGGAATCACATTTTCTTTTTTAAGATTATTTATTTTAGCGGCAGAATTACAGGCAGAGAAAGGGAGACACGGAGAGAGGTCTTCCATCTGCTGATTCACTCCCCAAATGGCCACAACAGCCAGAGCTGGGCTTGTCTACAGCCAAGAGCCAGGAGCTCTTCCGAGACTCCCATTTGGGTGCAGGGGCTTAAGCACTTGGATCATCTTCCACTGCTTTCCCAGGCTATTAGCAGAGAGAAGTGGACTGGAAGAGGAGCAGCCAGAACATGAACCGGTGCCCATTTGGGATGTTGGCGCCACAAGTGGAGGCTTAGCCCGATAGGCCACAGGCATGGCCCCAGGAACTGCATTTTCATATTGACTGTTTTCATTGCTTTGGTGAATTGCTTTGCCCTTTATACTTTGTATCCTCTCACTTATTCTCCCAAGAAGCATATGAAGTAGATGTTATTATTTCCATTTTGGGAAACAGAAATGCATGGATTATTGAACTTGCTTAGGATTTCAATAGCTGGCCTATGGCAGAGGCAGTGCCAGAGCCCAGGACACCCTGACTCAGAACAGGCACTCTTCCCTCCTCAACTCTGGGGTAAACCTCAAGGCTGACGTAACTGCACCCACAGGATGGCTGGGACAAGAAAAGAGGAACAGAGCTTGAGTTCCCATTTTGCTCTTCCCCAACTGATGGTGCACAACTCAGCCCATTCAAGAGAGATGAGTTGCCATCACCTGTTTTCCTTAATTAATATTAAGAACTATTAAAAGAGCCGGCGCTGCGGCTCACTAGGCTAATCCTCCACCTTGCGGCGTCGGCACACCGGGTTCTAGTCCCAGTCGGGGCACCGGATTCTGTCCCGGTTGCCCCTCTTCCAGGCCAGCTCTCTGCTGTGGCCAGGGAGTGCAGTGGAGGATGGCCCAAGTGCTTGGGCCCTGCACCCCATGGGAGACCAGGAGAAGCACCTGGCTCCTGCCATCAGATCAGCTTGGTGCACCGGCCGCAGCAGCCATTGGAGGGTGAACCAACAGCAAAGGAAGACCTTTCTCTTTGTCTCTCTCTCTCACTGTCCACTCTGCCTGTAAAAAAAAAAAAAAAAAAAGAACTATTAAAAGAAATTATTTCCTTGGTGGTCATCACAATCTCCCGGCTTCCCAACAAGGCCACCTCCTTCTGTATCTGCCTCTAGAACCTCCCACACTATTATTTCTTCATCTGTAAGACAAGGCTTGAGATTACATAATCTTTTTTAAGAAATATTTATTTATTTGAAAGAGAGGGGGAGACAAGAGAGGTTTTCATCCCGTGGTTCACTCCTCAAATGGTTTCAACAGCCAGGGCTAGGCCAGGCCGAAGCCAGGAGCCAGGAATTCCATCCAGGTCTCCCACGTGGGTGTGGGTGGTGGGGACCCAAATACTCGTCCCATCTGCTGCTGCATTAGCAGGAAGCTGGCTTGAAAGCAGAGCAGCTGGGACTTGAACCAGCACTCTGATATGGGATGCCAGCATTGCAGGCAATGGCTTAACCCACTGCGCCATAATACTGGCCCCGGGACTAGATAATCTTCGAAGTTCTTTCCAGCTCTTTTTTTTTTTTTTTTTTATTTTTCTGACAGGCAGAGTGGACAGTGAGAGAGAGAGACAGAGAGAGAAAGGTCTTCCTTTGCCGTTGGTTCACCCTCCAATGGCCGCCGCTGCAGCCGGCGCACCGCGCTGATCCGATGGCAGGAGCCAGGAGCCAGGTGCTTTTCCTGGTCTCCCATGGGGTGCAGGGCCCAAGCACCTGGGCCATCCTCCACTGCACTCCCTGGCCATAGCAGAGAGCTGGCCTGGAAGAGGGGCAACCGGGACAGAATCCGGCGCCCCAACCGGGACTAGAACCCGGTGTGCCGGCGCCGCAAGGTGGAGGATTAGCCTATTGAGCCACGGCGCCGGCCATCCAGCTCTTATATTATTCTGCTAATTTTCTATGGAAAAAGTTGTTATTCTCAAGTCTATCACCTTTGGCAAAAGAGCTGCATTCAAAAGTTGGAGGAGTTTAGAGAATTCCCCTTAAAAACAGCTTTTCTTTTCTGACCCACCTTTCTAAGCTTTCTTACCAACCTTTCCTCTGGATACATGGTGTTCTTTTCCCAAGAATCTCTCTCTCTCTCCCTCCTTTTCCCCCACTTTTCCTGCCTCCCTCCCTCTCTCAGTATATGTCTTCATCCCCTGGAATTGGATAAACTACCCTCCATAGCCCACCCTATTTGTCTTTCCATGATCACATTCTGTGTATTTCTTTTTTCCTCCTCTTTCTCTAGAATCTTCACTGTTCTCTTTCTATCTATTCTTTATGTTCATTTCTGTAGAAGCTACAAGATAGTCATAAAGCTTGGAAACATTGATACTAGGGCTCTTTTTTTTTTTTAATATTTATTTATTAGAAAGACAGGGTTACAGAGAGAGGAGGAGAGACAGAGGTTGAGAGACAGATCTTCTATCCTCTGTTTCACTCCCCAAATGGCTGCAAGATCTGGGGCTGGCCCATGACAAAGCCAGCAGCCAGGATTCCATCTGAGTCTCCACGTGAGTGTCAGGGGCCCCAGACTGGGTCCTCATCTGTTCTCCCAGGCACATGAGCCAGACGCTGGGTTGGAAATGGAGCAGCCAGGACTCGAACTGGCGCTCTGATACACGATGCTAGTGCTGCAGGCTGCCACTTAACCTGCTGTGCCACAACACTGGCCCTGTCCTAGTCATTTTTTACACACTGAACCCACTTGGTTATTTCTTCTTGGGTAATAGGTTTATTTGATGAGACTCAAAGATAAACAATCTAAGACAAAGCATCTCAAGCTCATTTGCAGGGATTGACAGAAAGTCTGCATTAGCTTTGCTTTGGTTCCGTACATTGAATTAAGCATTTCTAATGAACAATATATTGACTCTATCACACAGCATTATTGAATATATGAATTATAATATTCATGAGACTTTCATTGTGTATATTCACCTATATTTCCAGATTTTATGATCACTTATTGTTCATCAGTAGATTTTTTCCCTTGCCTTTCCTTTCTCTTTGTATTAGCCATAGTTCCTCATTAGCATGCTCTTCATTAGAAGTAGCCCATATTTTGCTGGTGCTGTGGCGTAACAGGCAAAGCCACCGCCTGCAGTGCTGGCATCCCATATGGGCATTGGTTCGAGTTCTAGCTGCTCCTCTTCTGATCCAGCTCTCTGCTATGGCCTGGGAAAGCAGCAGAAGATGACCCAAGTCCTTGGGCCCCTGCACCCATGTGAGAGACCCAGAAGAAGCTCCTGGCTCCTGGCTTCGGATCAGTGCAGCTCCGGCTGTTGCAAGCAGTTGAGGAGTGAACCAGCAGATGGAAGACCTCTCTCTCTGCCTCTCCTTCTCTGTGTGTAACTCTAACTTTCAAATAAATAAATCATAAAAAAAAAGAAGTAGTCCATATTTTAACAACTTGGCTTTGAAAACAAAACCAAATGCTTGAGTGGAGTCCATTGAGAACCAGAAGTTGTGGAACAGTTAGGTTCTGTTTTGGCCCTTCTCCATTTCTGTCAACGGCCAGGATTTCTGTCCCAGTTAAGAGGAGGAAGTTACTCAAGAGAGGCCACTTAGCAACACTCTACATTCATTGAAAAATAGCATGTCAAGAGCAGGCGTTCCATTTAGGGGTTAAGTCACTGCTTTGGACATATACAGCCTATATCAGAGTGCCTGGGTTAGAGTCCTGGCTCTGCTTCCAATCCAGCTTCCTGCTGATGTGCACCCTGGGAGCCAGTGGTCATGGTTGAGGCACTTGGGTCCCTGCCACCCACATGAGAGAGCTGGACTGAGTTTCAGGCTTTGGGGTGACTGTTGTGGGCATCTGTGGAGTAAACCAGTGGATGAAAGTTTCTCTCTTTCTCTGTCTTGCTCCCTTTAAAATAAATAAAAAATAAAATACAAACAGCATAGCAACCGTTTCCTTCTTGCTTTTCTGAAACAGTTAGCAAAAAATAAATCTATCTAGTACTATTTCCTAGTATTCCAATGTTAATTACTCCTTTCTTTCCTTTTGCATAATGTCATTGTGAGACAAGAATTTATCATTCCCACAGCACCAATCAAAAACTGGACATACAGACAGGTTGTGAATTCCCAACCTAATTCACAGTAAGTTGGAACAGAGCTAAACCCAGAAGCTGGCTCTCTGCTGACTGGGTGTCCAGTCCAGGCCTTTTTAGCCTGCAAGAAGCCGTCTGGTTAACGCTGAGGACATGGCTTGCTTACTGTTGCTCTTGGAAAATGAATCTCTTCCTTCCTTCCTTCCTACCTCAAAAAAGAAAAAAACAATGCAAAACAATAAACCTGACTTTATTAAAGGAGCAAGAGAGAGGAAGATCTCTCCACAGCAGCTGCAGCGGCTCAGGTGAGAGCCTGAAGGCAGAGCACCGGCTGCAGTCGCCCGCGAGCGCGGCGATTTCCCATCACCAGCTGGCATAACAATTTCCAGAAAAGCTGCCAGCAACAAGCAGAGATTGGCATTTCACAGCCACAGCACAGCACGGCCACGCCCCTCAGGGGCCTGGGAAGTGCTCCTGACTGCTCCTTGCCCTTAACCTTCCTGCCCGCCACCACGCCAGGTAAACAAGCCAGCTACTGGACTCACCAGCAGTTGAGGTGTCATGAAGGCCCCTCCCTGCTGCCAGCGACCCTTATAGGGTCGTTTCATTCCTAATCGGCGTGGTTTCCTGAAAATCAAAACCCCCAGGAACAAGCACCTTATTCCTACTCTCCTTTTCCCTTTCTCCGATAGCTCTCATTCCAAACAATACCCTCAGGACTCGAACCACCTGGGCACCTATCACACTGAAGTAACTGGCAATGGAAGCGCTTATCCCCGTTTCTAAAATATAGCACTTGTTTATGTTATACTTCCACCAGCACAGTCTGACCAACTGTTAGGACTCCATAAATGCTGATTGGATAGAACTTGCCTAAACTGGCCTGGGTGCCTTCTGAATTTCACAGTGTGCTGGGTTCCGGGCAAAGCTCAACTGACTAAGGCAACTGCTTCCTCCCTGAAGCAGCGACCCACCCAGGGGCCAGAACAGGGAGGCAGTACACCTGCGCAGCAGCGACTGGACTGAGGGCCCTCATCTATTTGTGATCCCACAACATTACTTTCTCCTCTGCCACAGGCAAAGGTGCTCCTAGAATTTGCTTTTTTTTTTTTTTTTTTTTTTTTCCTCCTGCGCTGAGGCAGGTCCTTTTGTAGGGCAGAGATGTTAATAGGATCAGGCTGAGGGCTAGGTAGGGATCAGGGTAGAGACCACAGCCTGAATTATATTGTAGAAATCACTAAGGAACTTGGGTTTGGGTGGGCATTTGGCCTAAGACCCACTTGGGATGCGGACACATTGACATGCCTGGGTTAGAGTCTCGGCTCCTCTCAGCTCCTGATTCCAGCTTCCTGTTAGTGTGTCTTGGAGGGCAGCAGGTGAAGGCTCAAGGACTTGGGTCTCTGCCACCCATATGAGAGAACCAGTTTGGGTTCCGGGCTTCTGCCTTCAGCCTGGCCCAGTCCTGGCTGTTGTGGGCAATTTTGAAGTGAACCAGCAAATGGGGACTCTCTGTCAAATAAATACATTTTTAATAATGAAATTTCAAATAAATACATTCTGAATAAAGAAATTTAGATTCGAACTTAATAGAGACCTGTATAAACTAATCTGTGTGTCTGTTGAAAGAATCATATTAGTTACAGCTTCAAAAAGTCTGTGGAAACTGTGTCCCACGTTGGAGTCCCTGGGTTTAATTCCCAGTTCCACTCTTCATGCCAGCTTCCTGCTAACGCGCACCCTGGGAGGCAGCAGGTGAGGGCTCAGTCCCGTGGGTCCCTGCCACCCATATGGGCAACTGAGATTGGGTTTCCAGCTCCTGGCTTTAGCCTGGCCTGACCCTGGCTGTTGCAGGGAGTGAACCAGTGAATTGAAGGCCTCTCTCTCTTTCTGTCTCTCTGCCTTCCAAATTAAAAAAAAAAAAAAAAAAAAGTTTGTGGAAAATGGAGTTAAACTATAAAAATAAAGCATAAAGTTTATTTCTCAACATCATCCCTATCAAGTCCAGGATGCTGCTGAAAACAAGACACCAGTCATTGAGTCATCCCTGAAAGACTCATTGCGTGTCCTCAGAAGGCAGCCACGTCCGTGTAGTATTTTTTTACATGAACTAGAGAAAACTGGGTGCCCTTTAAACTGTTTCTGAGATTAGAAGACAAAACAAAGTCAGAAGGGACCACAGCAGGACTGAAAGTTGAGTGCCTAATGATTTCCATCAAAATTCTCAAAAATTACCTTTTTAAAAATATTTATTTATTTGAAAGGCAGGGCTACGGGGCTGTAGAGGCAGAGAGAGAGAGAGAGAAAGGTCTTCCATTTGTTGGTTCACTCCCCAAATGGCCACAATGGCCGGAGCTTGGCCCATCTGAAGCCAGGAGCCTCCTCCAGGTCTCCCACGGAGGTGCAGGGGCCCAAGGACTTGGGCCATCTTCCACTGCCTTCCCAGGCCACAGCAGAGAGCTGAACGGAAGCAAAGCAGCCGGCCTCGAACTGGCGCCCATATGGGATGCTGGCACTGCAGGCAGCGGCCTTACCTGCTATGCCACAGTGCCAGGCCCCAAAATTACCTTTGATGAGAGCAACGAGCAGGAGCATCATCGGGTGGAGAAGGACCCTGGTGAAGCCTCCTGAGTATTTGGCTGACTCCCCTATGAGCAGATGTTATCACTCTTTGGCCTTCCAGAAAGTCAGTGAGAAAATGTCTGCACAGCCCATAAAACTGCTGCCACGGCCTTTTGCTCTTGGCTGGTCTGCACTGGCTGTGCCTGGACCCTCTTGGTAGCCATCAGTTGGATTGTGCTTTTTCTTCAGGATCATACTGGTAATGCTAAATGCTTCAGGGTCTTGATCCCACTTGGTTTACATTTCCATTTAAAGCTACGCTTTTCTCCAAAGTTATCTTGGGCAGCAGTTTTGGCACCCATCGAGAAGGAAGTTTTCTCCATTTTAACTTTACAGTCAGACCCTGTAAGCTGAACCAATGGAGGTGTTGATGGTGCTGGCTATTGTTTCTGCTGTGAATTATCAATCCTCTTCAAGTACGGCACAAACAAGATGAATTTTTCTTTCCTCACAAATGGATGTGGATGCTGCTTCATCTTCAACATCATCTCATTCCTTTTTTTTTTTTTTTTTTTTTTTTTGGACAGGCAGAGTTAGACAGTGAAAGAGAGAGAGAGAGAGAGAAAGGTCTTCCTTCTGTTGGTTCACCCCCAAAATGGCCACCAGGTGCTTCCTTGGGCCGTCCTCCACTGCCCTCCCAGGCCGCAGCAGAGAGCTGGACTGGAAGAGGAGCAACCAGGACAGAATCCAGCACCCCAACCGGGAATAGAACCCCGAGGTCCTGGCGCCACAGGCGGAGAATTAGCCTAGTGAGCCGCGGCATCGGCCATCTTACCTGGGATGGGCACGGAGGCACAGTGGGCTCAACAGCTGCTTAAGTCACCCATGTATCATGTCAGAGAGCTGGGATTGAGTCCCGGTTTTCTGCTAATGTGTCTGCGAAGGCAGAGCAAGACAGCCCAAGTACTTAGATCTCTGCCACCCATGTGGCAGACCCAGATGGAGCTCCTGGCTCCTGGCTTTGGTCTGGCCCAGCCCTGACTGCTGTAGCCATTTCGGGAATGAATCAGTGGATGAAGTCCTCTTTCTCTGTCTCTTTCAAATCAAGTTGATATGAGTTCATTTTGGTATAAAAAATTTGGAAATGCATGCATAGGTTTTCCATAATACTCAGTTGAAGAACTTTTTGAAGCTCCCTCATACATGTTCAGGCTCAACATTGTTATTACTGAGGAAGATGGCTTTTTTTAAAAAAACATTTATTTATTTATTTGAAAGTCAGAGTTACAGAGAAGCAGAGGCAGAGAGAGAGAGAGAAAGAGAGAGACAGAGAGAGAGGTCTTCCCTTCGCTGGTTCACTCCTCAAATGGCTGCAAGGGCTGGGCTAATTTGAAGCCAGGAGCCAGGAGCCAGGAGCTTCCTCCGGGTCTCCCACGTAGGTGGGGAGCCCAAGCACTTGCACCATCTTCTACTGCTTCTGCATAGCAGAGAGTTGGATCAGAAGTGGAGCAGCTGGGGCCGGCGCCGCGGCTCACTAGGCTAATCCTCTGCCTTGTGGCGCCGGCACACCGGGTTCTAGTCCCGGTCGGGGTGCTGGATTCTGTCCCGGTTGCCCCTCTTCCAGGCCAGCTCTCTGCTGTGGCCAGGGAGTGCAGTGGAGGATGGCCCAGGTGCTTGGGCCCTGCACCCCATGGGAGACCAGGAAAAGCACCTGGCTCCTGGCTCCTGCCATCGGATCAGCGCGGTGCGCCGGCCGCAACGCGCCGGCCGCGGCGGCCATTGGAGGGTGAACCAACGGCAAAAGGAAGACCTTTCTCTCTGTCTCTCTCTCTCACTGTCCACTCTGCCTGTTAAAAAAAAATAAATAAATAAATAAAAAAAAGAAGAAGTGGAGCAGCTGGGACTTGAACCAGCGCCCACATGGGATGCCAGCACTGTAGGCAGTGACTGTATCTGCTCCACCACAGCACCAGCCTCAAGAAAGATGGCTTTTGGATGGCAGCTGGTTGACTATGGTAAGGTTTGCATTGCAAGTTAAGTAAAAGAGGCTAGAGACAGCAGAATTATTTTTTCATAAATGAGTGAGAAGAATTTGGACTTCAGGGTCGGAAGAAATTTGAGACAAGATAAGAAGAAGAACTAAAAAGGGGAGATGGGAAAAATAAGAATCAATGTACAGCACTGTAGCACAGCAGGTTAAGCCATTCCACATCAAAGCACTGGTTTGAATCCTGGTTGCTCTTCTTCCAATCCAGCTCCCTGCTAATGTGCCTAGCAAAGCAGTGGGAGATGGCCCAAGCACTCGGGGCCCTGCCACCCATATGGAAGAGCCAGGTAGAGCTTCTGGCTCCTGGCTTTGGCCTGGCCCAGCACTGGCTTTTGTGGCCATTTAGGGAGTGAACCAGGAGATAGAAGATCTCTCTCTTTCTCTCTCCTTCTCTCTGTTACTCTGCATTTCAAATAAATTAAATATTTTAAACGAAGTAATTTAAATTTTTTCAGTAGTAGAATATCAAGATGTCTGTAAAAAGAAAAAACAGGTATATTTAATTTGAAAGCATTTATGTTGCTAAGAATCTAAACCACTACTCAAGTAAAATGAGAGCAATTTAACAAAATCTATCAAAATAAAAAGGTACATATCATGAACTTTAAAATTCTACTTCCAGGAGTTTACTCTACATTGCACTTGGCAGTTTCATGATATCCTTCTCTGTAATACCAAAACTTTAGAACCCACTTAAGAGGTCAGTGTTGTGGCATAGCAGGTAAAGCCACTGCCCTGCACTGCAGCCACTTGGGGAGTAAACCAGCAGTTGAAAGATCTCTCTCTCTCTCTCTTGCTCTCAGCCACAGCCTCTTTGTAACTCTGCCTTTCAAATAAATAAATAAATCATTTAAAAAAGAAAAGAAAAGAAAGAAACCACCTAAGTGTCTATCAGTGTACTATATCTATACAATGGAATAATATGTAGCCATTAAAAAGGTTCAGGCAGAGTTATTCAAATATGTATCTTTTGAGGCTGGCACTGTGGTGCAGTGGGTTAAAACCCTGGCCTGAGGTGTCAGCATCCCATATGGGTGCCGGTTTGAGTCCCAGCAGCTCCTCTTCCGATCCAGCTCTCTACTATGGCCTAGGAAAGCAGCAGAAGATGGCCCAAGTCCTTGGGCCGCTTCTCCTGCATGGGAAACCCAGAAGTTCCTGGCTCCTGGCTTTGGATTGGTGCAGCTCTGGCCAATGCGGCCAACTGGGGAGTGAACCAGCAGATGGAAGACCTTTTTTTTTCTGCCTTGCCTTCTCTGTGTAACTCTAACTTTCAAATACATACATAAATAATTTTTTTTAATAAAAAGAAAGTGTTCTGGGGTCAGCACTCTGGCACACTGGGTTAATGCCCTGGCCTGAAGCGCTGGCACCCCATATGGACGCTGATTCCTCTTCCAATCCAGCTCTCTTTCCCAGTGGCCTGGGAAAGCAGTAGAAGTCCTTGGGCCCATGCACCTGCACAGGAGACCCGGAAGAAGCTCCTTCCTGGCTCCTGGCTTTAGATCAGCACAGCTCAGGCCATTGTGGCCAACTGGGGAGTGAACCAGCAGTTGGAAGAACTCTCTCTCTCTCTCTCTCTCTCTCTCTGCCTTTCCTCTCTGTGTAACTATGACTTTCAAATAAATAAATAAATCTTAAAAAAAAAAAAAGTGTTCCTTGATGATACTTCCTTTACAAAAAAACAGAAGCAAATATGTATCTTTTATGAAGCAATAGGAAGTTCTGTCCTAGGCAGGGGGAACCACTGAGCACCAGGCCAGAGTGCAACAGAGGCACCATGTTTGCAGAGGGGTCAGAGGGGTCAGTCGGAGAATCACAAAGCCCCCCTCAGCAGTGCTGGAGGGAGGGTCAGCCTGACAGTGGGTCAGGGACCCACACTGGGAGGTCCTTGACAACTTCTTTTAAGACAGCAGGCCTGTGGCTCACCTCCACAGAGCTGCAGTTCTGCTGCGCCTGGCCGGGTCTGGTTGGCAGAATGGGCCAGGGGCAAACCAGAGAAAGGTAGTCAAGGGGCAGGAAGATGCTGCTAAGAGAAGGAGCCTGTGTATTGTGGGTCATGCAGGGGCTCAGTAAAAAATACTCCAAAATGGCTGGCGCTGCGGCTCACTAGGCTAATCCTCCGCCTGTGGCGCCGGCACCCCAGTTGACCTGGTTGGGGCGCAAGATTCTGTCTTGGTTGCTCCTCTTCCAGTCCGCCTCTCTGCTGTGGCCTGGGAGTGCAGTGGAGAATGGCCCAGGTGCTTGGGCCCTGCACCTGCATGGGAGACCAGGAGGAAGCACTTGGCTCCTGGCTTCGGATCGGCGAAGCCATTTGGGGAGTGAACCAACGGAAGGAAGACCTTTCTCTCTGTCTCCTCTCACACTGTCTAACTCTGCCTGTCAAAAAAAAAATTATTAAAAAAAACTCCAAAAAGAAGACCTCGGAAGCTGAGTTTCTCTCTGACCTTCTTCTGCCCTCCTGTCTTTAGCTGCTCATGCTCCTCTGAGCCAAGCTACAGAAACTAGGACTGCTCCCCTCCAGGGCAGGTCACAGACACAAGAGTCCCTATTCCCCAAAACCATCCACAAAGCTAGAAGTGTCACTCTTCTCCCTACCTTCTTGTGTAAGTTGGCCTTAAAGAATTCCTCTAAGCTACGTTGTGTGATTGTAGGGCATAAGCTCCCCTTCAAGCATGGACCCTGCCCATCCCTGGGAAGAAGGAATGCTACGAAGAGGACAAGAATCTGAACAGACAGGCCCTGCTGGTTCCCAGACGCCCCTCAGTCTATTTCCATTACATCATGTCCTTTTTGTCTGTATCTCTGTCCATGCCACACTGAACATAAGTCTGGAAATGGATAAGTCACTCTTGGATCTTTGCGTCTTTCATCTAAAGCCCCTATGTCACATAAAACTCTGAGCTGATAAGTTTGTTGTGGTTTTCTCCTGTTAACCTGTCTTTTGTTATAAGGTCCATGGCTCTTCATGACAGGCACGAAAGGATCACCCCCTTCTCTGCCCTTACAATTAAACACATAGTTAAATGGCTTTCTTCCTTTAATTTTTAAAATTAATTAATTAATTAATTTGAAAGGCAGAAATAGAGATTGTCCATCTTCCGGTTTACTCTCCAAACGCCTGCAGGGACCTGAACTCAATTCAAATCTCCTGCATGGGTGGTAGTAGCTGAGCTGTCACCGGCAGCATCCCACTGAGTATTAGCAGGAAGCTGGATCAGAAGTAGTGGAGTTGGGACTCAAACCATGCACTCCCAATTTGGCACGCAGGCACCCCAAGTGGAGGTTAACAACTTAACCTCTGCACCAAACACCTGCCCCTGTTACGTAGCTATTTAACTGACTTTTCAATGGGTTATGAAGATATTGATTCCAACACAGATTTCATGGAAATTGTGTTGTGTTTATTATGCATTTTCTGTGACCCTGAAAATCTAATGTATTAATAAGTTTCTTAAAAAATAAGCCATTTAGAAACTTTCGAAAAAAATAAAGAAAAAGATATCAATACTAACAAAGAAAGAAGCCTTATTGTTCTAGTAAACATTTTTTCTTTTTAATCTATAACTTAAGAGTAGTGTTTAACTCTTAAGTTAAGACACCATTTGGGGGCTGGCGCTGTGGCGCAGTGGGTTAAAGCCCCAACCTGCAGCACCGGCATCCCATACGGGCACCAGTTCAAGTCCTGGTTGCTCCTCTTCCAATTCAGCTCTCTGTTATGGCCTGGAAAAGCAGTAGAAGATGAGCCAAGTTCTTGGGTCCTGCACCCACGTGGAAGACCTGGAAGAAGCTCCTGGCTCCTGGCTTCAGATCAGCTCAGCTCTGGCCATTGTGGTCAACTGGGGAGTGAACCAACAGAATGGAAGACCTCTCTTTCTCTGGCTCTACTTCTCCCTGTAACTCTGTCTTTCAAATAAATAAAATAAATTCTTTTTTAAAAAAAGACACTATTTGAGACACTTGCATTCCATATCATAGTGTCCGGGTCCCAGTCCTGGCTCTGTAAATGATTCCAGCTTCCTGTTACTGTGCAAGCCGGGAGGCAGCAGATGATGGCTCAGGTAATTGGATTCCTGTCACCTGTATGGGATGATCCTGAGCTCCGGGATCCTGGCTTGGGTCTGGCCCAGACCCAGCTGTTGTGGGCATTTGGAGAGCAAACTAGCAGATGGGAGATATTTCTCTCTCTCTTTCCCTTTCAAATAAAATAAATAAATAAAAATTATAAAATAATCTACAACTTAGATGATGATATAGTTGAGAAAGGATAGATGACAGACACAAGATTGCAAATGATCTTTTGAAATTTTTTAAAGTTTTAAATTGACAAACAGTAATTGTATATCTTCTGTAGTACAGTGTCATGCTTTGGTATATGTTTACAATGCAGTCAAATCATTGAGCAGATTGGAACAGTGTCAACATCAACAAGAAGAAATTCAACACTGATAAAGTGAAGATGCACATTAAGGTTTAAAAAAAAAAAATCATGGCCGGCGCCGCAGCTCAGTAGGCTAATTATTTGTCTTGCGGCGCCAGCACACCAGGTTCTAGTCCCGGTTGGGGCGCCGGATTCTGTCCCGGTTGCCCCTCTTCCAGGCCAGCTCTCTGCTGTGGCCAGGGAGGGCAGTGGAGGATGGCCCAAGTGCTTGGGCCCTGCACCCCATGGGAGACCAGGAGAAGCACCTGGCTCCTGGCTTCGGATCAGTGTGATGCGCTGGCCTCAGCGCGCTGGCTGCAGCGGCCATTGGGGGGTGAACCAACAGCAAAGGAAGACCTTTCTCTCTGTCTCTCTCTCTCACTGTCCACTCTGCCTGTCAAAAAAAAAAAAAAAAAAAAATCAATTGCCCAGGAAGGAGCAGGACTGGCTTCACAGTGTTTTATGTGAAAAAGGTTTAGGTCTCATCAAACCCAGTTCAGTCACAGTTTCTTGACAAGGCACATGTCAGATCCAGAGAGATCATGTCTCACTACATTTTGAACTAACCAGTTCTGGCTGTGCCAGTTACGACACATATTGAAGAATTAATGTATGCCTACTGAGAGATCATGTTAGGAAAGGATCTAGTAACTTATCCAAGTGAGAAAAAACGTTATGCAATTTAGAAATATTAACGATGGAGAAGAGAAGACCATGGTGATGAACAACAGCCATCCTCAAATAGCTGATCAAGTTTAAGGTCAACAACATGAAGTTGCCAATATTTGACTGCTATGATCTAGAAAACGACAGGTTCATTAGGTTCAACCTAATAGAAGAGGATGGAGATTCTTTTTGTAATGCTGCAGAGAGCAAACAAGAATCATTGGCTGAAAGAGAGAAGTAAATATTACATCCACATAGGAAGGAATTTGTCACAACCGGATACTCAGAAGCAGAATAAGTTGCCCTATGAGGATTTAGGTTCCTGTCACTGAAAGAGCCCAGGCAGAGATAGGTGACAATCTACTGGGGAGACTGTGGGAGACTCCCTGTGATGTAGGCTGCATCTGCAAGCTGTCCAGCTGGACCCCCAAGGTTCGGGGATAACACACCAAACCAATTAGGGGACCTGGACATCCCAGATGGTTTGCATTGCTGTGTCTTTGCCTACTTGGCACTCTGCAAATTCCTACTCAATTCTCCAGACTCAAATGTGGCCCCACCTGAATTCCCCAAATGGTCTGTCACTCTCTCCATTGCGCCACCAATTACCTTGTGCTTACTTCTGTAGTAGCTCTCAGCATTCTTTTGCAATTGTTTGTGTATTCAGTCCCATTCTGATTAAATGTGAGCTGCTTGTGAGCCAGAAAGATAGACCTTCCATCCTTGTATCCTTGAGAGTAGAACAATATCTGTCACAGGGTAAATACAACAAATACGTATTAAATGAATGGGGCCAGGGATTTTAATTTTATATGTATGTAACATCAAAAAAACTGTTACATATACATTTTGAATCAAATGTTAATTAATTAATATCCTTATTGTGATACACACTTTATTTCATTTATTTTAAAAAATTAAAGCCGTAGGACATGTGTTTGGTGTAGTTTTGTGCCACTTGGGACACTCGTATCCACATGGGATTGCCTGGTAGAGTCCCAGATCTGCGTCCCATCCCAGCTCCCTGCTAATGTGTCCCCTGGGGGGCAGCAGACTACGGCTCAAGAACTCGGGTCCCTGCCACTCACATGAGAGACCTATAGAGTTCTGGGCTTCAGCCTGTTTCAGCTTTGGTTCTTGTGGGAATTCAGAGAGTGAACCAGAGGATGGAGGATATCTCTGTGTGTGTCTCTCTGTCCCTGCCTTTCAAATAAAGTAAATAAAAATGTAAATATATATACAAAATGGAAGCAATGACCCAGGTTCCACAATTAATTTCTGCTTTCAGCCTCATCATGACAAGCATTGAGCCGCAGGTTCCAGGACAGGGAGTCGATCACAGCGGCCTTTGGGAACCTGATGGAAGCTACAGGCCTTCTTGCTGGAGGTGCAAGTGTGTACTGAAATTGACATTCCATTGTGGAGGCTCCCTGGTCCCCCTAGAGTCTGTCTGTGGACAGCTTCTTCTCCCTCTGCAATCCTACAATCTGAGAAGCAGGAAGAAGCCGTCTGGGAAACTTTCCCAGGGAGAGCTCAAGAGTGGAGGGGAGGTGCAGCAGGAAACCCCACGGCGAGACAGGCAGGGTGCGCGATCACACGCGGGGAGGCAAGTGTGGAAACGCGAGGCCAGAGTCCGAGGCCTGCCGGATCGCGTGTTTTCAGACCGCGGAGCCTGGGGTTCCAGTCCTGCAGCTTTCTCCTCCTCTCCCTGTGGCTCACTCTCCCTTCCTCCCTTTTCGGCAGCCCTAATGGAAACTCGGCAGCTCTTTCTCTTTCCTTCCAGATGGGAGGTTCTGGCAACGAGAAAGTTCTGATTCTGTTCTCTCTGCCAAGGGATAAAGCTAAAATCTGTTTTCTTGGAAACCAACTAATGTCTTTAGGAAGCATGACCCTCATTAGGGAGGGACTGGCCCCTTTGAATACAGAGAAGGCAACAAAATTTCCAGCACCCACTGATTGGGTGATTCCAAACACATCAGCACCTTGAACACTAACAAACGATTTAAAAACGGACTCACTTGTCTCTGCCATCTAACCTCAGGATCACAGCCCGCCTCGCTGCTCTTCTTTGGATCTCAGATAACTCCGAAATGTTTCTGACAACCTGTCTGGGAGGTAAGAGACACAGAGCTCACATTTTCCACAGGACAAATAGCGCAAGGGACACATAGGAAGCCCAGGAGCACAATACAATCAGCTTCCTATTGAACCCTCGGGAACTTGGCAGTTGGAAGAACTTCTGTAGAGTCCAGAAAGCCCAGAACATTACTTAGTCCGTAAGCCACTAGACTGAGAGAGAGAATGGAATTCGGGGTGGGGTTAGGAAGCCTGAGCTGTGTCCCCAGATAGGCCCCTGACTCATGATGTGATAACGGCCTGCTCATTTCCTGGCTCAATGTTCCCATGCCTACCCCACCTTCCCAGGCCCCTTCCCCTACCCAAGCAAAATAAAATAATGATTTTATTCTTTCTGGAGAAAGCCAGACATGATTGTTTCTATAAAGGAATCTGGAAAACAGCCAGTCTCCCAGCATAGCTATGTAAGATGAGCTTGTCCATTTTATAGCCCAGGAACCTTCTGGGTGGCACATAAAACCAGGACTGTAAACCCTTTGTCTGTGGCTAGGAGCCTCAGTTGGGCATGAACATCTCCATGTCCTCGGTCTGGGATGACAGGCTGGGAGACAGCTGGGTAACACCCAACTAGGCCAGGGAATGAGTCAGGGCTCAAGGACTCGATACCAACCTCTGCCACTCCTGCCAGGAACTCTCTGGGTGAGAGAGTGGAGGAGCTGAGGGGCGGGCCTCCGGCTGCCTGCCCTGGAGCTGCGGGCTTGTGGTTTCACCCTGGTTTGCCCTACAGCTGTAACGTGTCTACTGACACGCAAGCCCTGGACACGCTGTCCCTTCCCGGTTCCCAAACCTCTGCTCAGTGTCTGGAACAGATGGTAGGTTTCACCCCAGCAGTGACAGCAGGCAAGGTGAGAGGAGCAGGGGAGAGCAGAGCTAGGGGCAGACAGACTCCTTCAGAGAGCACGGGGCAAATACAAGACTTCTCATGGAGAAGGTGAAGAGCAAGTAGAAACTAAAGTCACCTTCAAGGAAACAGTAAGAAAAGGGCAGATGAGGGGTCGGTGCTGTGGAGCAGTGGGTTAAAGCCCTGCCTGCAGTGCCACATCCCATATCGCTGCTGCTCCACTTCTGATCCAGCTCCCTGCTAATGTGCCTGGGAAAGCAGCAGAGGATGGCTCAAGTTCTTGGGCCCCTGCACCCATGTGGGAAGACCTCGGAGAAGCTCCTGGCTCCTGGCTTCAGATCAGCCCAGCTCCGGCTGTTGCAGCCATTTGGGGAGTGAACCCAAATGGCTGACCTTTCTCTGTAACTCTTTCAAATAAAATAAATCTTAAAAAACAAAACAAAACAAAACAAGAACTTAAAAAGAAAGAAAGAAAAGGGGAGACGAGAGAGGCAGACAGGCTGCTGCAGGTGATAAGACATGACCAAAGGACAGGTTGATGCATACCCAACAGCCTCATCTCCTATCTGCCAACCTGCAAGATTCAGGAGCAAATGGCTAAAGGCCCATGGCTTGTTTTGACATCTTCAGCTCCTGGCAATCCATCTCTCTCCTCAGCACATTGATTCCCAGTGTGGGGCAGGTCTTAGAAATATCCTCCGGTGCCAAAACAGTCTACCACTCACATGTTTCCTTATATGATCTTAGTTAGTATTCCCAGCAACTCTGCGAGGTAAGTTTTAGGATCCCCATTTCACTGATGGGTACAGTAAAACACACAGGATTTAATTAATTTGCTTACAGAGTCTGGAAATAGTGGAGCAAGATCCATATCAGATTGGAATACTGGGTTTGAGTCCCGGCTCTGCTGCCAAGTCCAGCTTTCTGCTAATATGCACCCTGGGAGGTTCTAGATTATGGCTCCAGTACTGGGGTCTCTGATTCCTGTGTGGGAGACCCAAACTGAGTTTCTGGCTCATGGCTTCCACCTGGCCCAGCTCTGGCCATTGCATCTCATTTGGGATGAGAGAACCACTGAATTAAATATATCTCTCTTTCTCAAATAAAAATTATAAAAAATAAGATGTGTTGTCAGAGCCTCCCTGGATTCCATTATATCAAGTTGCCTTTGATCTGATGTCAAATCAAATCAAAATGATCCCAAAGGGTAGACTTCTTAAGCCCTCTAAGGAGCAGAACAGGTAATGAACAATGAATGGAAATCTCAGAATCTCTCAACTGAGGTATTTAAAAATCCTGGAATTGCTGGGTTTGTGCAGGCTCCCTGCCATCTGAGCTCCCAGCGCAGCCTTGGTACCCTCTAGTGGAAGTTTTCTGCATTCACACAGCTTCCCTGGCTTCAACCCCAAAGAGTTGGGAAGGAAGCCCTCACCCAGCCACTGGGGAGCAAACTGAAAGAATGGCCAGCTGAAAAACCCATGTTTGTATGTCAGAGTCCATAGGAGCAGAGGAAGGAAGGAATACAGATGAGAAAATGCATGCCAAGCACGTGGCTCAGATGGGACCCCCAAAAGAGTTATTGTCTGTATGTAAATAAGCCAAGGCCTTTGTGCATTATTTATAGGAACTCAATTATACATCTCATAGAGTTGTAGACTTTTTAAGGCTCTAGAAAGATACTTTTTATTTTATTTTACTTATTTATCTATTTGAAAGGCAAAGAGACAGAAAGAAATCGACATGGGGGTGAGAGGAGAGGGAGAGAGAGATCTTCCATTCATTGGTTTACTTCCCAAATGCCTGCAATAGCCAGGGCTGGGTCAGGCCAAAGTCAGAAGCCCATAAGTCATTCCAGGACTCCCGTATGGGTGTCAAGACCCAATTACTTGGTCAGTGCCACGGCTCACTTGGCTAATCCTCCACCTGCGGCACCGGCACCCCGAGTTCTAGTCCCGGTCAGGGCGCCGGATTCTGTCCCGGTTGCTCCTCTTCCAGGCCAGCTCTCTGCTGTGGCCTGGGAGGGCAGTGGAGGATGGCCCAAGTGCTTGGGCCCTGCACCCGCATGGGAGACCAGGAGGAAGCACCTGGCTGCTGGCTTTGGATCAGCACAGTGCACCGGCCATAGCGGCCACTTGGGGGGTGAACCAACGGAAAAGGAAGACCTTTCTGTCTGTCTCTCTCTCACTGTCTAACTCTGCCTGTCAGAAGAAAAAAAAAAGACCCAATTACTTGAACCATCACCACTGCCACCCAAGATGTGCATTAGCAGGAAGCTGGAATCAGAAGCAGAGCAACTTGAACCCAGGGACTCTGATATGGGATGTGGGCATCCAAGTGGTATTTTAACTACTATGCCAAACACTTGCCCTGAGTTACTTTTATTTAATGAGAAAAATTAGTGATCAGAGATGTGAAGTGACTTGCCCAAGGCCACAGGGCAAATCACCAATGATGGGACTAGAACCCCTATCTTCTGCCTCCCAATCTGGTGCTCTCTCCTCTGTTTCACACTTCCTAGTTTGTTGATTGATTAATTTTAGTCATAAATTGGTGTGCACATGAGGACGAGAGTTGCAGGTATAGCTGGGGAATTGTTTTTGCCTTCATCTGCTCACAATTCATACACACTTCATTCTTTCATTCAATATCCATGTTTGCCAAACACTACCCTAGGCATTGTTTTCCAAGTTGGTGGGCCCTTTCTTAGTATCCCTGCATAGGAGAAGGGGATCCCAGGCTCCTGGGACTCTATGCCACTGCCCTCCATGGACACTCTGGGAGCTGCTTCCCCACATTCCCAGCACTAAGGTGTTGGATTTATTTCTGCTGTCCCCTCACCCCGCCCCGACACCCCCCCCCCCCCGCCCACCTGCAGAGGTAATCCCTGGGAATGGAAGTGGGTTAGAAAGAGATTACTCTGATCCAAGGGCTTTACTCTCTCCTCCCTAAACATAGTGTGAGGGTGGGGACTCAGGGGTGGGGAATCGCAAATAGCCTGAAATTCCCTGCTAGGATTATTGCTTGATTTAGCCAGCTGGGGTGAAAGTGGAGAAAGAAGAGGCAAGGGATTAATTCTAGACCTAGCTGGAGCGGCAGGAGGCATGGGTTTCTTTCCCTGCTGAGCCAGGATAAGCAATATCTCTTCCTAAACATACCTTTAGAATGCGGAATCTAGGGCAGGCAGGGAGAGGTACAGGAAAAGGCTTTGTCCCTAGCAGCAGGGGAGAGTGGGAGGATGGATGCAAAGAGAAGCTAAGAGAATAAAGTCGTGTGGCACAGCAATAAGGAATCATTTTGGGGCTTGGAAATGACTTCATTTTGGCGGTCTCAGCTACCACAGAGGTGAGAGAGCAAACACTCAGGGCTTCCTGAGGACTTGCAGTCCCTATGCCAGTCAGGGGCTCTCCTGCTTTAGGGATACTGTGTGTGTGTGTGTGGGGGGGTGGCTCTGGGGACAGAGATGTTATCTGGGTCCAACAAAAATAACAAACACCAGGATTCTGCTAGGCTCTGCAGATCCCTTCCAGGGCTATAATGAGGCTTAGAAGCAGCGGTCAGGGACCACCGTTGTGGCCAATTCGGGGAGTGAACTAGTGGATGGAAGACCTTTCTCTCTGTCTCTCCCTCTCACTGTAACTCTACTCTCAAATAAATAAAATCTTTAAAAAAAAATACTCTCAGGCACTAAAGCATTTTTTTTTTTTTTTTTTTTGGACAGGCAGAGTGGACAGTGTGAGAGAGAGACAGAGAGAAAGGTCTTCCTTTTGCCGTTGGTTCACTCTCCAATGGCCGCTGTGGCCGGCGCACCGCGCTGATCCGATGGCAGGAGCCAGGTACTTCTCCTGGTCTCCCATGGGGTGCAGGGCCCAAGCACTTGGGCCATCCTCCACTGCACTCCCTGGCCACAGCAGAGAGTTGGCCTGGAAGAGGGGCAACCAGGACAGAATCTGGCGCCCCAACTGGGACTAGAACCTGGTGTGCCGGCGCCGCAAGGTGGAAGATTAGCTTAGTGAGCCGCGGCGCCGGCTACTAAAGCATTCTTAACTAGCACATAGAACCACAGATAGTCAACTTGAAGAGACAAACTCTACTAACACTGTTAGCTCCAGATCAGTTGAGAATATTCCTTAGAAAGTCAAGATTCTTGTTTCTTCTGTAGCACCTTATCTGGGACAATTCATTTCTACTGCTCTCCATGCCCTCACATCAGAGAAGTATAACACAAATACAGAGCAAGTCTATTACTTGCTTCAACCCAAGAATCATATTGTTTGGAACTGATTCTTCCAATCCTGCAGAAAAACTTTCCTTGTTCAAATCAGCAGTGCTTCTCCAAGAAGGAAGGTTACTAGGCACAATTTCCAAAGTTCCAATCTCTACAAGTTTTTTAAACATTGCTTTGAGAGAGAGAGAGAGAGAAAGGAAGACAGAGACATAGAGAGCTTCCATCTGCTGATTCATGCCTCCAAATGCCTGTATTGACCAGGGTTGGGCCAGAGCTCAGAGCTGAGAACACGACCCAGGTGTCCTGCTAGTGGCAGGGACCCAGTCACTTGACCCATCACCACCAGCTCCCACAGTGTGCATTGGCAGGAAGCCGGAGCCAGGAACCCAGGCATGTTAATGTGGGATGTGGCATCTCAACTTCTAGGCCAAACTCCGGACTAGGATTTCAATTTTGTGATGTTATCTGCCACTGGGAGGAAAAGAAAATGCAGGTACGTATCCCACTGTGCACAGGGAGGCCCATCCTCTTCGGGATCCGTTGGAAGTTTCAATAGGACAAGAGATTCCAGGAACCCCCCTGTATTTGGAGAAACAGGAAATCAACTTTTCCTTCTGTCTCATAATTCACCTCAGATTCTCCTCTGTTTATTTTGTAAGTAAATAGCTGAGTGTCTACCAGCTTGCAGGCCTAGCCTATGCAATGCTGAGCCCTAACCTATTCCTTCCTCTGATTGCACAATGAGTTCCCTTATCTTGCTCTCACCATCAAGGCAAGGCCCTTTTATCTTGCTTATCGAGAAATGTGAACTACTAGTGTTGTAGGGCTATGAAACCCCCTTTTGGTGTTACTTCTCTCGTAGACACCCTCCAATCTTCCATGGAGCTGAGGTAGGAGGATTAGATGAATTTTCCAAAACAGCAGAATCAAACACCACCACCCATTTATAATTCATCTCAAATGAATTCAAATAATATTGACTCCCCCTACTATTTCATCCAGGCTGATGTGGATCATGTTTGTGTCATCTGAGAAACTGATCTGAGGACAGACAGAAACAATCTGGAATGTACTGGCTACTGTGTGAGCCAGCGTCATATCTGACAGTGGAGGGGGGAGCTGTAGCACAGTGGGTTATGCTGCTGTTTGGGATACCGGCATACCACATAGGAGTGCCTGGTTCAAGTCCTTGCTACTCTGTTTCCAATTGCATGGAGTTTCAGGCTCTTGGCTTTGACCTGGCCCAGCCCTGGCTGTTACAAGCATTTGGGCAGTGAACCAAGTGCTGAGAACTTAGCCTGGGTCTCCCACGTGGGTGGCAGAGACCCAAGTACTTGAGCTTCACCTCCTGCCTCCTAAGGTGCACATTGGCAGGAATCTGGAATCTGGGGCAGAGCCAGAATTTGAAGCCAGGTACTTTGATATGAGATGTGGGTCTTCCCAGCAGCATTTTAACTGCTATTACAAATGCACTCCCCTTGCATCTTTGTTTTTTTTTTTTTTTTTTTTTTTTAGATTTATTTTATTTATTTGAAAGGCAGAGTTACATAGAGAAAGAAGGAGAGACAGAAAGAAATCGCCCATCTGCTGGTTCACTCCCCAGGTGGCTGCAACAGGCCAGGGCTGGGCCAGACCAAAGCCAGGAGCCAGCAGCTTCTTCTTGGTCTCCTACGTGGGTGGCAGGGGCCCAAGGACTTGGGTCATCCCCTGCTGCCTTCCCAGGCCATAGCTGAGAGCTGGAACGGATGTGGAGCAGCTGGCAGGCTGCAGTTTGACCTGCTATGCCACAATGCCAGCCCCCCTCCCTGCACCTTTTATTAACACACACACACACACACCCCTAGCACCTAACTTCACGTCACTATTAATGTGTCATGCTATGGGTTTAAGTTGTGGCTAGAGGTGATGGGACTGACAGTATAGATGGAAAGTGACAACTTAAGACTATATGATCCCCAAACCCAGAAGTAATTTCTCTCATTTCCACTGATAGTCCCTGGCACCTCACTCAACCTTGGCAGCAGCTGGACTGCAGCCTGAAAGCTCTTGTATGCACAGACCATGACTCCAAACTCCCTGATGGACAAGTACTCCATAAACACTAATTGGCACAATAAGATAATAAGCAATTGGTAAGTGTGGAAAGTGCTTGCCATTCAGCAACATTTCAAGTACGGGACTTTCCAGTATGATGCCAACATCACGGCTCCTTTAAAAGCTGAATGCGGGGGCCAGAGCTGTGGCACAGGTTAATCCTCCCCCTGTGGTGCCGGCATCCCATATGGGCACTGGTTCGTGTCTCAGCTGCTCTTCTCATCCAGGCCCAGGAAAGCAGTGGAAGATGGCCCAAGTCCTTGGGCCGCTGCACTTGCGTGGGAGACCTAGAAGAAGCTCCTGGCTCCTGGCTTCGGACAGCTCTGGACGTTGCGGTCATTTGGGGAAGATCTTTCTCTCTGTCTCTCCCTCTCACTGTCTGTAACTCTACCTCTCAAATAAATAAATAAAATCCTAAAAAAAAAAAAAAAAAGGCTGAATGCAAAGCAGTAGGTGTATGAGTTCTGAAATTGACTGCTTGGGTCTGGATCCCAATTCTGCCAATTCCTTGCACAAATGACATATTTCTTTGTGGTTTAACCACATATGTAAAACAGGAATATTCTCTCTTTTTTTTTTTTTTTGTAGTGAGGATTGAGCTAATACACGTAAAATACTTACAAATTTGCCAGGCACGTGGTAAGCAATTTCTAAAATAAAAGCTATTATTAAATTTGTTAGTATTAAACCTATGACTCCCACATGACAAAAAATGTTTCTGCCAATCCATGTATTTTGCTTTAGTGAACACAAAAGTAAATTCCCTTAATTTGACAGTAAGAAAGAATTTTCTACATAGTACACACAGGGAAAACGAGGGTTCAGATTCAAGGTTACGCAGCACATTGGGGTCACAGGCAGATCAGAAACTATTCTTCACCCTTTAGGGAACCAAGCGCCTCCAGTGTACTCCGGGCATTGAAGGAAAACACTTGCCTCAGAGTTCCCTGACCTCCGAGGGAAAACATCTCATTTCGTACCGGAGAGAAATAAAGCGCAGAAATGCGACAAGCCCAAAAGAATGCAGGAGCCCCTGGACGCCAGACAACCTCACGCGCAGGCGCAGCTCGACCTCTAGCTCGTTCCGGCTGGCGCGTGACAGCCGTGCGTTTCACCCTACCCCCAACGCCCTCTCACTGCGCACGCGCAACCGTACTCCGCCCTCCCCACCCTTACCCCCAAAGAGCACGTGCGCGTCCGCGCGGCGCACATTTCGGCGGAGGGCGCGCGCCCTGGAAAATTCCACTCCCGCGCTAGCTCCGCCCTATGCTCCTTCTCTGTTACCCTACGCTCTTCCCTGTCAGCCCGCCTCCCGGCAACCTTTGCGCGAGCAAAATGGCTGCCCCCATGCCACGGGGATTGTCCTGTTTATCCAAGGCTGTGGGATGGTGGTCTCGGCAGGTGGGTAGGGACGGGGCGGATGGGACTCTATGGGCTGGAAGAGGAGGACAGAGTAGAACGGGAATTCTCTCCGTGCAGTTGTCCTTGGTGAGCTCGGGTGATTCGAGTCAGACCCAGGTTGAGTGAGAGTTTGAAGTGGGCGGGATCCAGCTACTGTGCTCAGTGGTGGGGTGGGGAGACAGTGCGTGGGAATTTACTTTCATTTGGTTTGTGTTTGGTGTGCGGGTATTAAAAAGGGAAGAAGAGACGCCTTGGAATGAGGGCTCGCTTCTCTTAGATCCTGAAGAGTTGTCCGAAGTAGAAGGAAAGAGTCCCATATTATCATTGCCCTGGTCTGAGCAAATCTCATGATTAGAGAGGAAAGGACTCGGGTTTTTGAAGAGCTTATTGATCAGTTATGAGCTAGAAGGACAATAAAATTTGCGGCGGAATTCCCCATAGACTGAACCAAATGTAGTCTGATTCAGTGGGGAGGAGACGCCAGGAAGACTTTATGTTTTGGTAAAGCGTTCAGCCAATCTCAGTGTCAGGTTGGTATTTAAGTTTCCCGTCAGACTGAAAGTTCTTTGAAAGCAGAAGCCTTGCTTCGATCTACTCTGCCTCCCTGAGTTACCATAATTCGGTGCTTTGGAAACGATAAAGGAACGCCTTTAGTAAATGCTGAGTGATGTTAATAAAGGTTGGGAACTATCATCCAGTACTGGACACCATATGTCTTCGGGTAATAGTGCATTTTCCCCTTGATAATTCGTTTATAATTGTTCCTGAAACGTTATTTGGATATGCTCTTTCTATAAGATTTTGCTCAGGATACTCGCTTTTTCCCAAGTTACCTTTATCCTAACCTTTCCCTCACCTTCCAGCCCATCCTAGGGACTCACTTGACAGCTGTAGTTCCAGTGAGAACTAAAAAACGGTTCACACCCCCTCCTTATGAACCCAAATACAGAACAGAAAAGGAGTTTATGGAACATGCCCGGAAAGCAGGATTGGTCATTCCTCCAGAACATTTGGAGCGGCCCATACATCTGGCCTGTACAGGTGAGGTGTGGCATCTCTGGGACTCTAAGCCAATTCCCTTCTGTCAGAGATCTTATGGGCCTGGAATAATTTGGACTATGATTGATGGCATTCAATTAATCACTAAATCAGTTAAGCCTCTACACTGCTTTACTTCATGTACACTGTATTTCACGGAGGTCATCTTTTTGCTCTTGTTTTCATACTATTCCTAGAAAGCAAGTAGGAAATTTGTAGAAACTGAGGCTCTGAGAAAAGACTTACTCTTTTTTTCCCCTAGTGTAATAAAATTCCCTCAATATGGAAGTCTATTTCATTAGTCTACTTTAAATCCAGGATCCTTCCCAGTTTTTTATGGGAAAGCGACTTTTTCTCGATCTTCTAACGCTTTGTTTCCTCCTTCTGTCATTGCAGCTGGTATCTTTGATGCTTATGTTCCTCCTGAGGGTGATGCTCGCATGTCTTCTCTTTCCAAGGAAGGACTAAGCCAGAGAACTGAGCGACTGAAGAAGAATGTGGCGTCACAATTGTCGTAGGTGTCTGAAACAACCGGAAATCAATATTAGAGTAAAAATGTCTTAATTTTTTTAAAGATTTATTTATTTATTTGAAAGGCAGAGGCCGAGAGAGAGAGAGGTCTTCCATCCACTGATTCACTCCCCAGAGGGCCGCAATGGCCGGAACTGTGCTGATCCGAAGCCAGGAGCCTCTGGATCTCCCTCACAGGTGCAGGGGCCCAAGGACTGGGGCATCTTCCACCGCTTTGCCAGGCCATAGTGGAGAGATGGATTGGAAGTGGAGCAGCCGGGACTTGAGCTGGCGCCCACATGGGATGCCGGCACTGCAAGCAGCATCTTTACCCGCTGTGCCACAGTGACAGCCCCCAAAGTTCTTAATTTTTAAAAAATTTACTTGAAAGGCAGAGTGACAGAGAAGTCTTCCATCCACTGGTTCACCCTTCAAATGTGCACAAATGCCCAGGGCTGGGCCAGCTTAAAGCCAGGAGGAACTCTAGTACTTGAGCTGTCAGCTACTACCTCCTAAGATACACGTTAGCAGGAAGCTGAATGAAAAGCAGGGCAGGGATTCAAACCTAGGCACTCCAGCATCAGATGCGGGCACACCAAGTGGTGTCTTAGCCCCTGAGCCAAACTTTGGCCCCAGAATAAAAAGTTCTTGTTGCTACTTTATCCCTCAGAGGCTACCTTTGGTTAATTGATTTGAGTTTCACTCCCTTAATAACTGGACAATGTTTTTTTTTCCTCTGTAATAGAGTCTATGATTAATACAAAATAGTATGAGCATTCTGATCACTAGCAGCCTGTCTCTATTGGTAATTATTATTATTATTTTTTTTGACAGAGTTAGACAGTGAGAGAGAGTTATAGACAGTGAGAGAGACAGAGAGAAAGGTTTTCCTTCCGTTGGTTCACTCCCCTAATGGCCACTATGGCCAGTGCTGCGCCAGTCTGAAGCCAGGAGCTGGGTACTTCCTCCTGGTCTCCCATGCATGTGCAGGGACCCAAGCACTTGGGCCAACTTCCACTGCCCTCCCGGGCCACAGCAGAGAGCTGGACTGGAAGAGGAGTAACCAGGACTAGAACCCAGCACCCCAACCGGGACTAGAACCTGGGGTGCTGGCGCCACAGGTGGAGGATTAGCCAAGTGAGCCATGGCGCCGGCCTCTATTGGTAATTCTTGTCACATTAGGGAATTGACTTTGGATTATGTGGAACCCTTTTTGGATCACATAATTTAATGCTTAAAGTGATAATAGAAGAGCATATTTATATGAGAAGTACCTTATAGTTTAAACTTCAGAGAGTAAAAAAAGCCAAAAAGGGTCAAGATCTGTTCTAGGGAGCTAATTAGTCCTTAGATAAGGCACAGAGGCCTGAACCTTTTCTTTTTTAAAAATTCACTTATTTATTTGAAAAGCAGAATTTACAGAGAGAAAGAGATCTTCTGTCTGCTTGTTCGCTCCCCAAATAGCTGCAGCAGTCAGAGCTGGGCCGGTCTGAAGTCAGGAGCTTCTTCCAGGCCTTCCACATGGGTGGCAGGGGCACAAGGGCCTGGGCCATCTTCCACTGTTTTCCCAGGCACATTAGCAAGGAGTTGGATCAGCTGGGACATGTACAGTGCCACAAGGGATGCCAGCATCCCAGGCAGCAGCCTCACCCAATATGCCAGAATGCCAACCCTGTGAATATTTTCTTAGTCTCTCTTAGTTAAAGGGACAAAAATCATTCAGTATTCCTCACCGCACCTCTTAACTATATCTAAATCAGGTTTTTTAGGGTCATGTGTAGGTTTATGTGTGCAAATATATTGATTCAGTGTTGATTCTTTACATGGCCATGACTTAATTCTCTAAGTACAATCTCATCATGTTATCTTCCCTGCTTAAAACTTTCATGGCTCCCTGTTACCTGAAGAATAAGTCCAGATTTCTTCAATGATATACAAGGCTTATGTATAATCTGGCCCTTACTTTTGTTTCCATCATCATCTCTTGCCCCTTACTCCATTTTTCTCCTCCTAAATGACAGCATGTCCAAACTTAATGGCCACTTCCTTTACGGAAGTATGTCCCACTTCTATGTCTTTGCACATCCTTCCCTTTCCTTTGCCTGAAAATGTTTTTTTCCTCCTTTCTTTAGCTAATAATTCCAACTCATTCCTCAAGACCCCTTCAAGCAGCCCGTCTGCTTTTATGCCTTCCTGGCTTTTTGGTGCTACCCTTGGCTAGAATATTCACTGCACATTTATTCTTACTACTTCTAACAGCTATCTTCTGCAGTGATTGCCTTTCGTGTATTTCCTTCTTGGACCACGACCTCTTAGTTGGTAAGGTCCATGAAGATGATGAACAAAACACACGTGATTATACCAGGGAGTTACCATCTAGGGGGAGAAAACAGTCAGTAAATACTGATTGCACACACTTAAATAATGATAGGTGTGGTGAAGCATGAGCGCTGTTGAGAGCGTAAGACACGGAAAGACAACTTGGTGTGGGAGATTAGGGAAGGCGAACTTGAGTTGATATTTGAAGTTGCAACCTGAAGGACTGGAGTTAGCTGGGTGGAGGATTGTAGTGAGGACTAGCATTCCAGGGAGAGAGAATGGTACTGGCACAGCTCAGGTGGAAAGATGTGGAAGAGTATTGACTTTCTTTCTTTCTTTTTTTTAAGATTTATTTATTTATTTGAAAGGTAGAGTTACAGAGAGTAGGAGGGGAGAGAGAGAGAGAGAGAGAGATCTTCCATCCACTACTTCATTCCCCAAATGGCCACATTGGCTGAGACTGGGCCAGGCTGAAGCCAGGAGCCAGGAGCTTCATCCAGGTCTCCCACATGAGTTCAGGGACCCAAGTACTTGGGCCTATTTTCTGCTTTCTCAGGAGCATTAGCAGGGAGCTAGATCAGAAGCCGAACAGCTGAGACTTCAACTGGCACCCAAATGGGATGCTATTGTTGCAGGCGGAAGCTTAGCCTACTACATTAGAACACCAACTCCAGGTGTTGACTTTTGTTAAATACTTTATCTGTGACTATTGAGATGATCATGTGATATTGGTCCTTTATTCTATGTTTTCTTTTCTTTTTGTCCTTTATTATTTTATTTTAAAGATTTATTTATTTATTTGAAATGCAGAGTTACAGAGAAGCAGAGGCAGAGAGATAGAGGGGTCTTCCATCCACTGGTTCACTCCCCAGGTGGCCACAATGGCCGGAGCTTTGCTGATCCAAATCCAGGAGCCGGGAGCTTCTTCCAGGTCTCTCACTTGGGTGCAGGGGCTCAAGCACTTGGGCCATCTTCCACTGCTTTCCCAGGCCATAGCAGAGAGCTGGATTGGAGGTGGAGCAGCCAGGACTGAATCCGGTGCCCATATGGGATGCCGGCACTGCAGGTGGCAGCTTTTCCCACCGGCCCCTGTCCTTTATTCTGTTAATGTGGCATATGACATTAACTGATTTTCTAATGTTAAACTTATCTACTATTCCTGGAATAAATTCTGCATTATTAAAGTGTCCCTCATCCTTTTAACGTATGTATATTAACACTTTGAGTCAATCAGAATTCTTATTTACATTATTATAATTTTTTTTTTCTTTTGGACAGGCAGAGTGGACAGTGAGAGAGAGAGACAGAGAGAAAGGTCTTCCTTTTCCATTGGTTCATCCCCCAGTGGCTGCTGCAGCCGGCGCGCTGCACTGATCCGAAGCCAGGAGCCAGGTGCTTCTGGTCTTCCATGCAGGCGAAGGGCCAAAGAACTTGGGCCATCCTCCACTGTACTCCCGGGCCACAGCAGAGAGCTGGACTGGAAGAGGAGCAACCGGGACAGAACCGGCACCCTGACCGGGACTAGAACCCAGTGTGCTAGCGCCACAGGTGGAAGATTAGCCTATTGAGCCACGGCGCCAGCCTACATTATTATAATTATAAAAATACTGTTCATAGGCCGGCGCCGCAGCTCACTAGGCTAATCCTCCGCCTTGCGGCGCCGGCACACCGGGTTCTAGTCCCGGTCAGGGCGCCGGATTCTGTCCCGGTTGCCCCTCTTCCAGGCCAGCTCTCTGCTGTGGCCAGGGAGTGCAGTGGAGGATGGCCCAGGTGCTTGGGCCCTGCACCCCATGGGAGACCAGGATAAGTACCTGGCTCCTGCCATCGCATCAGCGCGGTGCGCCAGCCGCGATGGCCATTGGAGGGTGAACCAACAGCAAAGGAAGACCTTTCTCTCTCTCTCTCACTGTCCACTCTGCCTGTCAAAAAAAAAAATAAATAAATAAATAAAAATAAATAAAAAAATACTGTTCACAACTGAGTCATATAGTACATTCTGATTACTTTTCTTGCATAAGGTTTTTTTTTCCTGAAGTTAAAGTGTCTTTTATTTTGCTTACAGTGCATTCAAAGCATTAAGAATTTTATCAATTTCTTTTCTCTCTCTCTCTCTCTCTCTCTCTCTCTCTTTTTTTGTTAAGGATTTATTTATTTATTTGAAATGCAGAGGTAGAGAGAGAGAGAGAAAGAGAGGTCTTGTATCTGCTGGCTCACTCCCCAGGTGGCTCCAGTGGCTGGAGCTGCGCCTGTCTGAAGCCAGGAGCCAACAGTTTCTCCTGGGTCTCCATGCAGATGCAGGGGACCAAGGACTTGGGCCAACTTCTACTGCTTTCCCAGGTTATAGCAGAGAGGAAGATTGGAAGTGGGACAGCTGGAACTCGAACTGGTGCCCATTTGGAGTGCCAGCACTGCAGGTGGCAGCTTTACCCACTACGCCTCAGTGTTGGCCTCTCAATTTCTTCAAGAAGAAATCTCTCCTGAGCCTCCTCACCTGTTTCAATATTGACTACTTGCCCTTTAGGCCACTGTATATCTTGAGCTCTGCTTTTTTTGTTGTTGTTTTTTAATGTTTATTATTTTCATCTACTTGAAAGGCAGAGCAATAAAAAGAGAGAGAAAGATTCCATATCTACGGGTTCACTCCCTAGATGCCTGCAGCAGTGAGGCCTGGACCAGACAGAGGCTGGGAGCCCAGAACTTGATCTCGATCTCCCATGTGGGCAGCAGGGGCCAAAACACTTGAGCCATCTTCTGCTGCCTGAAGGATGTGTTAGCAGGCACCTGGGTCAGAAGTGTAGTAGCCACAACTCAAACCCACACTCCAGTATCCTAAATGGTGGCTTAACCTGCTGCACTACAATGCCGTCCCTGGGGTCTACTTTTATCAACATCCTGATATTACCTATGCTGTATTCTCTGTTTCCTGGATCCCATGTTTCTTACTTTCATCATTTATTTCATGACTTTGGGGCTATATATTCTCCAGCAACTTCTTAGGAAAGTTTGCACGTTAAATAAATAAGATCTCGCAGGTCTGAAGAAACTTCCAGTCCAGCTGTTTGCTAACATGCCTGGGGAAGAAGCTGATGATGGCTGAAGTGCTTGAGTTCCTACCACCCTTGTGGGAGACCCGATGCAGTTCCTGGCTCCTGACTTAAGACTGGCTCAGTCCTGGTTATTGTGGCCATTTGGGGAGTGAACTAACACAAGAAATATCTGTCTCTCCCCTTCTCTGAGTCATTCTGCCTGTCAAGTAAATAAAGAAAATAAATCTTTAAAAAAGATCAAATAAATCAATCTTTGGAAAAGGAATTCTGTGATAGATTTTTTTACTCAATTCAAAAGTGTTTGTTTTTAAGATTTATTTATTTCAAAGAGTTACAGAGAAGTAGAGACAGAGAGAGGTCTTCCATCTGCTGGTCCACTCCCCAAATGGCCACCATGGCTGAAGCTGAGCTGATCCAAAGCCAGGAGCCAGGAGCTTCTTCTGGGTCTCCCATGTGGGTGCTGGGGCGCAATGACTTGGGCCACCTTCTACTGCTTTCCCAGGCCATAGCAGAGAGCTAGATTGGAACTGGAGCAGCTGGAACTCAAACCAGTGCCCATCTGGCATGCTGGCACTGCAGGCCAGGGCTTTTAGCCCTCTGTGCCACAGTGCCATCCCCTTCAAAAGTTTTATTATCTGTTTTAATGTTGTTAAATGTTTTAAGATTTATTTTATTATTTGAAAAACAGAGTTACAGAGAGAGGTAGAGACAGAGAGAGGTCTTCCATCTGCTGGTTCACTCCCTAGATGGCTGCAATGGCCGGAGCTGAGGTGATCCGAAGCTAGGAACCAGGAGCTTCTTCTGGGTCTCCCATGTGGGTGCAGGAGCCCAAGCACTTAGGCCGTTCTCTACTGCTTTCCCAAGCACGTTAGCAGGGAGCTAGATTGGAAGTAAAGCAGCCAGGACTCAGACCAGTGCCCATATGGGACGCTGGTGCTGCAGACCAGGGCTTTAACCCACTGTGCCACAGTGCCAGCCCCTCTTGATCCATTCTGACTCTTGATCCTTTATGAAACCTATACCAGAATTCTGAAGTTTCACTTCAGGAAAAAAAAAAAAGACAAAGGCTTGATCCTTTTTCAAAATGGTTGATTTAAGAGAGTTAGAAGATTAAATTTACAAGACTTGACACATTCAAGAAAAAATTATTATGAGTGGACAGATATTAATAGAGGTTAAGTTATGAGTTAGGGAAATTGGATGATGTCGTCTTTAAAATTGATTCTCAGGCTTAATTTTACAGAATCCGGAAGATAAAAGAATATGATGCTAATTTTAAAACAAAGGACTTCCCAGAAAAAGCTAAGGATATCTTCATTGAAGCCCACCTTTGTCTGAACAAGTAAGTGAGCTCCCTGTTTTATACCTTTTCTTATCAGCAGCTATTATTCTAAACACAGTATTTTGTTTTGCTTTTTTGTACAGATTTTTTCCTTAAATTTTAGGTAAGAGAGGCCGGCGCCGCGGCTCACTAGGCTAATCCTCCACCTAGCGGCGCCGGCACACCGGGTTCTAGTCCCGGTCGGGGCGCCGGATTCTGTCCCGGTTGCCCCTCTTCCAGGCCAGCCCTCTGCTGTGGTCAGGGAGTGCAGTGGAGGATGGCCCAGGTGCTTGGGCCCTGCACCCCATGGGAGACCAGGAAAAGCACCTGGCTCCTGGCTCCTGCCATCGGATCAGCGCAGTGCGCTGGCCGCAGCGCGCCGGCCGCGGCGGCCATTGGAGGGTGAACCAACGGCAAAGGAAGACCTTTCTCTCTCTCTCTCTCTCTCACTGTCCACTCTGCCTGTCAAAAAAAAAAAAAAAAAAAATTTAGGTAAGAAGAGAGAGCGAATTCTCTGAAGAACTTAATTAGTAACTGATGCTGCCCTTTTGTGTGCGTGTGTGTATATATTTCATTTTATTTGAAGGGCACAGAGACAGAGACATCTTCCATCACTGCTTTAACTTCCCAAATGCCTGTGACAGCTAAGGTTGGCCCAGGCCAAGGCCGGGAGGCAGAGCCTCAGTCTGGATCACCCACAGTGGGTGGCAGGGACCTAAGTACGTGAGCCATCAGCTGCCACTTCCCAGAGTGATGCATTAGCAGGAAGCTAAGTGGAGCTGGGATTTGAACCCAGGCACTCCAGTATGGGATTTGAGCGTCCCAAGCAGGGTCTTAACCTTTGTGCCAAACACCTTCCCTGCAGCTGTCCTTGACACCCCTCCCTATTACTGGGAGTTTTGACCCTTTGGTCTTTTTTTTTTTTTTTTTTTTTTTTAAGATTTATTTTATTTATTTGAAAGACAGAGTTAGAGAGAGAGGTAGTGATAGAGAGGTCTTCCATCTGCTGGTTCATTCCCCAGATGGCTGCAACAGCCAGAGCTGCGCCAATCCGAAGCCAGGAGCCAGGAGCTTCTTCCAGGTCTCCCACATGGGTGCAGGGGTCCAAGGACTTGGGCCATCTTCTACAGGCCACAGCAGAAAGCTGGATCGGAAGAGGAGCAGCCGGGACTAGAACTGGCACCCATGTGGGATGCTGGCGCTTCAGGCTAGGATGTTAACCCGCTGTGCCTTAGTTCTACCTGCAAGCATTGGGATTCTATGCTAGGCTGGCTACAGTCCTCACCCTGTCTGGCCCCTTTATTCATCCTGACCCTTTTTATGGATTTGTCTTGTATATGTACATTTCTTTTTCCTTAGCTATTTTTTTTCAATATTTATTTTATTTATTTGAAAGGCAGAATTACAGAGAGAGGTAGAGCCAGAGAGGTCTTCCATCCACTGGTTCACTCTCCAAATGGCTGCAATGGCCAGAGCTGAGATGATCCGAAGCCAGGAACCAGGAGCTTCTTCTGGGCTTCCCACAAAGGTGCAGGGGCCCAAAGACTTGGGTCATCTTCCATTGCTTTCCCAGGCGCATTAGCAGAGAGCTGAATCAGAAGTGGAGCAGCCAGTGGGGCTGGCGCTGTGGTACAGCGGGTTAAAGCTCCAGCCTGCAGCACCAGCATCCCATAAGGGTGGCAGTTCAAGTCCTGGCTGTTCCAACCCTGATCCAACTCTCTGTTATGGCCTGGGAAAGAAGTAGAGAATGGCCCAAGTCCTTGGACCCCTGCACCCACATGGGAGGCCTGGAGGAAGCTCCTGGCTCCTGGCTTTGGATCAGCTCAGCTCTGGCAATTGCGGTCATTTGGGGAGTGAGCCAGCAGATGGAGGACCTCTCTTTCTCTCTCTGGCTCTACCTCTCTCTGTAATTCTGTCTTTCAAATAAATGCATCTTTTAAAAAAATAAAGAAGTGGAGCAGCAGGAACACAAATCAGCACCCGTATGGGATGCAAGCGCTGCAGGCCAGGGCTTTAACCTACTGTGCCACGGTGCCAGCCCCTCCTTAGTTATTTTCAATAAGTGTCTTTTGAATATTTCCAACTTTTTTTATTTCTCCAAGTCAGGACTTTTAGGAAGATGAAAAAATCAACATGAAGACCTGGAATAATTTTTTTTTTAAACATCATCCTGGATTAAGGTGGCCCTGAATCCAGGCTGAAATGTCTTTTTTTTTTTTTTCTTTTTAGAGAGAGAGATCTTTTATCTATTGGTTCGCTCTCCAAATGGCCGCAAAGCTGGGACTGGGCCAGACTGAAGCCAGGAGCTTCATCCTGGTATCTCACATCGGTGACAGGGGTCCAAGCACGTGCACCATCCTTCTCTGCCTTCCCAGGTGCATTAGTAGGGAGCTGTATCATAAGTGAAGCCACCAGGATTCAAACCAGCATTCATATGGGGTGCCGGTATCACAGGTGGCAGCCCACCCCACTAGGCCACAATGCAGCCCCTCGAATAATCCTGGGCCACCGTTGATGGTCTTTGGGCAATAGCTGCCATGCCTGTGCCTTAGCAGGTCAGGAGTGCACGTCAGACTCCTCTCTAAAATCCAGTAATTATTTCTTTTTACTTTTATTTCTTTTTTTTTTCTTGTTTTTTTTTTTACTTTTATTTCTTAAAGAGTTTTTAAATTGTGAACTATTTGAAACATTAAAAAAACTACTCTTTGGGGCCAGTACTGTGGCGTCACAGGTAAAGCTGCTGCCTGCAATGCCAGCATCATATGGGCGCAGATTCATGGCCCTGCTACTCCACTTCCAATCCAGTTCCCTGCTAATGCTCCTGGGAAAGCAGCGGAGGACAGCTCACATGCTTGGGCCCCTGCTTCCTCGTGGGAGACTCGGAGGAAGCTCCTGGCTTGTGGCTTCAGATTGGCCTAACCCCAGCCATTGTGGCCATTTGGGGGGTGAGCCAGAGAATGGAAGATCTCTCTTTCTCTGTGTCTGTCTCTGTCTCTGTAACTCTGCCTTTCAAGTAAATAAATAAATCTTTATTAAAAAAAGTAATCTTCAAGTTCATGTATTTATGTTTTGCTATATTTGCTTCAAAATCCATAATTTGGAATAAGAGGAAGAGAAAACATCATACCTAAAGCTCCATCTCCCATCCTTTCTCTCCTTAGAAATAACCACTATCCTATGAATCATTTCATGCATATTTTAATACCTTCACCACAAGCATGCATGTATGCATCTATATACAATATTAGTCCATAATTGTGCCACATTATTTTATGTATCTAAAAAATTCACATGAACAATGTTGTATATCTTTTTGCAATCTACTGTCTTTATTGTTTGATGTTGTTCTTTGTGTACTGGATTTTTTTCTATCACATGATTTTTCTTTTTCCCTCTCATTTATTAGAGTGATATCATTTCCTTCTTCCTTTTTCTCCCCTCTACTTGTATTCTTTTTTTTTTTTTTTTTTTTTTGACAGGCAGAATGGACAGTGAGAGAGAGAGACAGAGAGAAAGGTCTTCCTTTGCTGTTGGTTCACCCTCCAGTGGCCGCCGCGGCCAGTGCGCTGTGGCCGGCGCACTGCACTGATCCGATGGCAGGAGCCAGGTACTTATCCTGGTCTCCCATGGGGTGCAGGGCCCAAGCACCTGGGCCATCCTCCACTGCACTCCCTGGCCACAGCAGAGAGCTGGCCTGGAAGAGGGGCAACCAGGACAGAATCTGGCGCCCTGACCGGAACTAGAACCCGGTGAGCCGCGGCGCCGGCCTCTACTTGTATTCTTTTAGCAGTTAATAATTGTTTAACATGCACTCTTGACTTGCAGTTATAAGAAACGGTTAAGTAATTTTGGGTAGAGAATTCCTGGTTGGTGGTTTCTTTTCTTTTCTTTTTAAAGATTTATTTATTTATTTGAAAGTCAGAGCTACACAGAGAGAGGAAAGGCAGAGAGAGTCAGGTCTTCCATCCGCTGGTTCACTCCCCAATTGGCAGCAGCTACAGCAGGAGCTGTGCTGATCCGAACCCAGGAGTCAGGAGCTTCTTCTGGGTCTCCCACATGGGTGCAGGGGCCCAAGGACTTGGGCCATCTTCTACTGCTTTCCTAGGCCACAGCAGAGAGCTGGATCGGAAGTGGAGCAGCCAGATCTCAAACCTGCACCCATATGGGATGCCAGTGCTTCAGGCCAGGGCCTTAACCTGCTTCGCCACAGCACTGGCCTCTGGTGATTGTTTTCTGTCAGCAGTTTTGAAGATGTCATCTTTTGATTGCTATTGTTTCAGTTGAGAAACTAGCTAGTTTGTCCTGTTGTTTCTTTGTTTCTTTTTCTCAGGCTGCTTTGAAAATTTCTTTCTTTTCCCTTAAGTATGCAACACTGCACTATTATATACTGGAGGTGTTTGTGTGCATCTTTATCCTGCTATGGCTTCCTCTTGCTTTTTAAATTGCTGGGTGCTTTTTTTTTGTCAGAGTTGGAAAATTCTCAGACTATCTCTTCAAATGTTGCTTCTGCTCCACTTTCCCATCTCCTGGTGTTAGATCTTTTCACTTGTGTGCCAAATATGTCCCAAGTTCCCTTTTATATTTTTCCAATCTTTTTTTCCCCCTCCCACTTTAGTCTGGATATTTTCTGCTCTGTCCTCTTTTCAATTATATCTAAACTGCTGTTAAATTTGCCTAGTGAATTCTTAATTTTATATTTATTCTCTGTTTTTCACCTTCAGGATTTTCATTTGACTTTGTGTTCATCTCTCTGCTAAAAATCTTTTTTTTGTGATTTTAATTTATTGAATGTAGTATTCACAATTATTTTAAAATCTGTTTCTTATGACTTCAAAATTTGTATTTTTTTAAAGATTTGTTTAGTTATTTGAAAGTCAGAGTTACAGAGAGAGGAGAGACAGAAAGAAATCTTCCATCCACTGGTTCACTCCCCAAATGGCTGCAATGGCTGGGCCTGGGCCAGGCTGAAGGCAGGAACCTGTAACTACACTCATGTGGGTGTAGGGGCCCCGGCACTTGGACCACTTTCCACTGCTTTCCCAGTTGCATTAGCAGGAAGCTGGGTTGGAAGTGGAGCAGCCAGGACTTGAACTGGCACTGATACAGGATGCTGGCATTGCATGTGGTGCCTAACTTGCTGCACAACAATACTGACCCTTGTTTTTTCTTATTTCTTTTTAAAGATGTATTTATTTATTTGAAAGTCAGAGTTATACGGAGAGAGAAGGAGAGGCAGAGAGAGAGGGAGAGGTCTTCTATTCCCTGGTTCACTCCCCAGTTGGCTGCAACAGCCAGAGCTGAGCCCATCTGAAGCCAGGAGCCAGGAACTTCCTCTGGGTCTCCCACGTGGGTGCAGGGGCCAAAGGATTTGGGCCATCTTCTACTGCTTTCCCAGGCCATAGTGGAGAGCTGGGTCGGAAGTGGTGCAGCCTGGACTGGAACTGGCGCCAATATGGGATGCTGGCACTGCAGGCGGTGTCTTTACCCGCTGTGCCACAATGCCATCCCCTAGGACTTTTTATGTGAGAGACAGAGAAAGCAAGACAGACCTAGAGAGACAGAGATGAGAGAACACTCTTCATTTGATTCAGTCCCTGTCTGCATGAGCTGGGCTGGTGGGCAGCCAGGAGGAACACAGTGCAAGTCACCCCTCTCTTATTTTTTTCTTTCTGTTTTGGTTAATTCTTGTCTTTTTCTATGTCTGCTCCTCTCTCTCTCTCTCTCTCTCTCTCTCTCTCTCTCTCTCTCTCTTTCTCTCTCTCTCTTTCATTTATTTGAGAGGCAGAATGGTAGAGACGGAGAGATCTTCCATCTTCTGGTTCACTCCCCAGGATCTCCATCCGGGTCTCCCACATGGGTGACAGGAACTCAAGTACTTGGGCCATCATTTGCTGACTCATAGTTGTGTTAGCTGGAAGTGGAGTGTCCAAGGCTTGTACCCAGGCACTCCATGATAGGATACAGGATCCCAAGCAGCAGCTTAATCCACTGTGCCATGTTGCCTGCCCAGCCTGCATGTTTTGTTTAACAACCAGGTTTTTTTTTTTTTTCTTTTCGTTTTTTCATTTTATTTGAAAGACAGAGACATAGAGATCTTCCATTTGCTGGTTTACTCCCCAAATTCCTGCAACAACCAGAGCTAGGCTAGGCAAAAGCCAGGAACATGGAGCTCAATCCAGGACTCCCATGTGGGTGACAAGGACCCATGTACTTAAGGCATTATCTGCTACCATCCAGGTAGCTCTATCAGAAGTGGAGCTGGGACCCAACCCCAGGGACTCTGAAAAGGAATGTAGATGTCCCAAGTGCCAAACGCTTGCCTCCACTTAAAACCTTTGAAGTGTATAATTTGGTGGCATTAAGTACTTTCACGATGTTGTACAACCATTACCACTACCCATTTCCAGAATGTACCCATTAAGGAGTAGTTACCCATAGACTCTGGTGACCTCATTCTACTTCCTGCCTGTGAATTTGCCTATTCTAATGAGGTGGCCTGAATGTTCATGGTCTCTTGCTCCTGAATTCCTGTGTTGAATTCCTCACCTCTAAGGTGATGGTGTTAAGCTGTGTGGCGTTTGAGCCAATCAGATTGTGAGAATGGAGCCCTCATAAATGGGCTTAGTGTTCATACAGAAGAGCCCTGGGGAAGCTTATGTGCCTGTTCCACTCACTGAAGACGCAGCAAGAAGGCACCATCTTCGAGGATGCCAGCACTGTGATCTTGGACTTCCCAGCCTCCAAAGTTAATTTTTTAAAGATTTATTTATTTATAGCCGGCGCCGTGGCTCAATAGGCTAATCCTCCACCTTGCGGCGCCGGCACACCGGGTTCTAGTCCCGGTTGGGGCGCCGGATTCTGTCCCGGTTGCCCCTCTTCCAGGCCAGCTCTCTGCTATGGCCAGGGAGTGCAGTGGAGGATGGCCCAGGTGCTTGGGCCCTGCACCCCATGGGAGACCAGGAAAAGCACCTGGCTCCTGGCTCCTGCCAGGATCAGCGCGGTGCGCCGGCTGCAGCGGCGGCCATTGGAGGGTGAACCAGCGGCAAAGGAAGACCTTTCTCTCTCTGTCTCTCTCTCACTGTCCACTCTGCCTGTCAAAAAAAAAAAAAAAAAAAAAAAAAGATTTATTTATTTATTTGAAAGGTGGAGTTGCAGAGGCAGAGGCAGGGTGGTTGGATGGGGGTGTCTTCCATCCACTGGTTCACTCCCCAAATGGCCGCAATGGACAGAACTTGGCTAATACGAAGCCAGGAGCTTCTTCCGAGTCTCCCACGTGGGTGCAGAGGCCCAAGCACTTGGTCCATTTTCTACTGCTTTCCCAGGCCACAGCAGGGAGCTGGACAGGAAGTGGAGCAGCCTATATGGGAGGCCAGCACTGCAGGCGGCAGCTTTACCTGCTACGCCACAGCGCTGGCCCCAGAATTATTTTTTCAGAAGAATTTCTTGCCCTTTTCTCCCTTCTTCTGAAACTCCTGTGATGTGCATTGGTATACTTGATGATATCTAGCAAGTCCTTCAGGCTCTGTGTGCTTTTTAAAAAGATTTATTTATTCGAAAGGCAGAATGACAGAGAGGGGAGACAGAGAGAGAAAGAGAAAAGGATCTTCCATCTGCTGGTTCACTCGCCAGATGGGTGCAACAGCCGGGTCTGGGCCATGCAGAAGTCAGGGACCTGGAACTCCACCTGGATTGCCCGCATGGGTGGCAGGGTCCCAGGTACTTGGGCCATCTGCTGCTGCTTTTCCAGAAACATTAGCAGAAAGCTGGATCAGAAGCAGAACAGCTGGGACTTGAACCAGCACTCTAATGTAGGAAGCCACTGTTGCAGGCCACAACTTAACCTGCCACACCACAACGCCAGCCTCAGGCTCTGTGCATTTTTGCTTTTTTTTTTTTTTTTTAAGATTATTTATTTGAAAGGGAGAATGACAGGGAGAGATCTTTTCCATCTGTTGGTTCATTCCCCAAATGCATACAAAAGCTGGTACTGAACCAGTCCAAAGCCAGAAGTCAGGATCTCCATCTGGGTCTCCTGTGTGGGTGACGGGAACCAAAGTACTCTGGCCATTATCTGTTGTCTCTCAGGTACATCAGCAGGAAGCTGGATCAGAAGTGGTGGCAAGACTTGATCTCAGGAGCTCTCTGACCTGGCATACAGACATCCCAAGCAGTGGCCCAGACCACTGTGCCACAGGGCCTGTTCTTCATTCTTTTTGTTCATCAGACTGGATAATTTCCTCAAGTTCACTGATTCTTTCTGCTTTGAATCCTTCTAGTGAATTTTTAAATTAACTTATTGTACTTTGTAGCTGCACAGTTTGGTTCCTTTTTATAATTTGCATCTTTATTGATATCCTTTTATTCATACACATTATTTTCCTGACTTCATTAGTTCTTTGTTGATAGTTTCCTTTAGCTCAAAGAGCATATTTGGGGCGGTTGATTTAATGTCTGTCTTACAATTCCAGTGTTTGGGCTTCCTCAGGAATGATTTCTGTCAAATTCTTTTTCCTGTAAATGGATCATGTGTTCCTGTTTGTTCCTTTGTATGTTTTGTATTTTTATGTTGTTGAGAACTAAACATTCTGAGTATTATAATTCAGTAACTTCAGAAATCAGATGTTTCCCCTCCTCAGGAATTCCTAATTTTCCTCAGTAAGGTTGCTGGTATTTGTATTATTCCAAACTAATTTAGCTAAATGTGTATTCCTTGTTGTGTGTAGTCATTGAGTTTTCGTTCCATTATTTCTGTCAGCAGCCAGTGACCTGAAAAATATTTCCTTACTTGTCTGGCTAAATAAAAACGAAGCAGGTGTTCTTGTCTCTTTCAGTCATCTGATAGATGCTAGTAGAAGTTGCCGAAGCAAACAATGGTTGCAACCAAGGCAGATGTCAGTACTGGTCCTTCTGAAATCTACCAGACTGATCAAAATGTACAAGCCCAAGTTTTTAGAGAGCAAGGTCCCCACTTTCTCTCCCAGTACCAGCCATCTGCTCTAGGAACGCTGGCCACTATCCCCACAGTTGCGGCGGGCCAAGAGAAGGGGGATGGAAGCAGTATGGGCTTGTCGTTCCTCTACCCAAGATCAACCACCGCTCCCCATCAAGCACACCCCTGCTTGTTGTAAGCATCCAGTTAGGATCCAGACTTCCAGAATGCTTGGTGCTGCTCATTTTTTTCAGTTTACCACCTTGTTTTGTTTTGTTTTGGTGGAGGGCCTAACCCTAGGACTTCCTTACTCCATCATGTTGCTTGATGTCTATGTCTGTTGCTTTTGCTGGAAGGTTTCTAGGAGATTGTGGACCATTGGGTGCAAGCTCATCCTGAGCGCTGGTTATCACTCCTGAGGGGTTCCAATAACCCGACCTGTGACTGTGCTCCCGTGGCTGCCTCAGGTCTGCTTCTGCTGGGCACCACAGGGTATCCTGACCACGTGTCAGTTTTTCTGTTTTTTTTTTTTTTTTTTTTTGTATTTATTTATTTATTTGAAAGGCAGAGTTACAGAGAGAGAGAGAGATCTTCCATAACTAGTTCACTCCCCAAATGGCCCCAATGCCAGGGTTGGGCCAGGCTGAAACCAGGATCCAGGAGCTTCATCCAGATCTCCCATGTGGGTGCAGGGCCCCCAAGGACTTAGAGCCATCTGCTACTGCTTTCCCAGGCACATTATTAGGGAGCTGGATCAAAAGTAGAGCATCTAGGACTCGAACCAGCACCCGTATAGGATGACAGTGCTACAGACAGCGGCTTATCCTCCTGTGCCACAGCACTGGCCCCTTCTGTGTATTTCTTAGCTCAGGAATTCCTACATCATAAGTTCTGTGTCCATATCTGAGTGTAATATGGGCTTAGGGCTTTCTTTAATTTTTCAGTTTTTATTTTCCCTTTTCCTCAGAGCCCTAGACAGAGAAGCTTTGTCTGTGGGAGTGTGGACTGTTTTCCTAGTCTCCCTTTCCTGCAGGCACAGGTCCCTTTGGAGAGTCCTAGCTTACGCAGGGTATCCAGTCCACTCCCTGCCCTTTCAGGGTCCGAGGTTTCAGGAAAAGTTCAGCTCCTCGCCGTGAGATTCTATTTCTGAGTCCCTTAATCATCCCTTATGTGGTTGTGGTATCAGGTTGCAGTCTTTCCATTTTGGCTTTAGTTGCTTCTAACTTTCTGTCATCTGGGGAATTACCTTTCTTTCTTGCAAACAAGGCTAGACAATTTCAAAATGTGTGTACAGGAGGAAGCGCTGTGGTGCAGCAAGTTAAGCTGCTGCTTGGGGTGCCACATCCAAGTCCCAGCTACTCTGTGCTTCCGAACTAGCTTCCTGCTAAGGCACTGAGGCAGCAGATGATGGCCCAAGTACTTGGGTTCCTGCCACCCATCTGGAAGACCCAGATGGAGTTCTTGATTCCTGGCTTTGATTTGGCCTAGCCCTCACTGTTGGGGCATTTGGGGAATGATCTATTTCTCCCTCTCTCTTTCTCTCTCAAATAAATAAATCAAAAATTGTGTAGGGGGGCAGCGCTATGGCGTAGTGGGTAAAGCCACTGCCTGCAGTGGCAGCATCCCAAAAGGGCACCAGTTCAAGTCCTGGCTGCTGCACTTCCCGTCCAGCTCTCTACTACGGCCTGGGAAAGCAGTAGAAGATGGCTCAAGTCCTTGAGCTCCTGCACCCATGTGGGAAACCTGTAAGAAGCTCCTGGCTTCTGGCTTTGGATTGGTCCAGCTCTGGCCATTGCAGCCATTTGGGGAGTAAATCAGTGGATGAAAGACTTCTCTTTCGCTCTCTGCCTTTCTGTAACTCTGCTTTTCAAATAAATAAAAATAAGTATTAAGAAAAAAATTGTGTACAAGTGATCCCTGACTTCTAAAGGTTCAACTCTTCAGTTGTGCAAAAGTGATATGCTACATAAGAAACCATACTTTGAATTTTGAATTTTTTTTTTTTTTTTGGCAGGCAGAGTGGACAGTGAGAGAGAGACAGAGAGAAAGGTCTTCCATTTGCCGTTGGTTCACCCTCCAATGGCCGCCGCGGCCGGCACACTGCGGCCGGCGCACCGCGCCGATCCGATGGCAGGAGCCAGGTACTTCTCCTGGTCTCCCATGGGGTGCAGGGCCCAAGCACTTGGGCCGTCCTCCACTGCACTCCCGGGCCACAGCAGAGAGCTGGCCTGGAAGAGGGGCAACCGGGACAGAATCTGGCGCCCCGATCGGGATTAGAACCCGGTGTGCCAGCGCCGCAAGGTGGAGGATTAGCCTAGTGAGCTGCGGCGCCAGCCGAATTTTGAATTTTAATCTTTTCCTAGGTTAGCAATACATGATACAATACTCTCCCATGATCAAGCCACAGCTCCCTGTCAGCCACATGATCCCAAGGGTACACACCCAGTAATGTATAGCGTGTTGTTCGACCAAACTGTGGTATTTGGTGGATCAAATGTATTAAACATACTTTCTGGGGCTGGCACCATGGCTCACTTGGTTAATCCTCTGCCTGCGGTGCTAACATCCCATATGGGTGCCGGGTTCTAGTCCTGGTTGCTCCTGTTCCAGGCCAGCTCTCTGCTGTGGCCCAGAAGGCAGTGGAAGATGGCCCAAGTGCTTGGGCCCCTGAACCCACATGGGAGACCAGGAGGAAGCACCTGGTTCCTGGCTTCAGATCGGCGTAGCTCCGGCCGTAGCGGCCATTTTGGGGGTGAACCAACGGAAGGAAGACCTTTCTCTCTGTCTCTCTCTCTCACTGTCTAACTCTATCTGTCAAATAAAAATAAATAGATAAAAATAAACATACTTTCCATTTACGATGGCATTGTTGGGACAGAACCTCATTGTGAGTTAAGGAACATCTGTGGCCGGTGCCGCGGCTCACTAGGCTAATCCTCTGCCTTGCGGCCCTGGCACACCGGGTTCTAGTCCCGATCGGGGCGCCGGATTCTGTCCCGGTTGCCCCTCTTCCAGGCCAGCTCTCTGCTGTGGCCAGGGAATGCAGTGGAGGATGGCCCAAGTGCTTGGCCCTGTACTCCATGGGAGACCAGGATAAGTACCTGGCTCCTGCCATTGGATCAGCGCATCCGCCGGCCGCGGCGGCCATTTGAGGGTGAACCAATGGCAAAAGGAAGGCCTTTCTCTCTGTCTCTCTCTCTCACTATCCACTCTGCCTGTCAAAAAATTAAAAAAAAAAAAAGGAACATCTGTATGTCTGTATCTGTGTATGTGTCTGTATTACATGGTATCCAACATTAATAGCTTAAAGTAGGATAGTGCATTATGCTGTAGAAGCAGATGTCTTCCTCTTATTTCTGAATGTATGTTCTGTTTTAAAATAGTGAGTTCAGAAAATGGAATTTATTGGGGACAGCATAGTGATACAATGAGTTAAGCCTCTACTTGTGATGCCTGCATCCCATATCAAAGTGCCAGTTTGAGTCCCAGCTACTCTGCTCCTGATCCAGCTCTCTGCTAATGTGCCTGGGAAAGCAATGGGAGATGGCCAAGTGCTTGGGCCTTTGAGCCCATATAAGAGATCAGGATGGAGTTTCTGGCTCCTGGCTTTGGCCTGCCTCAGACCTGGCTGCAGTGGCCATTTGGGTAGTAAAGCAGCTGATGGAGGATCTCTCTTTCTCTCTCTCTCTCTCTCTGATGTTCTTCTTTTCAAATAAATAAATAAATCTAAAAAAAAAGAAGAAGAAGAAGACGACGACAAAGAAAAAGAAAGAAAAGGGGGCCAGTGTTACAGTGGTAAAGCTGCTGCCTGTGATACTAGCATCCCATTTGGGCACTGGTTCGAATCCCAGCTGCTCTACTTCCAATCCAGCTCCCTGCTAATGGCCTTGGGAAAAGTAGCCGAAGATGGCCCAAGTGTTTGGGCCTCTCACCCATGTGGGAGACCTGAAAGAAGCTTCTGGCCCCTAGCTTTGACCCGACCCAACCCTGACCATTGTGGCCATCTGGGGAGTGAAAGAGTAATGGAAGATCTCTGTCTCTCCTCTCTATATATAACTCTGATTTTCAAATAAAATGTTTTTATAAAAAATATTTATTTATTTATTTGAAAGACAGAGTTACACAGAGAGAGAGTCTTCCATCCACTGGTTCACTCCCCAACTGGCCGCAATGGCCGGAACTGTGCTGATCCAAAGCCTGGAGCCAGGAGTTTCTTCCGGGTCTCTCATGTGGGTGCAGGACCCAAGGACTTGGGTCATCTTCCACTGTTTTCCCAGGCCATAGCAGAGAGCTGGACTGGAAGTGGAGCAGCTGGGACTTGAACCGGAACCCATATGGGATGCTGGCACTGCAGGCAGTGGCTTTACCCGCTACACCACAGTGCTGGCCCCGCAAATAAAATCTTAAAAAAAAAAAAAAAAAAAGAAAGAAAGAAAGAATAAGGAATTTATTTCTACTGGAGATTTCAAGGCCAGAGTAGTGAGTTCATTCAGAGCTCCCAGCCGTGGAGGTCACCACAATGGTTGTCAACAAGACTCCGTGTACTCTAGTCCTGCAGCTGGGGCAATGACTTGGAATCTTTCCTACTGGGATGAGAGGTGGAAGGGAAGCAGACACCTTGGAAGTAGCTTCTTACCTGCCCTGGGGTTCGAGAACAAGGTTTTTTGAAGGGGACAAAGAGCTAATGTATCTGTAAAATATTAAACTGTGGGGAAACGTCATGCATGTGTAACTGCAACTAGTCTGTAGTCTTAGCTAGGAACCCCTAAAATCTTTTATTTCCAGGAGCAGAGTTTTGCTGTCTGTCTGAGTTAGCATGATACGGCCACTCTGGCAGTAACGAAGAAGGAGGGAAAGAAAGAGAAGGGACCAGAAATGACAGATGATTTTCTTTGAACTGGGTTCAAAAATAATAGTGTGAGATACAGGGCCACATAAGTTGGTACTGTGTGAGGGGTAAGAGGAGATAAGATGAGTTTTTGATTGTACTTTGTGTTAGACTTTGTTCTCCATACCAGCCTAGAGCAAAGATTGGTCCCCAGGGCCCAGTAAGGTCTCTATTAAAAAAAAAAAAAAAAAAAAGATTTATTTGTTTGTTTTCTAAGGCAGAGTTAGAGAGAGAAGAGGAAAGAAAGAAGGAGAGAATCTTCCATCCACTGGTTCACTTCTCAAATGGCTGTGACAGACAGGCCTAGGCCAGGCTGAATCCAGGATCCAGGAGTTTCATCCAGGTCTCCCATGTGGGTGCAGAGGTCCAAGTACTTTGGTCATCTTTCCCAGGCACCTTAGCAGGGAGCTAGATTGGGAGTGGAGCAGCCGGGACTCGAGCCAGTGCCTGTTTGGGATACCAGCATCATAGGGAGTGACCTAACCTACTATGCCACAACGCCAGCCCCCAGTAAAGATCTCTTGACCAGCTCTAGGATGTATAGTAATTTCAGATAACTTTTTTCTGCCTCTGAAATTCAAACATAATTTTACTCTGCTTTCAGATCTCAGAGTTTTCTGGTAAATAAACATTGCATTGCCCATCTTTGTGTTCCCAGAACTAAGTATAGTGCCTTATTGTAGATGTGCAGGAAATGTTTGAAAAAATGAATCATTTTCCACTTTCTGGGCTATTTCCAACTTACAACATGTCGTAAAAGCAGGAGTTGATGATGTGTATCTCTTTCTGTTCTAGCTCAGACCACGACCGGCTTCATACCTTGGTGACAGAGCACTGTTTCCCGGTGGGTTCTCATCCTACTTAGAAGTGTGGAATGCTGAGTAGACAGATCCTAAATATTGTTTCTGATTTTTTCTTAAAAAAGGTCACTTTTGAAAGTGCAGAAAATTAAAGGTACAAGCTTAAGGTCCATTGTTTTTAGCTGAGTGATAATGATGTGACGTAGACTCTTGTAAGGACCATGGCAAATGAGGAAAGAGTCCTTAAACATGGAGGACAGAAACCACAGTGGGGTCCTGAGATCAGGGTGTGGGCTACATTGGGCTACACCCATGCTATAGTGAAGGCTTAGACAAGAGTTCTTGAGGCTTATATTGTGTAGTCACGGGTGCCAGGGGCTTTCGGGGACTCCCAAGAATGGAGATGCTGTGGTCTAGTTAGAGGGTCAAGAATAAGAACTTGAGTTTCTATCATTAGTTCAGTTTCTTTTTTTAAAAAAGGCAGAGTTTTAAAGGCAGTTACAGAGAAAGAGTGAGAGAAAGAAAGATATATTTCATTTTGCTGATTCACTCCCCAAATGGCTAAATGACCAGGGCTAGGCCAGGCTGAAGACGAGAGCCAGCAGCTTCATCTGGATTTCCCCTGTGGGAGCAAGGCCTGCAAACACTTGGGCCATATTCCACTGCTTTCCCAGGTGCACTAGCAAGAAGCTGCATTGGAAGTGGAGCAGCTGGGACTCGAACTGGTGCCCATATAGGATGCTGGCACTGCGGGCGTCAGCTTAACCCAGTGTGCCACAGTGCTGGCCCCCATCAGTTCAGTTTCTATCAGGAGAATTTCAGCTTCTCTCTCACCTGAGATAAGTAGAGGTAGTCTAGTCAGCAATTTAACCTTCATGTTGATGTAAAATTCCACCTTTTACTGCTAAAAGGTGAGGGGAAGAAAGGGAACATCAGGCAACCAAAGTGCTCGTGGTAATGAGCAGATTTTGAAAGTGCACAGGACACATAATGGTGCACAGGGAAGGCCAGCAGTTTAAATGTGGTCTTCAAGGGCCAGTGCTGTGGCATAGCAGGTAAAGCCGCTACCTGCAGGGCCGGCATCCCATATGGGTGCTGGTTCAGGACCCGGCTGCTCCACTTCCAATCAAGCTCTCTGCCTTTCAAATAAATAGAAAAAAAAAGTTTAAATGTGGTTTTCATTGATTTGAGAAAAGTCCTTAAAGAGGTAGATAGGTTTTTAAGTTGTGATTGAGATGGAAAGAGAGTTGGGAGGTGAGCTTAAGTGGTAGCTCAAGGGACAAGAGGAAGTAGGCATCGGAGAGCGTTTGGTGGGAAGCATTGCCTGTTGGCTGCGGAACTGCGGGGAGTGAGAGCAGGCACGGCGGCACCCACTTCCCTACAGGGCGGGGAAAACCCAGCTGAGCTTGTGTTTCTCTGCCCTTAGGACATGGTCTGGGACCTCAAATATAAGACTGTCCGCTGGCGCTTCGTGGAGTCTTTAGAACCCCCTCAGGTGGTTCAGGTGCGCTGCTCAAGCTTGGTGAACCAGAGCAACATGTATGGCCAGGTCACTGTGCGCATGCACTCCCGGCAGGTGAGCCAGCAGTCTGCTTTCCTCTCCCCTTCCCTTCCTTTCCCTTCCTTTCCCTTTCCCTTTCCCTTTCCCTTTCCCTTTCCCTTTCCTTTTTAAATTTTATTGTATTTATTTGAAAGAGCTACAGAGAGAGGTAGAGCCAGAGAAAGAGAGGTCTTTCATCTGCTAGTTTACTCCCCAAATGGCTGCAATGGTCAGAGCTGAGCTGATCCGAAGCCAGGAGCCAGGAGCTTCCTCCGGGCCCCCCATGCGGGGGCAGGCACCTAAGGACTTCCTCCACTGCTTTTTCAGGCCATAGCAGAGAGCTGGATGGGAAGTGGAGCAGCTGGGACTCTGGGATGCCAGCACTGCAGGCCAAGGCTTTAACCTGCTGCGCCCCAGCACCAGCCCCACCCCCTTTTCTTTACTCTCATCTTGAGCCTCTGCCTCTGGGGTTCCGGGCATAGCTGCTCAGGACTAGGTTCTGAAGAGAGGTTCGCTGTGGCTTTTCTTGCTCTGCCTCTGTCCCCTTCCAACTACTGAACTGTAGTTCTACCGAGACATGGTGTGTGGACAGTCTCTCCCACCCTTCCTGGTCTGGACTCTTCCCTCCCCGACCCCGTTGAAGAACCTCTAAGAGTAAAGCGACAGCAAGTGATCAGTTCTGCCTAGGTTACGACTTCTGAGGTGATTCTTTTCTGCCCATTACAACTCTGTTATGGTTGTATGGCAAAAATAAAATAACTACCCACAAAGACTAACAGGTCAGCTTTGCTGTCACCCTTGCAGGCGCTGGCCATCTATGACCGCTTTGGCAGGTTGATGTATGGACAGGAAGACGTTCCCAAGGACGTCCTGGAATATGTTGTGTTTGAGAAGCACCTGATGAACCCCTATGGCAGCTGGAGAATGCATGGCAAGATTGTTCCCCCGTGGGCGCCCCCGAAGCAGCCCATCCTTAAGGTAAGGCTTGTGGGTGGTTGAGACCTGAGGCATTAGGACCCCTCCTCTCGGGCTCCACCTAGTGGTGAGAGGGGGTGAGGCAACCCCAGGGAAGGGGCCTCTTAGTGATGGTAGATGGGTAGAGGCTGGGATGAGGCTCTTCTAAATAAGCCATGGGCTTGGTTGATAGGTAACTCAGCCTCCTGCTCTTTCAGACGGTGATGATCCCTGGTCCCCAGCTGAAACCATAGGAAGACTGTGAAGAAACACAACAAGAGGGCCATAAGCCTCAGTTGGCCTAATGGCAAAAAGGACTGTTGGGGTGAGACACGGGTGAGCAGCTGCTGCACACTGTGAAGTCATCCAGGCCTTCCTTGTTCTCTCCTGTCCTGCATGGACTTTGCCACAGCCATGCGGAGGCTGGGATGAGGAGTAGCTGGGATGAGGAGTAGCTGGGATGCAAAACCACAGACTTCGTAATGAAAGGCAGTGTATTTCAGAGACCAGTGATGCCAGTTCTTCCTGCAGCAGGGACCGTGGGAGCAAACTGGCAGCAACCTGTTTCTAGTCTTAGGGCCGGGATAAGAGTTTGAAATAAAGTACCATAAAGGTATCAGACAAATGTTGATGGGTCCTGTACATTTCTCCTGGCTCAGGCTGGGAGTAGACCAGCCTTCAAATGGCAGGAGTGGAAAGCGGCCTACTGGTGAGTGATGTGACGGACTCCCAGGAAGTCCAAACTTGGGAAGAATAATTAGCGTGTATAAAATAGGTTATTACTTAAGAGGGTCTCTTCTCACACACTGACACCCTGAACCACATAGAAGAATGTAAATCCAAAGAAATTATTTCTCACTTGGCCTTTGGTTTGTGTTCTTAGTGGTGAGACTCTAGGAAGTGTAGGGAGAGGCAGAGCTGTGGAGTAGCTGCCAACATTTGTGAGACTTGGTTCCCTGCTTACAAGCCGGGCTTTTTTTTTTTTTTTTTTTTTTTTTTAAGGTTTCTTTTATTTATTTGAAAAGCAGAGTTAATAGAGAGAGAGAGGGAGAGACAGATTTTTTTTAAAAGATTTTATTTATTTATTTGAGAGGTAAAGTTACAGACAGGGAGAGAGAGAGAGGTCTTCCATCTCCTGGCTCACTCCCCAAATGGCTGCAATGGGTAGGCTGAGCCAGACTGAAGCCAGCTGCTTCATCTGAGTCCCCCATGTGGGTGGCAGGACTCCCAGATGGGACCATCTGCTGCTGCTTTCCCAGGTCACTAGCAGGGGGCTGAATTGGCAGTGGAGCAGCTGAGGCTCGAACCAGTACCCAGATGGGGTGCCGATGTTGCAGGTAGAGACTTTACCCACTACACCACAGCGCTGGCCCCCAAGCTTGGCTTTTAATACTATTGCTTTCATCAGTGCAGGCTGGACCTCTCTTTAAAAACAGGACCTTTATTCTCATATTTTATTTTCAAACCTAGAATTTTTCTTTTAAGGAATTTGCCACTTAAGGTAAGGATTAATCTGTTCTGACCTTGTTTTCATAGTAGAATCCAAAGGAACTGGAATCAGGTCAAGAATAAATAACTTGACTCTTCATTCTCCCAATAGCCACACCTTAGCCAAGCAGCGAGCAACCCAGGCCTCACCAGGGAAAACTGATGTTTTTATAGCTGATATGCTGACCATTGAAACAAAAATGGACGTGCTTAGGAAAAAGAGCACTGGTTGGTTAATCCAAATGGCAACCCTTATCATGCTACTTATTGTCAACCCTTTTGGCTTAAAGTGTACATCAGTTTGGAGCATTACTGCCCAAGTGAGGTTTGGTCATATCCTATTTGCCTGAGCCCTGGATTAAGGCCAGATAAGAGAAGTGCTTTGATCAGAATCCACAGCTTGAGAGTATGGATGAAGGGAAGGTAATCCTGGCAGGTTAGCAAAGCAGAGAAACAAATAAACAAAAAGACACTTAGCGGGCAAACGTTGCACTGATTTCTCTGAATATACAAAACCAGTGTTTGAAATACGCTGTTCCATCCCACTCCCCTGGATCTGTCTTGGGGGTCCCTAGATAATCCTCAGTAGCCCCTAAGCAATAGCTGCCACCAGGGAGCCAAAGGAAAGGGGCAGTTTTCATCTTCCCTCGGGAATGAATCCAGCTGAGCAGATGCTGCAGATGTGAGGGCTTGGCTAGAAGGACTGGGCAGAGACCATCTGCAGTGTCGGCCGTCGTCTCGAATTCACCAGACTACCCGATGCCCTGAAGCCTGCAGCGCTGGTGCCTTGGGCTTTGGGGCAGGCATTGTTCTTTCCTTGTCTATGTGCTGTTGCTATTTAGACATGTTGAAAAGGAAAACCACTATTATGAATAAGCTAGAGCCAACAGCAGTGATCAAGGAAAAGTACTCTGTATTTTTTCTCCCTGTGGTTTATTTCACGAGAGTCAGGGTTGGGAAAGCCTTGCTGTTCCCAGTTAGACCAGACCCACCGGGATTGCCCTGGGGCATGTGGTTGGCAGAGGCTGCAGGCTGAGTAGCCAGAGCCCAGAGCTGTAACAGCAGACTTCCAACTGCCCCAAAAGCCCAGGGCCCCAGGGCCGGGTAAGTGGGAGGGCCTAGGTGTGAGAACTAGGACATTGGTCCCTGAAGGAGATTGGGTTACTCCATTGCTCTGCTCCTTTTCTGTGAAGTCCCCTGACTGCCGTGTTTATACACAGACTCACTGTTTTCCCATTGGGTGTTTGGTCCCCTTGTTCCCTTTTTTTTCCTTCCCATGAATGACATCAGTATCTGAACTGTTAGTGGGTCTCAGTGCTTTCTCAAGTACCTCTGCCCGGCTCTCCCATGTGGAACCTGCCTGTTTCTATCCTCAGCTCTCCTCTGCCAGTGCTGGGACTTCTTTGCATGTTGTTCTGCTTCCTGTTTCCCTCTGATGTTATCTAATCCCAGCACTCTGATCTAGTTCTGCCTGCGCAAGACTGACTGTCAAGAGAGCTGAGCTACGACAGAGAGAGCTCCCTGAGAAAGGAGCTTTGTATTTATGTGACACTCTTCCCCACCTCAGGCTTCTCACTGCCCCCTGGCACCGTCCCTTCTGAGGGCAGGTGCAGATAGAGTGCTGGCTGCGACCAGGACCGCCTTCCTTACTTGGGTTTCTGTGGGAAGGAGACTGACTGGCAGTGGTTCCTGGGACTCTCTGGCTCCAGTTGCATTGAGACAGCGCTGGGAGGCCAGGAGAAGCATGAGCCAGTGACGTGAGCAGTGAGACTGGCAGGAGCCGGGGCTTTCGAGGAGGAGAGCTGAGGATGTGTGGAAGGGAGAGCCCCACCTCGACCCAACGGGGAGGGCCTGGGGAAGTGCTTTCCTGTGTCTGTCTCTGGCATTGCTTTGGATACCAGATGTTGACAGGGCTGTTCTGATTGTCTCTACTTCAGCAGTCAGGCAGGGCAGGTACAAGAGCAATAAAGCAGAAATAAGAGATTTGAAGTCAAAATGACAAGGTCCTTAAGGCATCTCAGACACCTATTTTGAGTCCTTTTAGCTTTTCCCCCAATTTGTCTTGCAACTTGAGTAGGTAGCTTCTTAGCACTTCTTGGAGTGACCTTTATAGCCTTCTGTGGTCCATGGTCCCTGTGTTGCCAATGCCTTGTGTTGAGTTTAGTCATGAAAAATGGTCTTTATAGGCTCTGGAGAAGAATTGGGTCTCCGTATTCTAGAGAAAATGCAGCCTGGACACTGCTGACGTTGGCGTCACAAGCGGGTGTCAACTCTGGTGCTTGTGTTGAGTACTCGGGAGGGATGGGAGGAGTCTTCAGAAGCAGAGGGTCCGTCTTGCTCTCCTCGAGTAGGAAGAGAAATTAGAAGAGAGGGTGGCACTGCCCACTGGGGTCTGAGCTGTACCCTTCTTAGACAGTTTTTCTTTCTTTCTTTCTTTCTTTCTTTCTTTCTTTCTTTCTTTCTTTTCTTTTCTTTTCTTTTCTTTTCTTTTCTTTTCTTTTCTTTTCTTTTCTTTTCTTTTTTTTTTTTGACTTTGGCCTTCCTAGGTGGGGAAGTGGCCAGGTGTCTTTTGATTCCACTGTTCAGGAAGACGAGGCTGTGGGAAGCACAGTGGCTGTGGAAAGCCAGCTCCGTGTCACTCCCAGTCCCAAGGATAGACACTTGGAGGGGCGAGCTCTCCGCTGTCAGCTTCCCAAGCCAGCTGCTCTTCATCTTCAGTTTTGGAGGCAGACTGCTGGGCCTCGGGTTCTTGGTGACGTGGCTCGGGGACTGAGCTAGTCCTTGGCCCAAGGCCTGCAGGTCCTTGTGGTTCTTTGACACCATCTACAGTAGAAGTACTGGCTGGCTTGCTCACCTGAGGGCGGGGGCTCTTGCTTTCCGGAAGGAAGCTATGCAGGGGTCTGTGGACTGAAAGGCATGGTGATGTCTCAGCGACTGCAGGGACAGCCTCTGTCTGAGCTGCTGGTAGAGCCTGGAGGCTGGTTTCCTCCCAAGGACAGATGTCTGCCATGGTGCCCTTTGTTACGTTTCCTTCTGGATCTGTGACTTCCCACTGACACAGCTCTGCCATCCTGCTCCCTGCACCACTTGCCGCGTGAGGGCTGACTTGGACTTGGGCCGGGTCCAGAGCCTCTGGCTGGGGGAGGAGCCCCCCTGCTTGCATGCCTTCCCAAGGGCACACTGCTTCCTGCTCTCTGCCAAGTTCTGCAGCTGCTTTTGAAAAGTGGCCTTCAGCTTCTACCTCCTGAAGGGATAGCGCTCCTCGCCCACGTGACTCTCTGTCTACCTCCTGTCCCAGTCCCCCTTCCTCTGCTGCGCCTTCTCTTGCCTCCCAAGGGCAGATCTCCGCTCTATTGGCAGAGGGTGGCGCTTCGGCTTCCCAGGGACACACTTCTGCTGCCCTGCCTCCCACACTGCCTGCCGCCTCAGAACCGCCTGTGCCTCTGTCGGCAGCACGTAGGCCTGGCCGTGGAGAGAGACCCCTGCAATCTGGACTCTCCCGGGGAAGCACAGCTTCCTGCTTCCCGGAGTCTGCCGTCTCTGGCTTTTTCTGGACTGCCACACCTTTGGGCCCTGGTTTTTCTGGTGCCTTCCCCTTCTCTTGAGAGTCCCCTTGTCCATCCTGTCTTGATGCATTTTTCTTAGGGAGTCTTTCAGCCCCCTCCCAGGGACAGATCTCAGTCTTGGCACCCATGTCAGGGTTACACGCGTCCAGCTCAGGTGCATCCCATGGACATATCTCAGCGGCCCTGCCCCTGGCGCTGGCCAGTGTCTGGGGGCTGCCCCCAGGTTGGTCAGGGCTGTCAGGGGGAGGGAAGGAGACAGACTGTAGCGCACTGCTCATTCTTTCCCCGTCTTCAGGAGTGAGTGCTTCTGATTGGGTTGTATCTTCCCGGAGGGAGTCTGTCTTTGGGTCTTGTCTCAGGCCCCCCTTCTCTGTTGCTTCATCACTCACATCCACCTGGCTGCTCCTGCGGCTGCACGAGTCTGAGGTGTCGGCCTGAGCAGATGGTTCCCTCAGGTTCTTGTCCTCCCAAGGACAAATTGCTTCCTGCTTTTGACTTAGTTTTGCCTCTGGCTTTGATACCTCTTCTCCCAGGGAGGTGAGTCTCCCCGTTTCTGGAGTTTTCTCTCTCTGCGCTGTTGATCCGCTCCCCAGTCCCTCCGCAGTGGCTCCTTCATTCACCTCCCAGGGGCAGATCTCGGCTTTTTCACTGGTAGGAGCTTCTTCCACTTCCCAGGGACACACCTCAGGTGGCCTGCACCCCACACGGGCTGGACCCTGGAACCCAGCTTTCGGTCTGTCGGTGTCCAGAGAGTCTGAATGCTGACAGGAGCCCCCTGGACCCAAGCCCTCCCAGGGACAGGCCACCTCGCGCTCCAGGGCTGGTCTCTCTGGCTTCTTTGGAGCCGTAACAGCCCTCTCCCTGGGTCCAGAATCTGCAGGAGGCTTTCCTGTATCACTGGGAGATTTCCTGATGGCCTCAATTCCCTGAGCCCCCTCCTCCCTGGCTGTGGCACCCACCTCCCAGGGGCAGATCGCGGCCTTCTCAGCAGCCAGGGTTTCTTCCAGGTCCCACGGGCAGATCTCAGCAGCTTTGCCTTCCACGCTGCCTGGCATCTGGAAAACGGCTTGTGCTCTCTCTGCGTCTTGAGGACCTGGTTGTTGTGGGGGGCAGCTGCTGGGGTCCACGCTGTCCCAGGGGCAGACTGCTTCCTGCTTTTCCATCAGCCCCTCAGACTTTTCCCAAGCCCTGGCATCTTTGATTCCTGCTTTCCTAGGCACTTTCTGCTCTTCCTTCAGAGATTCTCCTCTTGGTGCCTGTCCCGACGTCCAGTCCTCTGTTATTTCGTTAACCTCCCAGGGACAGATTTCTGCTTTGGCGGGTGTTGCCTCCTTTCCTTCTGGCTTGAGGTCTTCCCATGGACACACATGTGTCACTCTGCTGCCCTCACTGCTTTGGAGCTGGCCCCCAGCTGTGGGGGAGGAACTGTCTGCACCTGGGCCAGGCTGTCCAGCAGCTGTGCTGTCCCAGGGGCACGGTGACTCCTGCCGTGGACTTGACATCTGCCCGGTGTTCACAGTTTGGTCCCCTGCCTCTCCTAAGCTCCCTTTTCCCTTCTCCCGGAGGGAGTCTCTACCTGTCCCCATCAGCTCATCCCCCAGCTCCCACGGGCAGGCCTCTGCCTTCCTGATGGCGAGAGAGTCTCCTGCCTCCGGTGGCCGCACCTCAGCCATACCGCTGCCCGGACTCCATGAGCCCTCTGGGCTGCCTGAGGCCTGGAGTGAGACCGCCAAGGGGCCCCGGAAATCGGTGCTCTCCCATGGACAGAAGGCCTCTAAGTCTCCAAAGGTTGCCTTCTTGGGACTTTTCTGCCGTTCCTGGGGGAGCTCCTTCACCACCCCCCGGGCTCCTTCCTCACTCACCTCCCGGGGGCACCGCTCTGCCTTGGCTAGGTCAGCTGTGCAGCCCTCTGGGCCGGCAGCTTCTCCCCGATTGCTCTCCCCCAGCTTCCTAGCCCGCATGCCGCCCGCTGCCTCGGGCCTGCCCTTGGTTCCGTCAGCCTCCACGAGGGATGACTGAGGGGAAAGACCGCCAGGGTCGGCGCTCTCCCAGGGACACACGGCCTCCTGCCCCCTGACCAGCCTCTCTGGCTTCTTCCGAGCAGTGGCAGCCACACCTTTGGGCTCTGTTTTTTCTGGGGCTGTCTGCCTCTCTTCCTGCTGGTCATTTAGAGCTTGTCTCCCTGCCCTCCCGTCAGGGCCTCCTTCGCTCACCTCCCAGGGGCAGATCTGGGCCTTGCTGCTACTGTCCAGCTGACCCGTTTCTGACCCAGTGGCTTCCCAGGGACATACCTCAGCCGCCCTGCAGTCGGCACTGCCCAGGAGCCCGAGGCCAGCCTTGGGCGGTTCCTGCCACCCCACAGGGGCCTCTCTTGCCTGCTCAGCGTTTTTGTCCCCAAATACTTGCCTCAGGATGGCAGGCCCCGTTTTGCCTGCTCTGTCAACTCTCCGCTCCCCTAGCCCCTGGGCCGTCCTCTTGCCTCCGTCTTCCTGCTCCCTGCTGCCCTCTGGGCGACAGACTTGGAGCATTCTGCTGGTGTGAGCGTTCTGTTGGTTCTGCAGAGACTCCTCATCGTCGCAGGGAGCAAGGGCGGCCTGCTTACTCACCGCCCGGGGCCGGCCCGGCCTGGGAGACCTGGGGGACCTGGGGGCTGCCCCCACCCCCTGCCCTGACGCTCTGCCCTTCTCCTTCTCGGGGCTGCCCTCCCCGCCCTCCTTCTCCTTGTACGTGCTCCGAGACCGTGTCAGAGCTTTGATGGCCAGGCCGAGGCTGCGCATGGAGCCCTGCTGAACAGGAGTCTTGAGGCTGTGGGATTTAGAGAAGATCTTGGGCCTGTCCCCATCCGCGTCATCGGCTTCCCCCTGCAGAGGTCCACCCTCCGTGTCCCTGTCATTCTCCCCGGCCCCCCTGTTCTCTACTGCCACAGAGAGGGCCCTCCAGAGCCTGGCTCGAGCCGGGGCGGGAGAGTGGCTGCCTCGCTCCGGCCCCGAGGGAGCTTCCGGGGCCACGTTCTCTTTCTTGACTGGCAGTTCTGCATTCTCCCAGGGGCAGATGAAGGTGAGGAGGCTGGGGCTTTGGGGAGGTGTTGGGACCGGAGCCAGGGCAGGTGGGGCCAGAGTTGGCATCAGAGCAGGAGCCAGGGTGGAGATGGGAGACAGCATCCTTGGCTCTCCCAGGCAGGCCCCAGACAGGGCCAAGATGGGTGTGGAGACCTGATGCCGGATGGGTGGGTGAGGCAGCCTCCTCCCAGCCTCCTCATGAAGCTTCCCTGAGGTGTAGGAGCTGTCCACACTGCTGCTCTTGGCGGGGGAAGGCGGGGCTGACACGGGGGCTCCCCGAGCCCTCTCCAGCCTCCTGGCCGATGGCCTCCGCACGGGGCTCACCATGGCCGCCTCCGCCTTCTTTCGCTCCTCTCGCTCCTTGGCCTGCCTGTAGGTCTCTTCCAGGTAGGCCTGGCTGGCCACGAGCAAGGCCTTTTCCCTGGAGCCAGCCGCGACACTGAGCGACTTCTGCAGGGAGGGGGGCCGGGCCCTGGGGAGCCGCTCTCCCACCGTCAGGTTGTGGGCGCTGGCTGACCTGAAGCTCAGGGCAGGCGGCCCAGGAGCCGGCTCCCGGCTCTCCAGCCGTGGGTCCTTCTTGGACAGGTTCCTCCTCGGCAGCGAATCAAGGAGAGGAGAGTCCTGCTCCCTGTGCTGGTCATAGATGCTGCGCGACTTGCGCAGGGCTGGCGGCCCCTCCGGTTCCTGGAGGCTGGAGCTGAGGAGCCGGCGGCGGGAGGAGCCGGGCAGGCTGCTGAGGCCTGGGGAGCTGGAGTCCCGGGAGTGCTGGCGGGCCAGGGCCTCGGGGAACTCGGCCAGGTACCTTATGAAGGAGCGGCCCAGGCCCTGGCGGGAGCTGCCCCGCTTCTTGGGCAGGTGGGGGTTGTTGGCAGCCATTTCCTTGGTCTTGTGGACCTCTAGCTGGGCGTAGAGCTTCTTCAGCTCATCCTGCGGGGACGGGAGGGAAGAGGGGAACCGAGCTGCCGTGGGGTGGAGGGCTGAGCCGGCGCTGTACCCCTCCCCCTCGGCCCTGTTCAGGCCATTTCCTCCCTGCGGTCTTTCCCATCAGCCTGTGTTCCCTGCTTCTAAAATGCTCAGAATTTACCTCTCCCTTCCTGCAAGACCTGGTTCCTGCCAGCCCGGCTCCACGCCAGCTCCACTGAGCGCTGAGGACGCAGGAGGCTCTCCCTTCTCCGGGGCCCTGGGCTCTGCTGGGCAGTCACCAGCTCAGGGGACAGGGTTTGAGGCGGCTGACCCCTCGTGTGCCTCAAGGTGTCTTTTTGGCTTCCCTGAGTCTCTGCATCTTCTAGAAACTGATGGTACCTGGCTGACCAGGTTCACATCCTTAAGAGGATCAGACAGGATTCATGGGACGAGTGCACTGGACAAGTGCTGATTCAGGTGTAGATGATGGAACAAACAGGGCTTTGAAAGTCTCTTACGCTGTGCATTGCTGGCCAGGGTCCCCACAGGGGAGCAGATGGCCTATGTTCCCCCAAGTGGAGGGCTGAAATGGTGTTGCCATAGGAGGTGCGGCCACACTTCCTGGCTTCCCAGCTGGATTGAGAACTCAGCTCACAGCCTTTACCCAGGGCTGGGGCTGGGGGGCAGAAGGGAGGGCAGGCGGAGCTCAGAGGGTAAGGAGGACACAAGGGGGCACAGAAGCTGAGGCAGATGGGACGGCGAGGTGTGGAGGTGTGGAGTCTCCTTTTCGAAGCCGTAAATGGGACAGGTGTGGAGGGCTCCCTGGTAGAGGTGGAGGAGATGGACAAAGGGGCTCCCAAAGGTCCCTGTGCCTCTGTTTTTGTAAAACAAGGGCTCAGGGGCTGGTGTTGTGATGCAGCAGATTAAGCTACCTCTTGCAATGCTGGCATCCCCTATCAGAGTGCCAGTTCAAGTCCTGGCTGCTCCACTTCCAATCCAGCTCCCACCCTGGGAAACAGCAGATGATGGCCCAAGTGCCTGGGCCCCTGCACCTGCATGGGAGACCTGGATAGAGACCTGGCTGCTGACTTTGTCCTGGACCAGCCCTTGGCCATTGCAGGTATTTGGGGAATAAAGCAGTGGATGGAAAAAGTCTCTCCCACCCACTCCCCAACACACCGCCTTTCCCTCTCTCCCTGTCACTCTGCCTCTCAAATAAATAAATCTTCAAAAACAAAACAAGGGCTTAGACCACCATGTCTCCTTATTTACTCCCCCATTGAGCCTCCTCTTGGGCTTCCTGTGGCTAGAAGGGTGCCCATCAGCCGGGGGGTGGGGGGGGGAGAGTAAGCAAGACTCAGGAAGAACTGCCTTTCTCTAAGACCTGCCAGGTCAAGGGACAGGGGATCCTAGCATGAAGTGCTGGTGGCTATTGGTGCCTGAATGAGCCAACCCCACAGCTGGCCCAGGGTCACCAACTGAACTGCTTTGCTGGGGGCTGAGGGTTTGTTTAACACCCGCTTCCCCCTGATGAGGACATGAGGGGTTAGGGCTTCCTTCTCAGCTCTGCATCTCACTTGCAGGATAGCCTGGGATTCTGGGATCTGGATCCAGGCTCATGGAGTCTTTCCATTTGGGTGCTACAGGGCCTCCTTTGATTAGAGTCAGAGAATCAGCTTAGGGCAGTGGTGAGCAAGGGAGAGGGTGGGTCTGGGAGAGAGGGAGAGCCAGGGGTCCTGCAGCAGCACCCAGCCCTAGTGTCAGGGTAGCCAGCACCCAAAGGAGCCAGGGAGGGCAGCACTTACCCGGATGTCTCCAGGGTCCAGGCTGCGCTCGCTCCAGGCTGAGGCGATGCTGCTGTCCAGGTAGGAACCCGAGCGCTGCAGGTCTAGCTCATCCTCGTACACCTCTTCCAAGATCTCCTCCCGGGGAGGAGCCCCCGGCTTCCGGAACTGACCAAGCGGGTTTGAGTAGGAAATACTTGCCCTGGCTCCCTCCCCTCTCCTGCCCTCAAGTGCCCTGGGGCATATGTCTCCTCTTTCTGAATCTTCACCCCCTTCTCTGGTTTGGAATTTTGGGGCCCCACAGACCAGCGTGGTCCCAACTCCTGTGCCCACAGTCCCTGCCTGAGTCCTTCAGCTCCCCCACCTCTCTCTAATGGCCTCTGGCTGGATTTTCCTGCTGTGATAGAAGGAAGCTGCCCCTCCACCCCCAATCCCTAGCTCTTAGTTCCCTTGCACAGGCACAGGAAGCAGAAACAGCAGCTCACTCCAACCCCTACCAAGTCAGATCCTTGCCTGGGGCTCCCCTCCCACAGAGCCCACTCACCCCTAGCACCTCTGCCATCCTCATCCTGACCTGGAGAGGGCGCTGTAGGGTGGCAGCAGCTCCACAGAGTCCCTTAGGGAGGGGCTGGGGGCTGCTCACATGCAGGCGTGGGAAGGACCTCACCTTAGGGATGAAGATCAGAGCCAGCGTGGCAGTGACTGTGCTGTGGGTGTGGAAGAAGAAGAGGAGGAGGGTCCAGTCCGGGTGCAGGGAGGGAACCAGCAAAAACCTGTGGGTGGGCGGGAGTCAGAGGTGAGAGCCAGCGCCCCCACCTCCCCTGCCTGCCTTCTTCCTGCCCTCTCCAGGATGCAGTGGGAGGAGTCCCGGGCAGGTGGGGCTGTGCTCACCTGGCTGTGTGGAAGGCGGCCGAGAGCAGCAGCTCATTGTGCAGGGCGATGCCCATGTAGCGCGGCTCGTGGAAGGCTGAGGGCACGGCGCGGGTGGCATAGCACAGGAAGCTGCCCCAGCACAGGAGCAGCAGCTCAGCTGTGGGAGTCCGGGAGGGAGAGCGGACCACCTCAGCAGCCAGTGCCGCTTCTCTGCAGGGCGTGCCAGGTGGCCCGGGCCCGGGGCTCTGGGGACGAGGCAGGAGATGGGGACAAGAGGACACCCGGAAGGGCAGCGCCAGGGGCCAGAGTGAGGCTGGGCTTGGGGGAAGTAGCTCACCCACAACCATGATGTAGTCCCAGCGGTCGTGGTGGCAGAGGTAGAAGTGGCGGCCGGTGGGAGTGTGGCCTCGGGTCACCAGAGGTGTCTGCTGGGGCCCCCGCTCCAGGACGCCCGCTGTCCACACGGCCAAGAAGCCCAGTACAAGCAGCAGGAGCAGCCCGAGGCGCCGCAGCAGCCGCCCGCTGCTCAGGTGTGGGCCCCGCTGGGCCGTTCGAGACAGGAACAGCTGGAGCACTCTGCAGGAGGCCCCGAGAGACGGGCCCTGGCCTCTGTCTGCTGCTGCCCTCCCCTCTGCACGTGGGCCTGCCCTCCCTTCCTGCCCACGGTGGTCTGCCTCATCTTACCCCGAAAAGTTACATGGAGGGGAAGGCTAGCGTGATGGAGGCAGGTCTCGGGGGCACGGGCACCGGAGCTGGCAAGGGTCTGCTGTGAAAACCTCCATTCCACGGATGAGCTGGGGCGGCCTGCTGCAAGCAGAGGGAGCTTGTACCTGAGCCCTACCTGTAAAGCTTGAGGATGATGGTGCCGTAGACGATGGCGAAGCCCAGCAGCCGGACCCAGCGAAGCGCGATGCAGCGGAACACACTGGCATTGAAGTACAGGATGAAGACCTGGAGGGAAGAGGGCAGGAGAGCTGGGTTCCACTGTGCTGGTGTGAGGCGCGGGTCTGGGCTGTGCAGCCTGCGGGAGAAACAGCATCGCCTCCAGAGAGGTCGGCAGCCTGCCCTGCATCACCGCGCGGTGTGTCTCAGAGCTCAGGGGCCAGCCTGCCTCTCGTGGGCATGAGTAGAAGCAAGGAGGCCCCAAGAGAGCAGAGAAGAGGGAGGGTTCTGGGGTGGGGGGCGGGCAGCTGCAGGCTGTAGGGAATCCTGGGAGGTAGGACCAGCCTCTGGCCACAGACTCACAGGAAAGTAGAGCAGCAGGGATCCAAAAAGGATGGTTTCCAGGAGGACAACTCCAGATGCCCGGATCCTCTGTGGATGCAGGGACCAGAGAGGCAGGTGAGCAGAGCAGGGGAGCACAGAGCCGGAACAGTGCGCCAGGTCTCAGGCCTGTCCTCAGGCTCACTCAGTGACCTGGCCTGACCTGGCTTTACCCACAATGCTAGCTCTGCCCTGTCTGTCCACAGCCATGCCCCAACTCCCACCCTGCCCCTAGCTCCACTGGCACTAAGCCTGGTTGAGACCAAGGGTTCCTGTGGCTCCCCCTCCTGCATTCCAGTCCCATTTCTCTCCCAATCCCACCCCTGGCCTTGCTGCAGACCTGGGCTCACATCAGAGGTTGCTGGAGCTGAATAGGATCTTATGCCTTCCCCCAAGCTTAGGGTCAAACTGCCTCCCAGTCTGGGAGAAGACGCCCGTCTCTGCCCAGTAAATAGCTGGTTAATGTTAATGTCACGTTCTCCTGCAAGTCCCTCCGATGTCCTGCCAGGCAGGATGACTGGGTCCCTTCTCTGAGCGCCCACCCAGCACCTGACAGAGCCCTCCATCATGCCCCTGTCTCACGTGCTGTCATTTTTTTGTACATTTCTGCTTCCTCCACCAAGCCGGGAGCTCCCTGAGGGTCAAGATCACATAGGCAGTATTTTGCTTCTCGTCCTCAACTAGCACTGGTTGAATCCCATTCAGTGCTAATTTAAGAGGTTTAAAGTGGAGAAGTCACTTGCCTAACGTCACATACTGAATTTGCTTTAGAACCAAGACCGGCACCCTGAGTTCTAGTCTTAGGTTGTCTCATATCTCCTGTTGAGACAGGCAGGACATGTGCGCAGGGGGCTGTGGGGCCTTCCTTGCCTTGCTCCAGCGACAGCGGTAGGAGATCAGCATGCCCAGGAAGACGGCCAGCATGCAGCAGGCCTGGCAGGCCAGCACTGCTGCCCGCAGCGCCAGGGCCTCCTCCGCCAGGCACGGTGTGGCATCTATGCAGCTGGTGCAGCCCTCGGGACACGGCTGGCACCGCAGCAGCCTCTCTGGGGGCTGGAATTGCCCAGCAGGGTAGGTGGCAGTCTCCTCTAACCCTACAAAGAACAAGAGGGGTGCAGGGAGAGGCATGGCTGGGGCAGCCTGTGTCCCAGCCATCTCTCCTGATGGACACCACAACTCCCTCCCTGCCCTCCTGGGATCTGTGGCCCCAGGGCTATGAGGGAGTGGGCACCCCCCAGGGAGACAGTAAGAGGAAGAGGTGACGTCAGGCTAGGGCTCATTGGAAGGTTAACGTGCACCACACCTGCATGAGACAGGCTCGTTCCGGAAGAAACAGACGCCCCCCGACTGGACGCCCCTTGCCCTTGCAACATCTTCTTGACCTCTGCCTTTGCCCCACAGGTGTCCCCCCATGGTCTCACGGCAACTTCCTTTCCTCCCCAGATGCGCCCAACCACCATGGCCTGCACAACACCTGCCTGGCCCTCGCCACCCTGGCATACCCCTGGCGTGACTTGCCCCGTAGAATCCAGGTCGGCAACGGCAGAGGTAGCGGCCAAGGACAAAGCCCTGGTTCTCCAGGGGGACACACTGTGGGGATGACAAACACGACAGGTGTTTACAGGGGGCTTTCTCTGGAAGAGCTCCCCTCCTGGGGAGAGTGGGCGTGCCCGCCTCCCTCCCTTTCTGTGGCACAGAGAATCCCACCGGCAGCCCTCCCAAGTCCTTGGGGCACTTTCCCTCTATGGAAACTGTCCCCTGCCCCCTGCTATTGCTTCTGCTCAAAGAAACCTCAAGCAAAGACTACAGGGCTGGATCTCCCTTTTGTTCAGACGACCAGTGACAGGAGCCTCATAGGTCCCAAGTCTCAGTGCCCACCTGCTGCTAGGGCATGGTGCATGGGGGAGCGGAAGAGGGGGCACTCTGTCCGGCCACACCTTGTGTGCTACCGTCTGCTTCAAAGGGTCCCCATCAACCTCCCTCTTTGGCATGTGGGTGGGTTGAAAAGGCCCCTGTGGAGGAGCAGCTTCCTCTGTCAGGGGCCATCTGGCTTGGCGCAGGACTGCTTTCCCCGGCCCTAATGCCAGGCTAATGCCACACTGGTGGGATGCCAAGGCCAGCCCTTTATTCCACCTCCACCCATTGATGTCTGCGCAGCAGGGGAGAAAGCAGAACTCAGAGCCAGGCGGGGAAGATGAGATGCGGGGGAGGTCAGCTCTGTTGGAGTGGCTGGGAACAGACACCAAGGAGGCAGAGGGAGGAGATGACCCTGGGCGAGTCTACAGCCAGCCCTGACCTCGCCCGGAAGGTTGGAGTGTGACGGCTCAGCTCTCTCTCACACGGACCCGTGGATGGTGCTCCATTCCTGCCTCAGTCTGAATGGTCAGCCAAACGTGTACCCAGAGAAGTAGGCTGGGTTAGAAAGTGGACGGGACATGAGAGGGCAGTGGAGGATGGCCCAGGTGATTGGGCGCCTGCACCCGCGTGGGGGACCAGGAGGAATCATCTGGCTCCTGGCTTCGGATTGATATGGTGCCGGCCGTGGTGGCCCTTTGGGGAGGGTGAACCAATGGAAGGAAGACCGTTCTGTCTCTTGCTCTCACTGTCTAACTCTACCTGTCAAATAAGTAAAAAAAAAAAAAAAAAAGAGAAAGAGAGAGAGAGAGAGAGAGAAAGAAAGAGAAAGAAAGAAAGAAAGAAAGAAAGAAAGAAAGAAAGAAAGAAAGAAAGAAAGAAAGAAAAAGGAAGGAAGGAAGGAAGGAAGAAGGAAGAAAAGAAAGTACATGGGAAGCAGCGGGACAGCGGGAGCCTTCTCCACCCCTGGACATATGCTCCCTAAAGAGCAGCAGGGCCACCTGTGCACACGGAGCGACCTGCCTGCCCACCAAGTGTGCGGTCGGTGTAACCGTGGTGCGGAGGCATTCACTGGCATCCAGTCCTGGGCTTGCAGGACCCATCACCAGGCCTCACCTGCTCCCGGGGCCTCTATTTCGTCTGCATCTGGCCTGGGATCCCTCCCTTGCATCATCCCAGACCCTGCAAGTTCTTCCTGGGGGAGATGGCTCCCATCCCTAAGAGGAAGCCCATTGGTGGGCACCTTTTGTGCACCAAGAAGAGCCCAGAGCTGCAGAATGTGGCCGAGGGGAAAGACAGAGGGTGATTATGGAGGCTCAGGGGGCAAGCCTGGGACGGGAGCTAGAGCTGCCTTGGGCAGGGACGGGAGGCTGGAGGGGTGGGCTGTACATGGTCTCACTTTTTAAAAACGGGGTTTCCTGCCTCTCCCACTGCAAGGGCTCCCCTGAAGCCCTGAGATGCTAGGGTGGCTCTGCCAGCTGCTCCCGGGACCTGGGTGGTGGCAGTGATGGGCAGAGGGGAGGCAGGCAGGACACTCGTGGTCCCTCATCCTCCTTCTCCGTACCTGGGTGCTGTTGAGGTCGCACAGGTGCGTGTTGGAGTACCAGCCTGGGCCGCTTGCACACTGGTCGATGTCCACCCTCTGCAGATCGATGTCCATCTGCACCTGCCCCCTAGGGCAGTGAATTGGCAGTGAGGGGCACAGTGATGGTTGCCAAGGTGGGCGTTTAGGGCAACAAATACAATTCTTACACACTTGAGCAAGTGCAGAGCAGGGCACACGAGCATTTCCGCTCCTCCAGTGCTCCTGACCCTCACTGTCTCCGGGGCAACCTCACACGGGTTGTCCTTCTACCCCTCAGCTTTTCAGCATCTTATCCGTTCTGGTTTCTATCAATGGGAGGGACCCTGCCGAGAAACGTGGGAGCCAGGGTTCTGAGGATCAGTCGGAGGGGGCTTTCACTCTGCCCTACTGCAGGTACCCACAACACAGCTCAGCTGTTAGCCAGCATCTCACTCCCACGTCTGTGCCAATCGGCCAGGGGGACGTGGAAGAGGGGAGCACTGCTCCCGAGCTCCCCAGCCCCTGCAGGCTTCCTGCAGCACGGGTACATGGAGCCGGAAAAGCAACCTGCTGAAGGCCTCAGCTGCTGCCCCTTCCCAAAGAGGCTTCCAGTCCTCTTTACTCTGGCTGAGTGAGGGGTCAGTTATTTAAGGCACATCACAAGCTCCTGGGTCAGGACAGATGCAAAATACAGCATTGAGAGTGCCACTGGGGACCCAGCCAGCTCCAGCTCTTGGAAACAAAGAGCGCTGGTTCCAGACCCCCCACTCCCAATAATTCTCCTCCCTCTGCTAGTTCTCAGTGCTAGGGACCAGCACGCTTGACTCCTGGGCTGTCCGCCTGGGGCAAGGACTGTCACTGTCATCCACATCAAGCCCTGTCCAGCTTCTTACACTGCCCACTCCTCAGACCTGGGGCCCAAGACCTCTGCTTGGCTACACCCACACATTTGTACACATCTGTACACACTCCCTATGTACTCCTGCCGGCAGGTGCATGCCCACTTATGCTTGCATGAGCTCACATACGCCCATTCCTGTGCTCAAGAGCATAAATACAGACCCCCACACCAACACTTGTCCATGCACTGACTCATACATTGTGTATGCACCCGTGTCTATATACCTTAACCAATAGCTACAGAGTCTCAGAGCCAAAGGTGAGTACATACAGCTGTGTCCCTCAGACAGGCACATGTGTGTGCCAAATGGCCCAAGCGCAGCTGCCCCTCTCACCATCGTGTGCCCACAAAGGCATCAAGTCCTACCCACTTACCTGGCCTCTGGGCTGAGGTCTGGCTTGAGTCCGTAGAAGGTGGCCGAGAGTGTGATCAGCCAACCGGGACGGAGCTGGCCCTCCTGGCATTCCAGGAAGGGAGGAGACAGCTTCACCTGCTGAATGTCCCCCACATACCCATCCCCCTGTGGCCACTTGGGGCTGCCAAGGCTCCCCAGGTCATTGGTCAGCACTCGCTTCCGCAGGGCAGAGGTGTCTGGGTCCCCGGCTGGGCTCTCCTGCACCCTGTAGCCAGACAAGTCCTTAAGGATGGTTTCCTCTCCCATCCTGGTGGCCTGCAAGGCCAGCTGTAGGTGGCTGGCCCCTGGTGGAGGGTTGAAGGTCAGCGAGGCACGGTAAGCTCGCGGGTCTCCCTCCGCCACGCTGCGGACCAGAGCCTGGTACCACTCCACGTCCTCCTCCACGCTGGACTCACGGATGTCGTTGGCCTGCAGCAGCATGTTGAGGAAGTTGGCAGCTTGGGCGAGGGTGCTGGCTGCGTGGTGTAGCACCTGGGGGAGCCCCGGGCTGGCTCCTGCACCACCTGCTTCGTAGCGCTCACTGCAGTTAGCCCCCAACAGCTGCCGGGCGTCCCCAGAGTGGAGAAAAGCCAGCGCCGCCTCAGCCCCCTCTGGGGGCAGCCACACGGGCCCGGACCCTGGCGGGGCCTGAGAGGGCAGAGAGCGGAGCGACCGTGGGCCCCCCAGAGCCCAGCCGCAGAGGAAGTAGCAGCCCAGCAGCCCCCACACGGGAGGCAGCAGGACCACTGCCCTGGTGTCCATCCTCGGGGCAGCTCTCAAGACCCTGGGCTCCAGGCTGCCTGGGGGATTCGGTGACTCGAGAAAGCCCAGGAAGAGGTGGCTGTCATCTGGGGGCTGCCTGCCTCCACACCTCCTCTCCTGGCTCCCCCTCCTCTTCCCTCCCTCTCTCTCACGCTCGCCTGTTTTTTCTTTTCTCTAACGTCATCAGCCAGCTCTGGATGTCGTTATGAGGGCCCTGCCCCTCCCCTCTCAGTGTGGCCCCCACCTCAAACCCTCTTAATCCTGGCAGCCACTCTGTCCTCCCCCCACTCTCTGATCCAGTGTCTGCACTCCCTCCACCCCCCACCCCGCATCTGCTCCAGGGAGAGGGCGAGAGAGGAGGAAGGGACCAGTGGTGCTCCTCCCCCCTCCCTCCCTCTGCCCTTTGCTCCATTAGGAGAGATGGGCAAATCCAGCATGGGTGCCATAGCAACCACAGATGAGCCCGTGCCCCTCTCCCCAACCCTCTGCTCCTGCAGCTCCCTGGCAGTGGTTGCAACAGGCGTGATGAAGGATCAGGCTCCCCCTCCTGGCCTGCTGCTCTGGACGCCTGCACCCCCCTGGCACCTTGCCACTCAACTAGAATTTGAGAGTGGGCATGGTGAGGGTATAACCAGGGTCACTCTTTGTGCAGACTGGGGCAGCTTATAAAGTGTTTATTGTGTGCTTTACTGCAATGATTCTTCCCCACCTCGTGGTGAGTGTGCTTATCCCCACTTCACAGATGCAGACCCTGAGGCTCAGAGAGTCACTCTCAGTTGACAAAGCTAGACCTTTGACTCCCCTACACCACCTGCTGTCATTTAAACAAGATCTGACTCCCATATTTTTGGGGACTTTATTATTATTTAAGATTTATTTATTTTATTTGAAAGAGAAAGATTGATCTTCCACCTGCTGGTTTACTCCCTCCCTAAATGGCTGCAATAGCCAGAGCAGGGTCAAGATCAAAGCCAGGAGCCAGGAGCTTCATCTGAGCCTCCCATGTGGGTGCGGAGGCACAAGCACTTGGGCCATCTTATGCTGCTTTCCCAGGTGCATTAGCAGGGTGCTGGATCGCAAGTGGAGCAGCCAGGACTTGAACCAGTGACCATATGGAATGCTGCTGTCACAGGGGGTGCCTTAACCCTCTACGCCACAATGCCAGGACACTCATGTGGACATTAAACCCTAAGTTAATGGTGCCATGAGGGTGGAGACAATGCAAGTAATGATTAGAGGTGGGAGATCCTGAAGTTACTGGGAAAATGATGGTTATAAAAGCCTCAGTCAGGCCCCGCCATTCTCTCTGCCTCCTGGGTGCCCTAGTGATCCATCCATCCACTGCGACCCCAACCAACATGTGAGCTTGGACTGCGAACCTCCAAACCTGTGAGCTAGATGAACCTTTTCTCTAAAAGTCAGTGTTCTCGGGTATTTGGCTGGAGTGATGAGAAGATGACCAGTGCGCTGCCCAGCAACACCACAACCAGCGCCTTGTTGCTCCACTTCGGGGGTGTAGTAAGGCCCCATTTCAGAGGAGTAGCCGTGGCCCAGAGGGGTGAAAGGCTTCCCTAGGACCACTCTGCTGTCCTTGGTGGGGCTGTAGCCTCACGCAGGTCTCCACCTGCCACAGCCTTCTTTCTCCTGGACCTCGGAGTGACAAGCAGGGCAGCTGGGGGGGGCGGGGCGGGATGGAGGGACAGGGAGAAGAACAATAAAATTTTGCCTCTATTTCTTCTATCTTCATTGTTACATCCTAAGCCCTGCCTTCTCCTTCCTTCCTAGAAAACCTGCTCAGGGGCCAGCACTGTGGCATAGTGGGTAAAGCTGCCGCCTGCAGTGCCGGCCTCCCATATGGACACTGGTTTGAGTCCTGGCTGCTCCTCTTCCCGTCCAGTTCTCTGATGTGGCCTGGGAAAGCAGTAGAAGATGGCCCAGGTCCTTGCACCTGTGTGGAGAGACCCAGAAAAAGCTCCTGGCTCCTGGCTTTGGATTGGCCCAGCTCCAGCTGTTGTGGCCATTTAACCAGTGGATGGAAGATGTCTTTCCTCTGCCTCTGCCTCTCTGTAACTCTGCCTTTCAAATAAGCATATAAACTTTAAAACGAAGCAAAACAAAACAAAACAAAAAAACAAAAAACAAAAAAAAAAACCAAAAATAAAAAGAAAACCTGCTCGGTCTTGTTCTTCTCCATTATTTTCTTTAAAAAAATATTATTTACTTGAAAAGCAGAGTTACAGAGAGAGAAAGAGAAATCTTCCATCCCTTGGTTCAGTCCCCAAATGGCTGCAATGGCTGGAACTGAGCCTACCTGAAGCCAGAAGCCAGGAGCTTTTTCCAGGTTTCCCACGTGGGTGCAGGGATCCAAGGACTTGTGCCAGGTGCATTAGCAGGGAGCCGTATAGGAAGTGGAGCAGCTGGGACTTGAACTGGCGCCCATATGGGATGCCAGCACTGCGGGCAGAGGCTTTACCCACTATGCCTCCCCCATTTTCTTACACCTCACAAATAACTTCCCTCTGCTGTACACAATACCAGGGGCCAGGGTCAGCACTGCCTGGCAGCCTCCTTGGATCTGGAAGGGAATGGCTTCTTGGGGGAAGCCACAGAAGAAAAGTCCTGCCTCCTGGCTTCCTTGCCCGCCCATCTTTTGATCTCACCTCTGCATCTCCTTTCATGGCTGCTGTGTTCCCACTTCCCCACGGGCCTGCACTGCCTCCTGCTGCCCACCCTTCCACACTCCCAGAGCCCCTCCACTGTTTAAAACCTTGGTGTTCTGGAGCACCGAGGATATGGATGGGTGTTGCTAAAAACTTCCCTTGCTTCACGGTGGCCTCTGCAAGCAGCGATTCTGCTGTGGGGCCCAAGCGGGAATGTAGGGCAAGTGGGGGAGGTAGGGGGCAGAGGACAAAGCCCTAGGAGAATCTCCGTAACATTCGAGCTTGAAGAATCCATAGCCCAGACGCTTCTTCAGCAGATAAGGAAGCCAAAACCCTGCAAGGAGAGTGACATTGCCAAGGTCCCCAAGCCATGGCATGGCTGGGGACAGAACCCTGCGTTGCACAGCCGTGGCCCTGTCCTTGGCCCCTCTGATGCTGTGTGCAAACAGAGAGGCAGATGAGGGAGCACATGTCCCAGCCCATGCCTTGGTGTTGTTTGTTTGTTTATTTATTTATTTATTTGAACAGGCAGAGTTAGAGACAGAGAGAAAGGTCTTCCTTCCGTTGGTTCACCCCTAAAATGGCCACTACAGCCGGAGCTATGCCGTTCTGAAGCCAGGAGCCAGGTGCTTCCTCCTGGTCTCCCATGTGGGTGCAGGGCCCAAGCACTTGGGCCATCCTCCACTGCCCTCCCGGGCCACAGCAGAGAGCTGGACTGGAAGAGGAGCAACCGGGACAGAATCCGGCACCCCAACCAGGACTAGAACCCAGGCTGCTGGCGCCACAGGCGGAGGATTAGCCTAGTGAGCCGAAGCGCTGGCCTTCTTGGTGTCATTTGTTACCATTACTCGAAGGTCAACAAAACACAGTGGGTAAAGACTTAACTCATTTTTTTTCTTAGAAAGCTTTGTATTTTTATTATTTTTAAAAAAATTTACTTTTTTTATTTGAAAGGCAGAGTGACAGAGAGAAACAGTGGGGCAGAGAGAGAGAAAATTTTCCATCCACTGGTTGATCCCCCAAGTGCCCACAATAGTTGGGGCTGAGCCAGACTGAGGCCTGGAGCCAAGAACCCCATCCAGATTGCCCACACGGATGTGTGGGCCATTTTCCAGGCACATTAGGAAGGAGCTGGATGGGAAGTGGAGCAGCTGGGTCTCCAAAAATCTTTTTATAATAAAAACGCATGTGTGTATAGTGCCTTAGGATTTTCAAGCACCCATACCTATCACTTTCCACTTAGTCCCAATAGCCCTGTGTGTGTGCGCATTCTTCCAGACCCCATTTTACAGATGAAACACAGGTTCAGAGATGTTTAGTTACATGGGCGTGGCTATGTGTCCACAAAGTGGCATGATCATGACTCAAACTAGACCAGCAGAAAAGTCCAGATTAGACACCATCTTTGTCTCAGTCCTCACTGCGTCCCCAAAGCCTGCCCTGCTGCTGACTAAAGGGACCTCAGAACTTCATCTCTAAGTTGTTCTTCATAAGCCTTTTTGACGCAGAGGAAAATATATGTGTAGACATGAAATCAAGTTAACACACAAATCCAAGTCATTCAAACACAAAGACACACTACCTTTGCTTGGAGCTCAACATTCAAAATTTTTTCCAGGACTGGGATACAGATCTGGGCAATGAAGGAAGTGGACGAAGGCAGCATCCCTAGCCCTGTCTTGTATGTGTGTGCCCGTGTACCTCTGAGTGCTTGGGGCAAGTGGGAGACACTGGACTGCCGCCTCGCCGGGCTCGTCTGGGGCCAAGAAAGTAGCTGGACGGCAGAGGGCGCTGCTGAGCCACAGATGGCGCTCAGCAGGGCGAGCCAGGAATCGTTGTGGGCTTGGTAGGCCGGTGAGGGGGAGGCGATTCTAGGATCTCAGAGTTCACCCCTTTACTCCAGAAACCTGAGTAGTCAGGGAAAGGGGGATAGAGAGTAAAACCCTTGGAGTAAGGCACAGCTGACTCTTATTCCACTGCATCTTTTGGAACCAAGTAACCTTAGCCAAATAACCCACAGGGCTTCAGTTTGTTTCTTCCTGTGCGAAGAAGGGAACCAGGTCTGTTGTACACAGTTAGAGAGGAACTCACGCCAGCAGACTCTTACACAGCCTGGCGTGGAACATCCGTTGCACAACTATGCGTGAAGCCAGGTTCGGTCCTCGGCCCTGGGCGGTCCAGGAAGGGACATTCCCGTCTCTCAGAGAGCTTACCGTTTAGTAGGTGGATGGATCTTAATGAAATCATCCCACAGACAGATGGAAATTACCCCTGTGCTTGGGGCTCAGAGGCGGCGAAATGAATCCAATGTGGGGGACGTGCAGGAGTTTACTAAGAGAGGGGAGAGGTTTCCAAGAAAAGGGGATGGCTTGTGCTGCGTCCATATGTGTGGACCTGACACAGTGCTAGGGGGCCGGCACGGGACGGGGACAAGGTGGAGATGGAAAGAGATGAGCCTGGAGAGAGGCGGAGGTCAGATCACTCGGCCCACTGGCCTGTGTGTCAGCCTGGGAATGGTTACTATCACAGCCTGAGACTACAATTTCACTTTGGAAAGACCCCTCTGAGGTCCCTCTGGTGCAGGACTCTCAGAAGGCCCCGACCCCCTTCCTCTCAATGCACTCACTACCTTTTCTTTATTTTCATTTGACTTATTATTTTATTTATTTGAAAGGTGGTGTTGGTAGGGGGGAGATCTTCCATCTGCAATGGTCGGGGAGCTGGATCGGAAGTGGAGGAGCCCTTGTGGGATGTCGGTGTCGCAGGCGGTGGCTTTACTCGCTGCGCCAGCACTGGCCCCTCAACGCACTTTCAAGTCCTGACGTTGCCAAGTTCTGCAGGCTGACCCTGCCTCTGATTCCTTGCATCCTTCGACATCTCCCACGGGGACAACAGCCCTGGGTGCTACCCAGACTCCTTGCCTCCAGTCCCACCTCCTCCACACAACAAGCTTCATTTTACTTGGTCCTGATAGCAGGCAAGTAAGCAAAGCTTCTATCCTTATCTCTGTTTCACAAATGAGAAAAGTAGAGTCTAGCGGTGCTATGCGCTGGCTCATACCAGCTTGGGAAAATCACTCGATAACATTTCTGGAATTCTGCAAGTCAACTGCTAAACACTGACACGAGTAAAATGAAATTATACAGACTTTTAATTAAACTACTTTAAAAACAAAGGTAATGGGGCCGGTGCTGTGGCACAGTGGGTTAAGCCGCCGTCTACAGTGCTGGCATCCTGTAGGGGCACCAGTTTGAGTCCTGGCTGCTCTACTTCCGATCCAGCTCCCTGCAAATGCGCCTGGGAAAGCAGCTGCGGAAGATGGTCCAAGTGCGTGGGCCCCCGCCACCCTCATGGTAGATCCAGAAGAAGCTCCTGACTGCATCCTAGCCTGGCCTGGCCCAGCCTGGGCTGTTTGCTGCCATTTGGGGAGTAAATCAGAGGATGGAAGATCTCTCTCTCTCTAACTCTGCTTTCAAATAAATCAAATCTTTTTTAAAAGGTAATAAATTCCCCAATCTCATGGCTTTTTAATGTTACTAAGCCTTTAAGAGTATTTGTGTCTGTAGTATCTGCATGATTAATCTACTGCCTAATGGTACATTACAGCTCATCTCTTCCTAACTGCATCCAGTAAACCCACATTGATAGATTGAAACTAGCTATGGTGGGGCTGGCCTTGTGGTATAGCTGGTAAGCTGCCACTGCGAAGCTGGCATCCCATATGGACGCCGGTTTGAGTTCCAGCTTCTCTACTTCTAACCCAGCTTCCTGTAATAGTGTGGGAAGAGCAGTGGAAGATGATTTAAATGCTTGGGGCCCTGCAGCCATGCAGGAGACCTGGAAGAAGCAACTGGCTCGTGGCTTCGGCCCAGCCCAGCCCTGCCTGTTGCAGCTATCTGGGAAGTGAACCAGCAGGTGAAAGATTCTCTCTCCCCCCCCCCCCCCCCCGGTCTCTCTGTAACTCTGTCAAATAAATAAATCTTTAAAAAACAAAACAAAACTAGCCGTGGGTGGGGGTATTTACATCATGGAGCTGGGCAAATGCTATGAATCAGGGCGTGATGTGCTGTGGTGTTGGTTACCTAGACTTAAGAAAGTGATGGAGCCGGCGCCGCGGCTCACTAGGCTAATCCTCCGCCTAGCGGCGCCGGCACACCAGGTTCTAGTCCCGGTCGGGGCGCCGGATTCTGTCCCGGTTGCCCCTCTTCCAGGCCAGCTCTCTGCTGTGGCCCGGGAGTGCAGTGGAGGATGGCCCAGGTGCTTGGGCCCTGCACCCCATGGGAGACCAGGAAAAGCACCTGGCTCCTGGCTCCTGCCATCGGATCAGCGCGGTGCGCCGGCCGCAGCGCGCCGGCTGTGGCGGCCATTGGAGGGTGAACCAACGGCAAAGGAAGACCTTTCTCTCTGTCTCTCTCTCTCTCACTGTCCACTCTGCCCGTCAAAAAAAAAAAAAAAAAAAAAAAAAAAAAAAAAACAAAAAGAAAGTGATGGAGAAAATGTTAATTCAATTTTAAATTTAATGTAATGCCTGTAGCCATTACATTATGAATAACACAAAAGTTGGGAAAATATTCTTCCTGTATTGTGAGCCTGTGTCTTTTTTTTTTTTTTTTTTTTGACGGGCAGAGTGGACAGTGAGAGAGAGAGACAGAGAGAAAGGTCTTCCTTTTTGCCGTTAGTTCACCCTCCAATGGTCGCCGCGGCCGGCGCAATGCGGCGCACTGTGCTGATCCGATGGCAGGAGCCAGGTGCTTCTCCTGGTCTCCCATGGGGTGCAGGGCCCAAGCACTTGGGCCGTCCTCCACTGCACTCCCTGGCCACAGCAGAGAGCTGGCCTGGAAGAGGGGCAACTGGGACAGAATCCGGTGCCCCAACCGGGACTAGAACCCGGTGTGCCGGCGCTGCAAGGCGGAGGATTAGCCTAGTGAGCCGCGGCACTGGCCTGAGCCTGTGTTTTCGATTCAGCAAAGGAGTCACTCCCATCACTGACCATCTAGTTAAGTTGTTTGTTTGTTTCCTGACTTTTCTCTTGTGTTAACAGAGGAAAACATCAACTTACATTCTTGTTGCAATTACTCTCCTTGGCCAACTGCAACCAGTCTGGCTACCCACAGAAACAGGCCGGCAAAGATCAGTGGAAGCATTCCGTGAATCAGCTGTATATACGGAATCTGCTATACTATTGTGTGGTGCTCTTTCTTTGTAGCAGCAAAATTTATGACAAATGTATGTGCCTACACTACCAGAAGTGCAGATCTATGTCACCACTACCAGAACACACACACACTCTTTGTTCCCCCAGAGAGCCGGCTGTTCAGCCCGCACCAGCACACCCCTGGGTCTAGAGCAGTGCTCAGGCAGTCAATCGACAATTCCCTGGACGTCAGATGGACGATGAAATGACTCGGCCAAGGTCACACAGGTGGGCCAAGACCCGCAGGGAGTCCCAAAGCCAGCGGCTCTCTGCCAGGACACCAGCATCTATTCCAGCCACAGGCATGGTCTGGGCCTGACCGCCCAGGAAGTGAAAAAGCTGGGGTCTTGAGGGAGACCCACGCCAGAAGAGAACGAGCTCACAGCCAATAGCGGCGCGGGGCGCGCTCAACGTCACACGCGCCGTGGAGACCGAGGCGAGCACGCCCGGGGAAGGGGCGTGGCCAAGCCCCCCGGAAGTGACGCCACTCCAGGGGGGCGGTCTTCGGCGGCGGCGGCGGCGGCGGCGGCGCGCGGCCTGGGCTCGCGCTGGGCTCCGCGCGCCCCCCGCCCCCCTCTATGAGGCAGAGGCCGCGGCGGCCGTTAGCGCTGTCGCTCCGGGGGCCGCGGCGGGCGGGGCTCCGGCGGGGCCCGGCCTAGTCCCCACCCCAGCCCGGCTCCCAGCCGCCCGCCCTCCCTCCCTCTCCCCGATGCAGGGGGCCGAGCTCCGGGATGGCGAGGCGGCGGCGGCGGCCGCTTCCTACCGCGTCCTGAGCCGCCTCCTCGGTTATGGAGAGGCGGCCCCCGAGCCAGGCCCGCCGCCGCCGCCGCCGCCCCCAGGCCATGGCCCTCCGCCGCCACCCTTCCTCACGCGGCCCGGCCCGCGGGGCTCTCGGCCGCCGCAGCTGATGGTGTTCCGCAACGTGGGTCGGCCGCCTGAGGAGCAGGACGCGGAGGCGGCTCCGGAGCCGAGACCCTCGGAACTGCTGTGCCCCCGGCACCGCTGTGCCCTGGACCCCAAGGCCCTGCCGCCGGGACTGGCGCTCGAGCGGACCTGGGGTCCGGTGGCTGGACTCGAGGCGCAGCTGGCGGCTCTGGGGCTCCGGCAGCCGGCGGCGCCGGGGGTCAAGACAGTCGGTGGGGGTTGCTGCCCGTGCCCGTGCCCGTGCCCCCCGCAGGCGCCCCCTCCACAGCCTCAGCCGCCTGCTGCCACCCCGCAGGCCGGGGAGGACCCCACGGAAACGAGCGACGCACTGCTGGTCCTGGAGGCCTTGGAATCGGAGGCCGAGAGCCTGGAGACTAACAGCTGCTCGGAAGAGGAGCTCAGCAGCCCGGGCCGCGGAGGAGGAGGCGGCGGCGGCGGCGGCACCCGGCTCCTGCTGCAGCCCCCGGGCCCCGAATTGCCCCCGGCGCCCTTCCCGCTGCAAGACTTGGTCCCTCCGGGGCGCCTGAGTAGAGGGGAGCAGCAGCAGCACCCTCCTCCGCCCCCGCCGCCGCCTGGGCCCCTCCGGCCGCTGGCGGGCCCTTCTCGGAAGGGCTCCTTCAAAATCCGCCTCAGTCGTCTCTTTCGCACGAAGAGCTGCACCGGTGGCTCGGGCGCTGGTGACGGGGCCGGCAAGAGGCATTCTGGAGAGCTGGCTGCTTCCGCCGCGAGCCTGACGGACATGGGAGGCTCTGCGGGCCGGGAGCTGGACGCGGGGAGGTGAGATCGCCCGGGGGCCGGGGGTGGGGGGGTGCCCCACACTTCCTTCTCGGATGTCATTTCTGCGGCTGCCTGCGATCTGGGCAGTTGTTAAGGTGCAGTTCTCACGAGGGGGCAGAGATTTGGGGCGAAATGGGGTGCCAGCTCTTGCATTAGATCAGAGCTAATTGTGGCAACAGCTTTCAACTCTTTAAGAGTTAGCATCTCTGTTGTTGGGGGATGATTTGAGACCCCCATCCCAGCCAATCCCCGGGACCTTGGGACCTCAGGGGTTTCCAGGGTGCCTGTCTAGCATTACCCCTGGGAGAGAGTTTGCTGGAGATGCTTGGCCTTTGGGGTGAAAACCTGGTGCTGCCCCTTGACCACTTTGCTCATTCTCTCTGGGTACCAGAACCCTGCCTCCTGTCACCTTCATGCATACAAATGATGTGAGGAAGTGGTGCACTTGTAGGCCTGCCATCAGGGTGTCAGCATTCAGAATTTAATGTTTTTCTGGTCATTCCCTTGGTGTCCCAAGCCTGTGTGCTGAGCACTGTGAGAACAGAAAGTAGCTTTGCTTTCTGTAGCGCCCTTGAGAATTCTGAGTGAGGTGTAGAAGGTGGGACAGCTGTCTAGGCCAGCTGATGAAAATGCCACACTCAGACATTGCAGTTTTTGCCTGCCTTTCTGAAAGATGGACTGACCTCTGACATTCAGGGTTGGAGCTGTATTGTCTGTGTAGAAAGTCATCAACTTCGGTGGCCATGAAATGAGATTTCCTTTGTGGTAATTGCCATAGTGGGTTGTACATCTGAAGGGTTCTTAGAAAGATTGAAGTTGGTCTTGGTTCTGCTTGGATGATGGATTCTTGATACCTACTGGCAGCCACAAATGAAGGCTGAGGGACAGGTAGACTTAAATTGATAACTTACCGAGCCCTAGCCTCACTTGGGGAGCTTTTTGAGAAGATCAGTATGTCTGGGGCCCAAGAGTTTGAATTGGAAATAAAAAAGTCCTGGGCTAGGAACCCCTCGTACATGGACTTCTCTCTTCAAGGGAAATTTGGTCAGTACTCCAGGAGGACAGTGAGATCAGCTTGGCTTTGTTGCCCTTTCTGCACTGCTAGGTGCGCCATGGACTCCTCTTGGGGGTCAGGCCAAACCCAGACTCCCTAAAGAAATCAGTGTGTTACCTCTTTTGGTGGGCCCGTGTTTTGGCATCTGCCTCCCAGTGCGCTCATGTGGGAGCTCAGCCTGAGGAGTGTCGGGCTGCTGAAACAGCGTTTCTGTGGTAGGCTCTGCATTCGGTGCTCCACTTAGCCATCCAGATGAAATTCTCATCAGAGGGGAGGGGTGGGATAGAAGCTGTGGTTGGGGACATCCGATGCGTTGCTAATTTTCTTGTGGTTTGTCTTGCCTTTATTTTATACTGACCAGGACTTGGCCCAAGATTCCAGAGACGCCAAATATGAGGTGTGGCGTGAAATTAGCTGCTGTGTCTAATAGATTAGGAAGAGGAAAAGGCATGTAACATTATACTTTTTTGCCTTTGGAAGCAGAATTTAATACTCATTGGCTTCTCTGTCACCAACCCTCTCACTAAGCACAATACAGATTTCTACTGCAGAGCAAACTGGGCCGTAGCTCTGCAAAGAAGCTTAGTTCAGAGCACTGGAGAATTACATTTTTTGGTCCAAGGGCTTTTTCTGATGAATTGGAGAAGAACTAGGTGTGTGTGTAAACGTTGGGCGACTGCTGTTTGGAGGCGGCGTGTGCGTGTTATGCAGTGAATGTGGAAGTCTGCATTCCTGCATGTAGACCTCCAACATCAGCCCTGGGATGGAGGCCACGTCTGTCTGCTGTTCTCATGGGAGAGTGATGACTGGCTTGTTCTTATCCTGATGGGAATAGAGTGAAGACGGGAGAAATCTGGATGGAATATTTTGTGTTTTCTGGAAAAGAAAAAAAATGAACCGATGATTTTTTTCTCTGCTTAGAATTGGGTGCTGCTTGCGAGCTTCTCCGCAGCTCACTGTGTGCCAGTCTTGCTGGCAGCCTTGCAGCTGTGAGAAACTTGGTGAGTCTCGCCAGGGTAGTGGTGATGCCTGTGGATCTGCACCTCCTGAGAAGCCTGTCCTACTGGGAGGAGGACGAGTTTGGGTTTCTTACCTTGTTCTCTTGTTTTGATTAGGGGATCTGGAAGCATTGAGAAATTTCAGTCTTTTGCCTAAGGGTATGTGCCTTTCCCTGCGTTGTTGGTTGGAGTTAATTATGGGCCTCTGCAGTCTTGCTGTGTAATTTGAGGCATTTGCAGTAACCTCTGGGCATGACTGTCTTTGCCCTGTCTCAGCGTTTACCTTTTCACAGCTATTGACTAGAAAGTACTTCCTGTTATCAGCTTATAAATCTAAACAGTTGTCATATTTTAACACCAAGCAAAACTTTGCTTCCTTTCGGATGCATTGGAGTCTGCCATGTGCACTTGACCTGGTTATCCGGAGTTTAAAGTGTAGTACAAATGAGCTCAGAGGACTTTGCTGTAAGTGAAATAAGAGGCCCACCAACTAATCAGGTTTCTGTTCTGGGGGAATGGGTGAGGCCTTAAAAACACATATGTTGAGATTCAGAGAGCTGGGCTTGATGCCTGTGGGCCACGGTTAGTATAGGAAGAACTTGACTATTTCAGGAAAACCAGTGGAGTTCCCTTTTCTGTTTCACATATGTTGACTGATTGTCTTCCTGTGAATTTAGTGCGAAATAGCATTTGAGCTGACCTTTTTGAATCCCCATATGATACATCTCTCGGTTGGAAATGGGTATCTTTGTTCACTTTTCAAGATTTGCTTTTACTGAGTTAAAAGTTGAGGCTATTACTGGCAGTGAGATAGAGAAATGGAGAACAGTTCTCTGTAGCAGTTTTCCTATCTATTTGGGGAAAAAGATACAATTCTGGGAAGAGAGGCAGGCTGCCTTGGCACCAGTTTGGGGCCCTGCTGTTGTGGACAGACCTGGCAGACATGAGAAACCTTTTTCCTTGATTCCTTGGATCTTCAGGTCTGAAGGAGTCCTTTTGAGTCATAGTGTGACTTGCTGAGAGCAAAATGATTTGATGGTGTGGTGAGCAAATTCTGATTTTATGTGTGGGTTTTAGGTCCACACTTACTGATCTTTTTAGTTATTTTTCATGAAATGTTTATGGTTGGCGACTATTCTTTTAGAATGAGCTCTTGGCTTTAGACATCTCTGTCCGTTTGAGTCTTGTACCATTCACTCCTTAACACTCTTCCTGCCAGCATCATTTCTGAGATTTTAGGTCATGGACTATGCCTATTGGCTTTTCCCTGGGAGCTCCCTCCATAGGTTCTGCACTTGGTTTATGGGGGATTTTGGATCTGACCTTGCTGCACAGATGTCTGTGTATTGGAACTAAAAATGAACACATGGTTTTTGTGCCTGTAGCACATGAACAGAGACTGGCTGATGACGTGTTGGAAATGGCACAGGCTGGCTGACTTGGCACTGCATGCGTTAGTAGGGGTAGAGGTACATTAGGGCTGCAAAACCTGATGTTTGGACATCCTAGTTTGGAAGATACTTTAGAAAAAGACATTTGTAAAGTCCTAAGCATCCGTAGAGGGGATATGTAGATAAGAGAGAAAAGGCATTATTTCATTCTATTTTAGAGTTCAAGGAATTTGAAACTGGCCAGTGGTTATATTTACATGTCACCATCCTGTCTAATGCTTTCCAGCTCCTTGTATCTCATAAATCTGCTGTCGTAGAACTGGATGGAGGCATTCCGTCTCTGTTACCTACAATGACATTGAAGACACAAAGGATTGCTAGCCTTAAAGAAGACCTTTGCATAAAGCCTTTTGCCCCTGTCTTGTTCTGTCACCTGAGGCGCAGCCTACCAAATACTGCCCGACTCCACCTTGTCCCTCACATGTCTCTGCTGCTAGGGTGCACTGGCGGAGTTAGAGTGGCAGGACTGTAACCCTGATTCTTGTCTAGGTGATCCAGGGAGGGGTCTGCTGTGGCAATGTGGGGTAGAGGTTGAAATGTTGTCTGGAGCCACATCATTTTTGTTGCTCTCCAAAAAGTAGCATGGCAGTTTATAATGGGCCTTTATCATTCTAATGTTTCATATATCCAAAAGAGGGTAAGGACAGAGTATGTACTTGAGTAATAATGAGACGCATGCCTAGATACCCATCAACAAGCTTAGCAGATATGGAGAATGCTATTGATACCTTTGCTGCTCCCTGATAACATCTTCTGCCCTTCCACCAGGTGACCACTGTCCTCACTTTTATTTTAATCATTCCCTTGCTGCTTGTTCTGCTTTGTCTTCTGTATCTGTCATTTCATGAATGACTCACTGGAATGCTCTCAGGGCCCTTGAGGAGAGGCTGCTTTGGGTTTTTAGTTAGGCGCTGTCTCCTGAAGAGAGAGGAAAGTGTACATGTTGAACGTTGGCTTTTCAGGCGCTTAGACCTTTCACCTGTCTTAGCTCCAAGCCACGAGGCCCCTTTATTGCCAGGAAAAACCATCCTGGCCCTCTAAAATGGCTCTGCCTGGGTTGAGATTCAGATGTGTTTTTCTTTTTCTACATCCTAGAAATTATGATTTTCTTCTTCAGAATGCCGGGGGTGGGGGATAAGATGAGCTGAAGTGAGAAGGCCTCCGCAAGATGTGTGCATGTGGGTACTGCCGTTCTTCAGCGCTTGGCGCTGAGCGGCTCGTCCCCAGCATGGGCAGATGGCAGCGTAATGCAGCTTCCTTTGAAAAGAGGCAAACGGCCAAATGGCTGAGGTGTGAACCTTCTGAAAGGCCAGTGCTTTAGGTTTCTACTTGCTGAGTTTAGTGTTTTACCCACAGATTATCAAATGAAAGTCAGCTTGGAAGCTCATCAACAGTCCTAAGTTCATGTCCAGTTGGATTAACGTTCTGTTCCTGCCCCCTGGGTTACTGGAACCAAGCTGCAGACAGTCATGAGCAACGTCTATAAACAGAGATGCCGTGTGAGTGTGTCTGCTGTTGGGCGGCCCTGGCTCTGGCTCTGTGCTTTGGGTGTGGCATTCAGAGTCTCCGCCTGCAGGTAGTTGCAGAGGGAGTTCGAAAGATGGGTCAGGAGAAGGGAGTGATGGATGCTTCAGCTCTCTGAGTAAAGTGTTCCTGGTGTGGTCCTGGAGTTTTATTTGGAGTGATTCTGAGTTGCTTAGCTGCATTAAGACATAAACATTGGAAGTCAAATAATCTTAAATAGGATTTCATTTTAGATTTTATTTTTGCCTTCCTTTATTGGGTAGTTGGTAGTTAAAAAGAGTTCTAAGTTCTGTTTAGTCCTTTGGATGAGAGTATTTTTGGAAGGTGAGCTAGCTACAATGCCTGGAGTAGGCACTATAATTATAGGTATAATTCCTGGATTCTGTCCATTCTGGGTGGGATTTTTTAAAAGTCTGGTTTATTGAGGTGCAATTTATGTGCCACAAAATTTACCTTTGTTAGGTGTCGTGTCCAATTCTATTAATTTTGACAAACTAATTTACTCAGCATAATCTCCACTACAGCATATAGCATGTTTCCATCACTTCAACAAGTTCTCTCTCTCTCTTTTTATTATTATTATTTTTTTTAACAGGCAGAGTGGACAGTGAGAGAGAGACAGAGAGAAAGGTCTTCCTTTTGCTGTTGGTTCACCCTCCAGTGGCCGCCGTGGCCGGAGGGCTGCGGCTGGCACGCTGCACTGATCCAAAGCCAGGAGCCAGGTGCTTCTCTTGGTCTCCCATGGGGTGCAGGGCCCAAGCACTTGGGCCATCCTCCACTGCACTTCCCTGGGCCACAGCAGAGAGCTGGCCTGGAAGAGGGGCAACTGGGACAGAATCCGGCACCCTGACTGGGACTAGAACCCGGTGTGCCGGCACCACAGGCGGAGGATTAGCCTAGTGAGCCGCAGCGCCGGCCAACAACAAGTTCTCTCTCTTGTAGTCAATTTGGTCATTCTGGAGTGAGTTTTTTGGGTTTAGTGCATTTCTCGCCAGCAAGTCTTTTCTGGAGTCTTTGGGATTTCTTTCAATTCTTGCTGAAAAGCCTGTTAAGATTAGTACAAAATGAAGTTACCTTTGGTGTGTGATCAAAAGGAGATCTGGGTTTTCAGGCTGTGTCTGGAGCAGCATCAAGGGAGAGTCGCAGAGAGAGAGCTGTAAGACTGGTAGCTCAGAGACAGGTGGAAGAGATCCATGATTGGAGGAGGCCATTGGTTAGCTGATGGCTTTGATTGATGCTTTGGGGCAGTTGTTGAGAAATGAGAGGTCTTCCTGGCTGAAGATTGCCTGTGCATCCTGTAGTACTGTTCTCAGGTCCTAATCTCTTCTGTGATGCACTTTGGGACCTTCTGCATGCAGGCCCTGCACTGGCTCCTTTTCAGGTCTGGAGGCTTTTTCTTGGCTCCCCGATGGAAAGCAACTCTGCATCTGACTTCCTTTTAAAATGGTCTTGCTAATTACGAATTACCACTCAAGGTGCTTTACTTTATAATGTGCTAGGTGTGGAGAGATCCAAAGGGATTTCTTATTGCTTTGTAGGCTGATGAATTCTGTAGCCAAATCTATTTAAGGAATTGCCTTAATTATTTTATTCTACCTCCAAATTTTAAGCTTTATTACGGGAGTATTGTTGACAGTGACTAACGAGGATTTGTTTTGTTTCACAGTACATCTGCAATTGAGTGTTGTAGTAATTTAAATGCATGTGTGTTCATTTCTCCCCTTCATTCTCTGTGTGCTTTCTGCCCCCTAGGAAACCCAGGTTGACAAGAACTCAAAGTGCCTTTTCTCCGGTCTCCTTCAGCCCCCTATTTACAGGTAAGGGTGGTATCTTTTACTGTCTTCTGACGTCTGAGAGCCAGAGGACCGGTTGGGCAACACACTTGCAGATTATGTGGCAGAGGCAGCTTGAGGCGTGTCTGTGGTACTTTCCTTTATTCAGCGTCCACTGGGCTTGGGGTGAGGCTGTTTTTATGGTCTGGGATGTGCCTTGACTTTGGATGCATTAGAGTTGGGGGTAAAAGTTGCTTGTTGATAATTGGGTGACGGTAGCAGTTATAGTTCAGGGTCAGCACACATACATTAAAAGTAGGAATTACAAATTTATAGGCTCACAGTGCATAAAAGACTCTCCAGAAGTCATGCAGTTCCTATCCTTGCTTCCAAGGGAGTTTGTGGATTGGCTGATAAAAGTGATCCATGATTATCTGGTCTATTTTTAAAGACTTTGGGCAGAGAGATTACGTGAACTCTTATCTTACCCATTTAGAGGCTAGCAGTGCCTGCAGCTGTTAGAGTTCTTTATTGCATCTCATTTCAGTCTCTGCTCTTGCAGCAGGGAACACAGTTGCTAAAGTAAGAAGGCTGTTGAGTTTACTCAGGGTAGTGGGTAACTGCCTTCTCTCTTTAAGAAGAACCTAATCAGAGGGAGACTTTCTGTTATGTCCGTCAGATGTGGAACTGGGGCTTGAATGAGCTATAGAAAAGAGTCCGTCCCACACTTCCTTAGTCACAGAAACTGAGTACTTCCTGTTGGCTGTGACTGAGAAGCCTTTACAAAAATCTCCAGTCTTGGGGCCGGTGTTGTGACACAGCAGGTTAAGCTGCTGCTTGGAACACTGAAACTCCATCTTGGAGTGCCATTTCAAGTCCTGGCTGCTCCCCTTTCCATCCAGCTTCCTACTAATGCACCTGGGAAGGCAGCAGAAGATAGCCCAACTGCTTAGGTCCCTGCCACCGTGTGGCACACCAGGATGGAGTTCTGGCTTCGGCCTGCTGCCATTTGGAAAGGGAACCAAGGGATGGAGGGTCTGTCTTTCTCTCTCTTCTGTGTGACTCTGTCTTTCAAATAAATAAATCTTCACCAAAAAATTTCAGTGTTAAATTCCTTTGGCTATTGTGACCCTCAAAAAGGTGATTGGAAGAATGATGATTTGGTAACAGGCATTTCCAGGAGGATGTTAAGCAGGCCAGTGGGACCTGCCAGGTGGATAGACTGTTGTGAACTGTCCAAACAAATGATGATACCTGTGTAGACGTCTAGTGGAGAAGGTGTCGGGAGGAGGGTGCAGTGGTGTCTGTTTTTACCCTAGGCCCATACCTGAGTCTTACCCTGTAGGCAGCATGTCTTTTTAATCCTAGTAATCAAGACCTTTGTAAAACAAACTGTGTATTTAGATTCTGAAAACCCAGTTCCTGGACTTTTAGTGATACTGGTCACCTCATTTTCTTAACTGGAAATATATATTTTAAAGATTTTGTTTATTTGATGGGTAGAATTACAGAGAGGGAGAGACAGAGAAAGGTCTTCCATCTGCTGGTTCACTTCCCAAATGGCCACAATGGCCGGAGCTGGGCCAATCTGAAGCCAGGAGCCAGGAGCTACTTCTGGGTATCCCATGTGGGTGCAGGGGCCCAAGCACTTGGGCCATTTTCCACTGCTTTCCCAGGCCATAGAAGGAGTTGGATCTAAAGAAGAGCAGCAGGGACGTGAACCAGTGCCTATATGGGATGCTGGCGCCGAGAGTGGAGGCTTAACCTACTATACCACAATGTTGGCCCCACTGGGAAATATTAAAATACTAGCTGAGGGACTAGTTCAGCCCTGAATAAGGAAAGGGTGTTAGAAATTACACCTTGTGCGTTAAATTAGAGAGATCCTGGGTCCTGACCTTCACCAAGCAAACTTATTTGTGGCTGTCAACCTATGTTAATGAAATACACTTCAGGAGTTGGCATTGTGGCGCAGCTGGTTGGGCTGCTGCCTGCAGTGCCGGCATCCCATATGGGCACAAGTTCAAGTCTTAGGTGCTTAACTTGTGATTCAGCTTGCTGCTAATGTGCCTGTTAAGGAAGCACAGGATGGCCCGAGTGCTCGGGTCCTTTCTGCCCACTTGCGAGACCTGGATGGAGCTCCTGGCTTTGGCCCAACCATTTGAGGAGTGATCCAGTGAACAGAAGATGGTGCTCTGTGTTTCTCCCTCTGTAACTCTGCCTTTCAAATAATTAAAATCTTAAAAAGAAGAAGAAATGCACTCCTTCCTGAAGTGACTGGGGTGGAGAGGGATTGAATGCAAGGAGTAATATATATGCAGAGAAAGGGCTGGATGACATACTGCAAAGTGGGAGAAATCATGTGCTGCCCCTGCCCAGTTCTTACTGGAAAACTAGCTTACCTGGCTTTTGGCTAACTGGGAGTAGTTACTTTTTGGGATTGTAAATAGATCTTCAGCCTTAGTAGTAGCCTTAGGTATTAGGAGCTAACTGATCTCTTACTTAAATAGTAGATTCTCTGATGGGTGAGTACTCTGGAAAATCTAGATGTGGAAAGCCATCTAGGAGGAATTAAGGCTAGCATTGGGGCCTGTATCTGCACTCAGCTTACCGTGCAGTTCTTAAAATTTTGAGGTTCTTGATTTTTCCATGTCTGTTTGGCATAACTTGCCCTACTCCCTAAGGCAGAAATTGATATACAAGTTTTTAAAGTGTTTCATTCTTTACAAATATTTTCATTTGATAAAGAAGATTATGTTCTATGTCAGTGAAGAACTAGCATTAACTAGATGGCTTTTCCACTGTCATGTTATTGTCCTAAAGAACACTTGACCCTTAGCAGGGCAGAGGAATGATAGAATTCTAAACTGACTGGCCTTGAGGGTGATTTCAGCCCTGGGGAGCATTTGGTTTTGCACTTGTTGAGACCTGCGGACCTCTAGCTTCCCTTGCTTGCCCTTTGCTTCCCTTTGCTTCTGGCTCCAGCTTGGGGCAAGGTGCCTCTGTAACCTGCTTGCTCCGTGAATCCCTCAGGTGAAACAGTGTCGCTTGTGGACGTGGACATTTCTCAGCAGGGCCTGACCTCTCCACACCCTCCAACTCCCCCTCCTCCTCCGAGAAGAAGCCTCAGCCTCCTAGGTATAGTCCCGTCCTCTGTGTGCCTTTTTGCCCTAGAGGGAGGGTGAGCTCTAGAGACTTGTTTTTTGCCAAGGGTCAAGCAAGTTTATTGGTTTTAATGATGACCCTATGATTTCCTGTCACTTTCTCAGCACCCCTGTCATCTCCCTAGATAGTTAAACCGGGCTGTTATCTGCACGTTGTAATATTTACTGCCCGTATGTTAGATTGACATTTACCTGCCCTCAATCTGCTGCTATTATTGGCATGCTTTAGGAATATTCTTCCTCTTCTGCTTTCTAAGCAAAGCCAACCAGAGTAAGATGATGGTTGCCCTCTTGCAAAAAGGTGGGATTAAAGGCAGGCCCCAGACACAGCCTTACAGTCCTCCTCCCTCTCCTGCCTCCACCTCGCTCATTCTGTGCTCGTGTTTCTGAACCTCTTGCTTTTTTCTCTCTTCTAGATGATATCAGTGGGACGCTGCCTACATCTGTCCTTGTGGCTCCGATGGGGTCTTCCTTGCAGTCTTTCCCCCTTCCTCCGCCTCCTCCACCCCATGCCCCAGGTTAGCTTAGTTCAGCGGCAAGACTTGTGAGAGTTGAAGGATGGGAGAAATTTGTTTATGGAAAGAACAACTTAGGAGAAAGCTTAAATGTTTCCCCTTGGCTGGACCAGAACTTCTTGGAAATAGGCTGAGAACTGGAGTTTCTGAGTCCCCTTGCCCCTCTTTTTTTTTTTTAATGGATGTGAATCTGAGTTTTATTGGGGACAAAATACTTGAATTTTTCATTTCTTTGCTGCTGAAACTTTGCACTCCTTGGGTAGATGCCACTTAAGAAATAATCTTAATTTCAGGATAGTGAAGATTTAATATGTTGCTGATTTTCAAAGTTCTGTGGTTTTTTTAAGCTCTGGTATTTACTGCAGCCTTGTAAATAAGTACCAAGCATTTAGTAGCCCACACCTGCTTTGCCAGCCTGCTGTACCCAAGGAATGAAATGAATGAAATCGACATTCTTTTCTACTTGCCTGGCAAAATCGTTACTCTTCCTGGGCAAGTAAGAGAGTCACTATTTCCAAGGCTGCTTTGTCGGCACTTCACTTCGAGGTGGGAGAAGTTGGAATCGCTCTAGGCTGGTGAAGCCTCTGAAGTAGTCACCTTAGTCAGGTTAGTGAGCAGCTCCCCACCCCTTTCCTGGGGTTCAGTGCCCCCACCCATCCTTCACAGCTTACACAAGCCCACACAGCTTTTTGTTCCAGCCCATCCAGCTCTTCCCCACTGCTTTGGCTTCCACCCTTTCCAGCTTAGCTTCTAATGCTTTGTCCCTCTTCAGTTAGCATTTTTTTGGGGGGGTGGGAGGGTCTGTTGTGGTTGGGTGTCGCACAGGTAAACAGTGACCACCACTCTGTTGCTCTGCAGATGCATTTCCCCGGGTTGCTCCCATTCGAGCAGCTGAATCCCTGCACAGCCAGCCCCCCCAGCACCTCCAGTGTCCCCTCTACCGGCCTGACTCGAGCAGCTTTGCAGCCAGTCTTCGAGAGCTAGAGAAGGTAGGTGGTGCTGAAGACTGACAGCACACTCCCTCCCACATCCCCACTGCCCTACCCAGGCTCTCAAGAGGAAGAGGAGTTTTCTTGCCACCCTGTTGATAGTGACAAAAATAATATACTGTTACTACATAAAAGAAGTAACAAAATTGAATTGGGGGAAAGATTCGAACATGAAAAAGGGAGAATGTGGAGAAGTGTTTACATAGCCTAACCTGGTTTTGATAGATTAACTGACCCAGTTCCCTCTCCTCTCCTTTGTTGGGTCCTTGGTAGTAGAATTGTAAATTACTCTCCTGGTACTTTGGGGGACTAGAAGCTTGATGAGCCTGATGTTCACTCTTAATGGTTTACACATGAATAGCGGCTTTCACCTATTGAAATACTTTGGAGAATGGGGGTGAGAGCTACTTCCTTGATAAGATAGATTGCTGACAACTATGTCATTTTTCTGTTAACTACTTGACTGCTTCTTGCCTTTGATAGTGTGGTTGGTATTGGGGGCCAATGAACTGGGAAGATGCCGAGATGAAGCTGAAAGGAAAGCCAGATGGTTCTTTCTTGGTACGAGACAGTTCTGACCCTCGCTACATCCTGAGCCTCAGTTTCCGATCACAGGGTATCACCCACCACACTAGGATGGAGCACTACAGAGGTAAGAGTGTGGGTTTTTTTTTTTTTAAATATTTATTTATTTATTTATTGGAAAGTTAGAGTTACACAGAGAGAAGAGACAGAGAGATCTTCCATCCATTGGTTCACTCCCCAAGAGGCCGCAATGAGCAGGAGTGGGCCTGGCCAAAGCCAGGAGCCAAGAGCTTCTTCCAGGTCTCCCACGTGGGTGCAAGGACCCAAGCACTTGGGCCATCCTCCGTTGCTTTCCCAGGCACATTAGCAGGAAACTGGATCAACAGTGGAGAGCCGGGTCTTGAACCAGTGTCCATACGGGTCCCAGAATGCGGGGGCTTTAAGAGAGCCTGCTTCCCTTTTTGTTTTCCCTGCCTTTGCTGTCTGACTCCTTCATGAGGAGTCATGGGGATGAGACTATAAATAGTGAGAAAGCTCTCACAGACTCAATTCAGTGTTGTTCTGGGCCCTGGTTTCCGTCACCAGAAAGAATGTTGGAGGGGATAGGGAAGGGAGAAGATCCATTTAAAAGTTCTTTCAGCAACTTTTTTTTTGTTCCTCCAGATAGGAGGAACAAAACCATTAGATTTCCAAGAACAGAGCCAGTTTCTTTGAACGGTAGAGAGAAACAGGTGGAGGGAGGGAGTGCTGGTTCTTTCCCCAAATATCTGCAACATCCAGGGCTGAGTCAGGCTGAAACCAGGCACCCAGAGCTTAATCCAGGTTTCCAACATGTGGACAGCAGGGACCCAGACATTTGCGTGAACTCTCATCTGTTCATCTGTTACTTCCTAGGATACATATTAGCGGAGTACAGGACTCCAGCCAGGCATTCTTATATTGGATGAGGGCATCCCAAGTGGTGACTTAACCGCTGTACCAAATGCTAGCTCCCAGGGAAACTTTTGGTAAAAGGAAGATATTAGTCTCCTGAGCATTTTTCGTAATTAACCTTATCATTTAGGGACTTTCTGTTAAGTTGCATATACAAGGAGACTCCAGTGTTGATTCTGTGGCTGTTCTGTCCTGATTACCTTGCCTGATAGTCACATCTTTACCTTGTAGTTACTTCCTGTCAGGCGCATGGTGGTGATCGCTTCTTCTTATGGTCAGGTTTGTAGTCTCTTAGGAAATATTTATTGGAACGCTTAGAGGTTTTTTTTTGTTTTGTTTTTTAAGATTTTATTTATTTGAGGTGTAGAATTACAGAGAGAGGGAGAGACAAGAGAAAGGTCTTCCATCGGCTCATTCACTCCCCAGATAGCTGAAATGGCTGGAGCTGGGCCGATCTGAAGCTGGGCCAATCCAAAGCCAGGAGCCAAGAGCTTCTTCTGGGTCTCCCACATGGGTGCAGGGGCCCAAGCATTTGGGCTATCTTCCGCTGCTTTCCAGGCCATAGCAGAGAGCTGGATCGGAAGTGTAGCAGCCAGGACTCGAACCGGTGCCCATATAGGATGCCGATGCCACGGGTGGAGGCCTAGCCCACTACTCCACAGCGCTGGCCCTGAAAGCTAGAATTTGAGAGATCAATGTGCCATAGACTATCTGCCATTCTACCGGTGGCACCTTTTGCTTTGCAGTCAGGTGGTGCTTCATGTTCCAGTCATGTCTAGAAGCTGACTTTTGAAACTTAGCTCTCTTGGGGCCAGTGCTATGGCGTAGTGGGTAAAGCTGCTGCCTCCAGTGCCAGTATCCCATATGGGCACCGGTTCGAATCCCGGCTGCTCCACTTCTGATTCAGCTCTCTGCTTTGGCCTGGGAATGCAGTGGAAGATGGCCTAAGTCCTTGGACCACTGCATCCAAGTGGGAGACCTGGAAGAATCTCCTGGCTCCTGGCTTCAGATAGGTGCAGCTCCGGCTGTTGCAACCAACTGGGGAGTGAACCAATGGATGGAAGACCTCTCTCTCTCTCTCTCTCTCTCTCTCTCTCTCTGCCTTTCCTTCTCTCTCTGTGTAACTCTGACTTTCAAAAATAAATAAATAAATCTTAAAAAAAAGAAAGAAAGAAGAGAAACTCAGCTCTCTGGATTGACTGTATATGGGCATTCTGTGTCTGACTTTGACCAGAAACTTGTGATTGCCATTAGTGGTGAGAGGAAGAGAGAGAGAAACACAAAGATGGACTAAGATAGATAGAGCTTGTGTCTGTTCATTCCTTCAAATACCTGAAATGGCTGGGGCTGGGCCAGAGCCGAAACTGGGACTTCAGTCCTGGTCTCCCAGGTTTGTGGGTAGCAGGAACTCAATCGAGCCATCACCACGGCCTCCCAGGGTCTGCATTAGCAGGAAGCTGGAACCAGAATTCAACCCAAGGCCTCTGATGTGGGATGTGGGTGTTTTAACTGCCAGGCCAAATGCTGGCTCCTGATAATACATTCTTTGTCAAAATATCTGTGTACAGGGCCAGCGCCGTGGCGTAGTAGGTAAAGCTGCTGCCTGCAGTGCTGGCATCCCATATGGTGCCGGTTCGAGTCCTAGCTGCTCTACTTTGATCCAGCTCTCTGTTGTGGCCTGGGAGAGCAGTAGAGATTAGCCCAAGTGCTTGGGCCCCTGCATCTATGTGGGAGACCCAGAAGAAGCTCCTGGCTCCTGATTTTGGATTGGTTTACCTTCGGCCATTGCAGCCATCTGGGGAATAAACCAGCTGATGGAAGACCTCTTTCTGCCTCTGCCTCCTGTAACTCTGCCTTTCAAATAAACAAATAAATCCTTAAAAAAATCTGTGTATGCTACAGGTGAAAAGTATAGACAGTTTGGGGGGAGTTTCAAAGTTCTCCTCCTAATTCTCAGTCTTCCTACATGACCAACCTTAAATGAGCGTCTACTGGACATTCAAGTAAGAGCTTATATCATGCTCCTTTAAGGCACGCTGGTGTCGTCTCCACTCTTACCCTTGTTCTGTTGGATTTATTTGTATCTGTTTCTCTTGTGAGGCAGGAAGTAGTGTTTAGCTCAGCATAGCATGGTTTCCTCTGTCCCCACCTCTACCTTGGATATGCATGAAGAGAAAGAAACTTCAAGGACCTGAAAATGGATTAGGTAACTGTGGGAGAGACTGCTGTCTATTTTCCTGATGTTCCTAAAAAACAGACAAAAACAAAACCCATCATAATTTAAATAAAACATTTCAGAGTACAGCGCTTTGTTAAACCTATTAAAATGAAGCATGACTAGGCCAAGGGGGTGATGAGTAAATGCCTGACCTTTGGGTTCCTGACAAGTGAGATGCCAGGAATGAGAGCTCTTGCAGACTGTTCTCCAATTTCTTTTGGTGCAAAGGAACTTCTCTTCCTTGAATAAATGGAATTCATAACAGAAGCCTTGCGGGTCTTTCAGTTCCCAGTTTGCGATGGAACATTTGTCTTCATCTTTTTAAGTGCAACTGTAAGAGTAACTAGATAGACCCAGATCTGCACTTTTCCTGAGTGTAGATTAGTAGCCCTTTGCTGAGTCCATTTTATGGGTGATTCCTTTGGATCCTAGGACTTTAGTTTTTAGAATTTGTTGTTGTTTTTTAACTCATGGAAGTTCAAGTTCCTTTTTTGCCTTTGGAACATGTTGGATCGTGGGATTTTAGAAGTTAGAGGACAGACTCAGATCTTGATCTTCTCTGGCTAACACAAATACGAATAAATGAGACTCACAAAACTGCTGTTTCTGTCGTTCCTGGACTGTTCCCTTAGATCTTCTTAAGGGAATGTCATTAAACTTGCTATGCTTTTTATAGGAAGTATATACACAGGGGCCAGCGCTATGGCGTAGCAGGTAAAGCTGCCGCCCGTAGTGCTGGCATCCCATATGGGTGCCGGTTTGAGTCTTGGCTGCTCTACTTCCCATCCAGCTCTTTGCTGTGGCCTAGGAGGGTAGTGGAGGATGGCCCAGGTCCTTGGGCCCCTGCACCCAAGTGGGAGACCTGGAAGAAGCTCCTGGCTCCTGCCTTCGGACTGGTGCAGTTTCAGCCATTGTGGCCATCTCAGGAGTGGGCCAGTGGATGGAAGACCTGTCTCTCTCCCTCTCCCTCTCTCTTTCTCTCTTCCTCCCTCTTCCTCTTTTCTTCTTTCTCCCTCTGCCTCTCTGTAACTCTGCCTTTCAAATAAATAAATCTTAAAAAAAAAAAGTACATACACACACATACATGAGAGACCTTCAGTAAGTTCATAGAGGGGCCAGCATGGTGGTGTAGCAGGTTAAACCTCTGCCTGCACATGGATACCTGTTTAAGTCCCTGCTGCTCCACTTCCAAACCAGCTCCCTGCTAATGGCCTGGGAAAGCAGTGGAAGATGGCCCAAGTGCTTGGGTCCCTGCCACCTACGTGAGAGACCCAGATGAAGTGCCTGGCTGCTGGCTTCAGATCTGCTCAGCCCTGCCCATTGCATCCATTTGAGTAGTGAACCAACAGATGGAAGATCTCTTTCTCTGTCTCTCCTCCTCTCTTTCAAATTAAAAAAAAAAAAAAAAAGAAAAAAAGAAAGTGTGAATTATGAGAAAACTATGCATGATTTTCAGAATTGTTGTACCACAATAACCTTATCTTTTAATTCCATTTTTCATGACCTCTTTGAAGTGTGTGTGTGAAAACTGATTTAAGAATTAGTGTTAACACTTAGAAAGTCTTTTTATATCCTTTTTTTCTGATGTGAATTTATTTAACAAAACCTCATAAGACCTAACATATCTTAGAAAAAGGAACATTTTCTCATTAATTGTAGTTTTAAGCAGGAACAGGTGGCTTTAGGGACCGTTGACCTAGCTTGCTCACAGACTAATCCCCTGAAAGAGAGAATCATTGTTAAAATGTTCAAGCCAGTATTAAGGATCTTTCTGAAGTTTTAAACTTTTTGCTTCTCCTTAATTTTCCATGGCAGGAACCTTCAGCCTGTGGTGTCATCCCAAGTTTGAGGATCGCTGTCAGTCCGTGGTAGAGTTCATTAAAAGAGCCATTATGCACTCCAAGAATGGGAAGTTCCTCTATTTCTTGAGATCCAGAGTTCCAGGTAAGGCTGTAGTTGCACTAATTTTTCTTTTGCCTAATTTTTTAAAGAAAGCTTTTATTTAATGAATACAAATTTTATAGATACAGCTTTAGGAATATAGTGGTTCTTCCCCCCCATACCCGCCCTCATACCCCTACTCCCGTCCTACCTCCTATTCCCTGTCCCATCCCATTCTTCATTAAGATTTGTTTTAAATTAACTTTACATACAGAAGACCAACTCTATACTAAGTAAAGTTTTCAACAGGTTGCGCCCGCACATGCAAAGTATAAAGTACTGTTTGAAAACAAGTTCTACAGTTAATTCTCATAGTACAACTCATTAAGGACAGAAGTCCTACATGGGGAGTAAGTGCACAGTGACTCCTGTTGTTGATTTAAAAGTTAACACTCTTTATTTATAATGTCAGTGATCACCCCAGGCTCTTTCTTTTTTATTTTATTTTATTTATTTATTTATTTATTTTTATTTTTATTTTTTTTTGACAGGCAGAGTGGACAGTGAGAGAGAGAGACAGAGAGAGAAAGGTCTTCCTTTGCCGTTGGTTCACCCTCCAATGGCCGCCGCTGCAGCCGGCGCACCGCGCTGATCCGATGGCAGGAGCCAGGATTCAGGTGCTTTTCCTGGTCTCCCATGGGGTGCAGGGCCCAAGCACCTGGGCCATCCTCCACTGTACTCCCTGGCCACAGCAGAGGGCTGGCCTGGAAGAGGGGCAACCGGGACAGAATCCGGCGCCCCGACCGGGACTAGAACCCGGTGTGCCGGCGCCGCAAGGTGGAGGATTAGCCTATTGAGCCACGGCGCCGGCCCTTATTTATTTATTTTTTGACAGGCAGAGTGGACAGTGAGAGAGAGAGACAGAGAGAAAGGTCTTCCTTTGCCGTTGGTTCACCCTCCAATGGCCGCCGTGGCTGGCGCGCTGCGGCCGGCGCACCGCGCTGATCCGATGGCAGGAGCCAGGAGCCAGGTGCTTTTCCTGGTCTCCCATGGGGTGCAGGGCCCAAGCACCTGGGCCATCCTCCACTGCACTCCCTGGCCACAGCAGAGGGCTGGCCTGGAAGAGGGGCAACCGGGACAGAATCCGGCGCCCCAAGCGGGACTAGAACCCGGTGTGCCGGCACCGCAAGACGGAGGATTAGCCTAGTGAGCCGCAGCGCCGGCCCACCCCAGGCTCTTGACATGAGCTACCAAGGCTATGGAAGCCTTTTGAGTCCACAGAATCTGTATTTAGATAGGGCCATAAGCAAAGTGGAAGTCTGCTCCTCCCTTCAGAGAAAAGTACATCCTTCTTTGATGGCCCCGCCCTTCCACTGGGGTCTCACTCACAGAGGTACTTCATGTAAAACATTTTTTGCCACAGTGTCTTGGCTTTCCATGCCTGAAATGCTCTCATGGGCTTTCTAGCCAGATCCCCAGATTCAGATGTCTTAAGGGCTGATTCTGAGGTCAGATGCACTAATTATTTAACTTGTGTGACCCAGTATAATAGCAAAGTCTGCTCCCCCAGAGGCCATGCATGAAGCTTTTATTCCTGGCTGTTAAAGCAATTGTTCTTCCTACAATTTGATGATAGTCCCTTAACATGTTAAGAAGGAATCTTTGCTTCCCAGGTTATGAATGCGAATACTGCTCCCATTTTTGATGGTATGAAGTGAACATTTGACATACAGAGGTATCCCTGAAATGCCTCTGATTCAGACAGAACATTTGTATGTGAAACAGAGAGATGAGAGCTCTCAGAGGTCATTTCCTTGGGAACAGGAAAGATAAGAGAATGTTCACCAGAAAGGCAGTAGTGATTGTCAGGTAGACTGAATTCAATTGCAAGTCTGTTAGGAAGTATCTGCTGTGGGTTTTCCCATGTTGTACTAAACTTCCTGTCAAAGAATACATAGTTTTTTTTTTAATGATTCGTTTTTTAAAGATTTGTTTTTTTGAAAGACAGAGTTACAGACAGACAGAGAGAGGTCTTCCATCCTCTGGTTCACTCCCCAAATGGCCGCAAAAGCCGGAACTGGGCCAATCAGAAGCCAGGAGCTTCATCTGGGTCTCCCATGAGCATGCAAGGGCCCAAGGCCCCTAGGCCATAGCAGAGAGCTGGATTGGAAGAGGAGCAGCCAGGACTAGAACTGGTGCCCATATGGAATGCCAGCGCCACAGGCGGAGGCTTAGCCCACTACACCACAGGGCCAGCCCCAGTAAATAGTTTTTGTTGTATTTTGTCATCCTTACCATTGTTGAGTATAAAGCTCCATTAGGAGCTCTGGACTTTGCTATTCTTGCTGCTGCTGTTACACAGTCTTCCTGACCACTCAGGGAAGGTCTATATAACCTCTGTGGGGCAGGGAGATGAGAAGTTTGAAGGATTCTGCTTTTATACCATTGGGTAAAGGAAAATGACAATTATATCAACATAAGGAATTTGTGGTTTTTTTTTTTTTTTTTTTTTTTTTTTGACAGGCAGAGTGGATAGTGAGAGAGACAGAGAGAAAGGTCTTCCTTTTTGCCGTTGGTTCACCCTCCAATGGCCGCCACAGCTGGCGCGCTGTGGCCGGCACAACGCGCTGATCCGATGGCAGGAGCCAGGTGTTTCTCCTGGTCTCCCCTGGGGTGCAGGGCCCAAGCACTTGGGCCATCCTCCACTGCACTCCCTGGCCACAGCAGTGAGCTGGCCTGGAAGAGGGGCAACCGGGACAGAATCTGGCGCCCTGAACGGGACTAGAACCCGGTGTGCCGGCGCCGCTAGGTGGAGGATTAGCCTATTGAGCCGCGGCGCCGGCCAACATAAGGAATTTGTAAGAAATAAAACAGAACTTAAGGCCAGCGCTGCGGCTCACTTGGTTAATCCTCCGCCTGCGGCGCCAGCACCCTGGGTTCTAGTCCCGGTCGGGGCGCCAGTTCTGTCCCAGTTGCTCCTTTTCCAGTCCAGCTCTCTGCTGTGGCCCGGGAGTGCAGTGGAGGATGGCCCAAGTGCTTGGGCTTTGCACCTGCATGGGAAACCAGGAGGAGGAGCCTGGCTCCTGGCTTCGGATCAGCGCAGCGCCCGTGGCAGCACGCCGGCCATCGTAGCCATTGGAGGGTGAACCAACGGCAAAGGAAGACCTTTCTCTCTGTCTCTCTCTCTCTGTCTAACTCTGCCTGTCAAACACACACACACACACACACACACACACAAAAAAAAACCCAAAAAATCAGAACTTAAAATGAGAACTTCATGCTTTTCTATTGATTCAAAAATTAAGGTTCTTAAGCAGGGTGCCAAGAAATCGCTCTGAGAAGTATCGGTTGCAGAGCAGCCTCCGGCAGAACATCAGGAACAGGATTGAGCCAGGTGACAGGAATGTTTTTTATAATCGTAGTGATTTAAATAAGGCACGACAGGGTGTGAACTGTATTAATTCTCACTTCGTTTAGTGTTTGCCTCAGTGCTGTCAACACGGTCGAGTCTCATGTAGTCAATTTGGTTAAAGGGAAAAGCTAGAATCCTTCCTTATAGGAATCAACTCTGCTAGCAGTTTTTCCACTTTGTGGCTTTTGTTCATTGTCTTTAATTTGAAGGACAGTTAGAAGACAGACAGAGATCTTCCATCTGCTAGTTCATTCCCCAAATGCCTGCAGTAGCCAGGGCTGAGCCAGGCTAAAGTCAGCGCCCCAGAACTCAATCTGTGCTTCTCACATGAGTGACAAGAACCCAACCACTTGAGCCATCACCTGCTGCCTCCCAGGGAGCACATTAGCAGGAAGCTGGAATCAGAAGCAGGGCCATGACTTGAACCCTGACACTCCAATAGGGAATACAAACATCCCAAGTAGTGTCTTAACTGCTGTGCTAAAGGCCCACCCCTGGGGAGTGGGGGAGGGCATTTTTGTTGAACAAATATTTATCTTTTTAACTCAGTGTCAAAAATGAGCTACATCACCAACTCCAAAGAGCATAAAACCTCAAAGAGGGGACAGATTGGAAGATGAAAGCAAGGGTACATACACGGTGAATGCAGTACAAACCACAGCAGTAATCAACAAGGGCAGGGCCTTCAGCTCTGCTTATGGGCAGACTAGGGAATTCTCCAAATTCTCTACTTGTAGAACCATAAGGGGCTGTGCAGGTACAGCTCATTTTGTTCCACAAATATACCCTGTCTGCAAAAATTTTAAGATTCTAAACATTGTATTAAGAACTAGAGCTTGTAATATTTTTTACTGTTTACTAAGTGGTTGTCATGTGCCAGGAACTTGGTTAGTTTTTTTTTTTTTTTTTTTAAGATTTATTTATTTATTTGAAAGAGTGACAAAGAGAAAGAGATCTTCTTTCTGCTGGTTTACTCTTCAAATGTCTGTGACAGTCAGGGCTGGGCCAGACTGAAACCAGGAGTCAGGAACTCCATCTGGGTGATGGGCCGAAGTACTTGAGCCATCTGCTGCCTTCCCAGGTACATTAGCAAGGAGTTGGATCTGAAGCAGAGCACTCTGCACTCTGATTTGAGATGCTGGCATTGAGAGTGGTGGCATAACCCACTGCACCACAATGCCAGCAGATTCTTTTCTCTTTTTCTTTTTTAAATTATTTAATTAGAGAGGCAGAGAGAGAAAAAACTCCTGTTTGTCCACTGGTTCACTCTCCAAATGCCTGCAATGGCCTTGGGTTATAGAGGTGGGGGGTGAGGGGCAAAAACTGGGAGCTGGAACTCAGTCCAGGTCTCCCATGTAGGTGTCAGGAATCCAATTACCTGAGCTTTCACCACTGCCTTCATGGGTCTGCATTAGCAGTAAGCTGGAGTCAGGAATTGGAACTGGGTACTTAACCAGTGGAAGATGATCTAAGTACTTGGGCCCATGACACCTGTGGGAAGACCCAGATGGAGTTCCTGGCTCATGGCTTCAGTATGACCCAGCCCCAGCTGGGTTGTTGGAGCCATTTGTGGAGTGAATCAGTGGATGTAAGATCTCTTTCTTTCTGTTTCTGTCTATCTGCCTTTCAAATAATCTATTAAGGGGCCACAGTGCCCGCCCCTTAATAGATTCTAAAAGGAGTCTGTTTGTTTATTTGAAAGGCAGAGTTACACAGAGAGAGAGGAGGCAGAGAGAGAAGTCTTCCATCCGATGATTGGCCGCAACAGCTGGAGCTGAGCCGATCCCAAGCCAGGAGTCAGGAGCTTCCTCCGGGTCTTCCAAGTGGGTGTAGGGACCCAAGGACTTGGGCCATCTTCTACTGCCTTCCCAGGCCATAGCAGAGAGCTGGATTGGAAGTGGAGCAGCAAGTCTCGAACCAGTGTCCATATGGGATGCCGGTGCTTCAGGCCAGGGCGTTAACCCACCGCTCCACAGCGCAGGCCCCTAAAATAAATCTTAAAAGGCCGTTTTCATTTTATCAGTGGGAGAACTGCAGCTCAAAAGCTGTTACTTAGCCTAAAGGTAACAGCTGATTCATGCTAAAGCCAGGATTTAAACCTGGGTTCAAATAACTCAAATCTTTTGCTTTGTTTGTCACCACTACTTTATGAGAAAAGGAAGCAGTAATCGAATTGACAATTCATTTGCTGGTCTTTGTGGAAACTACATAGAAAAGGTAGACTCACATTTATTAGTGGGAAGTATCTTTCTAAAACTTACGAGGAATGCCACAAGTAGGATATGTGTATTTACACTTAAAATTATAATCAAGTTGAGAAGACAAAGCAGATTTAGTATTTATTAGTGTTTGCCCGGGACTGACGCTGTCGCGTAGTGGGTAAAGCTGCTGTCTGCAGCACCAGCATCTAATGTGGGTGCTGGATCAAGTCCCAGCTGCTCCACTTGATCCAGCTTCCTGCTAATGTGCCTGGGAAAGCAGTGGAGGATGTTTGGGACTCTGCACCCACATGGGAGACCTGGATGAAGCTCCTGGCTCCTGGCTTTGGCCTAGCCCAGTCCTTACTGATGCAGCCATTTGGGGACTGAACCAGTCAGTGGTTGGAAGATTCTCTCTCTCTCTCTCTCTCTGCCTGCCTCTGCCTCTTCTCTGTAACTCTTTCAAATAAATAAATCTTTATTAGTATTTGCCTGTCTTTGAAAGATTGGAACAAAGAAGGCAAAGCCATTGTTCGGTGCCCTCTTTGCTTATCACAAAAGTCTAGGTATTATATGAGCTTGACTTTATTAGGAGAGGATTGGAGTGAGGAAGAGGTAGACATTTGCCCTGTCTGCATCAGGGATTCTAACTTAATTCTTTTTTTTTTTTTTTTTTTTTTTAAGATTTATTTATTTATTTGGAAGCGTTACACAGAGAAAGAGAGGCAGCAGGGGTTGGGGGAGAGGGGGAGGGAGAGAGGTTTTCTATCCATTGGTTCACTCCCTAGTTGGCCACAATGGCCAGAGCTGCACCGATCTGAAGCCAAGAGCCAGGAGCTTCCTCCGGGTCTCCCACGTGTATGCAGGGGCCCAAGGATTTGGGCCATCTTCCACTGCTCTCCCAGGCCATAGCAGAGAGCTGGACTGGAAGTGGAGCAGCCGGAACTTGAACGGCGCCGATATGGGATGCCAGCACTGCAGCTGGTGGCTTTACCCTCTAGGCCACAGTGCCAGCCCCTTAATAGATTTTAAAAGGAGTCTGTTTATTCTGACTTTGGAATGATGATAACTGAATGCCTACAAGTGGCCAGATGTTATTTTATTCTTACAAAACTGTTTGATGGAATAGTACAGTCCCCTCCCCCTTATTAACACATTAAGAAGCAGGTACAGTAAGTTGTAGAGCTGAGATGCAAACTCAGGTGTTCCCTCAACTCCCAGAGCTGGATGCAGAAGGAAGGCATTAAGACTGACGTCAGGAGCCAGCACTGTGGCAGAGCAGGTGGAGCTGCTGCCTGCAGTGCCAGCATCCCATATGGGCGCCGGTTGGAGTCCTGGCTGCCCCACTTCTAATCTAGCTCTCTGCTATGGCCTTGGAAAGCGGTAGAAGATGGGAAACCTGGAAGATACTCCTGGCTCCTGGCTTCAAATAGGCCCAGCTTTGGCCATTGTGACTATTTGGGGAGTGAACCAGTGAATGGAAGGTCTCTCTCTCTCTCTGCCTCTGCCTCTCTACAACTCTGCTTTCCAAATAAATAAATAAATCTTTTTTTTTTTTTTTTTTTTTTTTTTAAAGACTATGTCAAAGGAATGCCAGAATCACAGGAACTGGAAAGCTAAGCCCAATGGGATGATGGCAAATGAGGAGAAGGAAATTAATTAGAATAAACTGAGTAGTAAGGAAGGACCCTTGGTAAAAATGATGGTGCCTAAGCATGGTTCCCCTTTATACCTTCTCATCACGATATTGGTGCACAGTGTCAGCAGATCAGAGGTCATTGATTGCATCTCAGTATGGCCCCTTCATTTCATTTATAAACTAACTCCCAACACCAGCAGTCTCAGAAAAAGAAAAAGTGACTGGGTTAGCACAAAACCCACGATGCTACGAGAGCAGACTCAAAGTGAACATGTCCTTCTCAGCTGGGGGAATCCTCCTCATCTGTCAAGTGCATGAAGGAAAAAAAAATAACCTTTAAAAGATTCACACTTCGACGTGGAAAACTCTTTAAAGAAGTCATGACTTCCTCTTTTATAACTATCATTAAGCTTACAGTTACTTGTTCAGTAACGTGTCTTCACTGTATTCCAACAGTTTCTCAACTCAGCAGTATTGACAATTCTTTGTCGCAAGGCATTGTTGTGTGCATTAGAGGAAGTTTAGCAGCATCCCTAGTTCCTACCCACTAGTTACCCATTGTACTCTTCTCCATACCCCATTAAGGTGTGACAGTCACCTTCTGTCTCCATAAGTCCCCAGGAGCCCCAAGTTATCCCCTTTGGGAAATACTTCTGTTTGCCTTAGAGGTTAAAAGGTGTTAATTCCGAATCCAGAACACTGAATGCACCCTCACCATGCTCATTACTTGCTGTAGAATCTTGGGCGTGTTACTGAACTTTGTCTCAGTTTCCTTTTCAGTAAAATGGAAATGATACTAGTACCTATCTTACAGAATTTTTTTGAGAAGTGTGAGAATTTGTGGGATGGGCATTTGGCCTAGCAGTTAAGACACTCACATCCCATATTGGAATGCCTGGGTTTGATACTCACCTCTGGCTCCTGATTCCAGCTTTCTGGTGGCTCAAGTAGTTGGGTTCCTGCCACCCATGGCTGAGACCTGGATTGGGTTCCTGGCTCCTGATTTCAGCCTTGGCCCAGCCTCGACTGTTATGGTTATTTGAGGAGTGAACCAGTGGATGGGAACTCTCATTCTTTCTGTCTCCCTGCTTATCAAATAAATAAACATTTTTAAAAATATTTTAAATATTTAATTATTTAAATAGATTTTAATATAACTATTTAAAAAGAAATAATTCACATAAAAATCTTAATGCCTGGTACAGAGTAAGCAGTCAGGAGATGTTACTGTCCTCGTGGTCTCCAAGATGTGAGAACATGGCAAGTGTTTAAATGTTGCCACTAGTGGTCTCCTAGCCCTGTAAAGGAGGCAATCAGATGTGTTTCTGCAGCGACACTCGGAGTGGCCCTTTGACAGTATTTTCTCTTCCCTCTCTGATTGCTGGGTTTTTCCTTTGTATTATTCTGCATGTTAAAGCATTCAAATGTTTGTGGTTTTTTATTTTTATTTTGGAAGACTGAGATCTTTCATACACTAATTCACTCCCAAATGCCCACAACAGCTGGGGCTGGCCCAGGAAGGCCAGGAGTCTGAAACTCAATCTTGGTCTTCCTCGTAGGTGGCAGGGACTCAAGTACTCACGCCATCACCTTCTGCCTACGGGAAGCTGGAGTCGGGAGCAGAGCTGGGACTCAAGCTCGGGCACCCAAGTGGTGTCCTTGTTGTTCATAACTGACGCTTTGATGGTGTTGAGAATCAGAGCGTAGACATCTAAGTTTGTACACAGCACACATACTGAACATCTAAGAAGCCATGAATTGTCGTTCTTTTTAAAAGTTGTTCCAGTGACTTTCCAGCTTCAAGTTTGGAAGCAAGTCTTCCTTAAGAGGCTATCAAATACCAATATCTTCAAATGTTGCTGTTACATAAATTCCACCCATTCACAATTGAATATCAGATGCGTGCATACTCAAATTTTCAGTCTTTCATAGCACATTAACAAAATTTTTAGGAAAACTGGACTCCCACAACCAAAGGTGTTACAGAGCACACATGGTTCTGACAGAACAGGGGTGGTTTTCCATAGGAAATGATTCTACTAAACAACATGGGAGAAGTAATGGAAGACATTCAAGACAGATTAAATGAGACTCCATATTGCCATTTAGTATGCCTTGTAGGATATAAAAACCACCCCCACCTATGGAATGTTAAGCTAATCCCAAGACAGTCAAAGCCTCCCATAATTCAGTAGCCCACCATTTTCTAGTGGTACCAAAAAATAAACAACCAGCAAGTGATTTCACCTCTTAAAAAAAAATTACACTTAAAAAAAAAAATGTTTCTAGAGCTACTTAAAAATTACGTTTACAAAATAGCTGATAAAAATATTCCTCTGGATTGTGCAAGAAGGGAGGCAGGGACCACTGACGAGATATGGTGTATGTATTAATCAGACTTGGCTTCTTTGTGTTCTGATTCATCGGAGGCTGGACTCCTTCCTCACTTTTAGTTTCTCCGTTTTCTGCAAGCCAATCTTTGGTCTCTTTTAGCCACTTGGCCTGTTTTCCCTTTGCTCCTCTCTAACCCTTGGCTTCCATTTTTTTCTCTGATGACTTTATCTTTTCCAGCTGCCTTCTTGGGCTTTGTTTCTACCTTTGCAGGAGCAGGTTTAGCCAAACAACTCGCCCATCTCCTCTTGGGCTCTTCCCTTACCTCCGACAGAGCTGACCTTGGCGATGGGGAGGGTGCGGTGTGTGCTGGGTGCCTGCGGGCTGTGGTGTGCTGAGCTGCCTGGCCTGCTCCTCCCACCACCAGAGCTGCTGGGACCATGGCGGGGGCCATGGGAGAACTGGATGGAACCCCCAAATGGCATCTTAACCACTGCACCAAACACCCCTCAAATATTTGCTGATGAGATATTAGACATACTTAGAAGGTACTATTTCTTGGTGTTTGTGAAAAATGCCAGTACACCTGTCTTGGTTATTTGTGTCCAGAGTCTCTGGGGTTCTTCCTAGTAAGTGGTTTGTCTTTGTTATATGGGCACAGAGTTGTGCCATTGATTGGGCTCCCCTCCTCGCTCTGGCCTCATGGCCCCCTCTAACAACTCTGTAATACTCCTTTGTGTGTTTGTAATATAGACAGTACTCCAGGCTTACCTTCTTTTTTATGTTAATTTGTTTAAGATGCAGACTAGTGCAATAATTCCCATGTAGTGCTCAGCCAGCCCCCAATAGCCATCAGCTCATGGCCACTATGACTCTTTCCACATATCTGTCCACTCCTCCTTTGTATTCTTGTATTTTATGGTGAAGTATGCTATATTGAAATGTAAGATACATTAAAACGTACATATCAGTTTTTATGTACAGCCTTTATAACTTTGGAGCAAATCCCAGATAGCATATCTTCTATAAATATTTCAGTATGTTTCTCTGAAAGATAATTACTTTTAAAGAAAGACTTATTTTAGAATATATTTAAGATTTATAGAAAAATTACAGGGATAGTACAGAGAGTCCCCATACACCCCCGTGCTCAGTCTCCCTGTTTTTAACATCTTACATTAGTGTGGTACATTGGTCACAATTAATGAACTGTTCAAAAACAAGTTTCTTTTTCAGTTTAAAAAATTTATTTGAGATACAGACATATAGATCTCCATCTGCTGCTTCATTCCCCAAACGCTTGGAATTCCCAGGGCTAGGCCAAGCCTGGAGTCAGGAACTCAACACAGATCTCCCAGATATGGATGGCAGGGAACCAATTACTTGAGCCATCCCATTGTCTCCCAGGGTCTGCCTTAGTGAAAGCCAGAGGCAGGAGTGAGAGCCAGTTATTGAACCTAGGTACGGTGTTGGGCTCAGGTATTGTAATTGCTAGGCCAAACGCCTAACCTAGTGAACCATTATTAATACATGATGTTTAGAACCATTAATAATACATTCTTAACTGATGTTCAGACTTTATTCAGATTTTCTTTTTACCTATTGTCTATTTTCTGTTTCAGAATACCATCCAGGCCGCCGCATTATTTAGTGATCAAGTCTCCTTAGGCTCCTCTTGGCTATGATAATAGCTTTTTTAAAAAAGTAGATAATAGCTTTTTAAAAAAAGTATATTAATGATATCATTTCTTACCTTAAAAAATTAAAAGTGATTATTTAATATCAAATACCTGGTCAACTTTTTTAAAAAAGATTTTATTTATTTATTTAAAAGGTAGTTACAGAGAGAAGGAGAGACAGAGAGTTAAGTCTTCCATCTACTGATTTACTGCCCAAATGGCTGCAATGGCCAGAAGTAGGCCAGTCCAAAGCCAGGAGCCAGGAGCTTCCTGGGTCTCCCACTTGGATGCAAGGGGCCCAAGCACTTGGGCCATTCTCCACTGCCTTCCCATGCCATAGCAGAGAGCTGAATGTGAAGAGGAACAGCTGGCATGCAAACTGGTACCCATATGGGATGCCAGTGCTGCAGGTAGAGGCTTAGCCCACTAAGCACTGGCGTGCTACCCCCCACCTCGTCAACTTGTTTTTGTTTTTGTTTTTGTTTTTTTTTAAATACTTTTTATTTATTTGGAAGACAGAGTGGCAGGGAGAGACACAGAGAAAGAGAGATATTCTAGTCATTGGTTCACTCCCTAAATGGCCACAGTGGCCAAGGCTGTCCCAGCCTGAAGCCAGGAGCTTGGAACTCCCATCTGTGTCTGGGGCCCAAGTACTTGGGCCATCTTCTGCTTCCCCAGGCGCATTATCAGCGAGCTGGATCTGAAGCAGAGCAACCAGGACTCGAACCAGCACTCCTACCAGGATGCTGGCATTGCAAGCAGCAGCTTAACCCACTGCACCACAACTTTGGCCCCTGGACAAATTTTTTTTTTAAGATGTATTTATTTATTTGAAAGGCAGATTACAAAATTACAGAGGCAGAGAGAGAGAGAGAGAGAGGTCTTCTATCTGCTGGCCCACTCCCCAGAGTGGTTTCCCACTTGGGTGCAGCCCAAGGACCTGGGCCATTCTCCACTGTCCTCCCAGGCCACAGCAGAGGAGAGCTGCATTGAAAGTGGAGCAGCCGTGGCCGGCGCCGCGGCTCAATAGGCTAATCCTCCACCTAGTGGCGCCGGCACACTGGGTTCTAGTCCTGGTCGGGGCGCCGGATTCTGTCCCGGTTGCCCCTCTTCCAGACCAGCTCTCTGCTGTGGCCCGGGAAGGCAGTGGAGGATGGCCCAAGTGCTTGGGCCCTGCATCCCATGGGAGACCAGGAGAAGCACCTGGCTCCTGCCTTCGGATCGGCGCGGTGCGCCGGCCGCAGCGCGCCGGCCGTGGCGGCCATTGGAGGGTGAACCAACGGCAAAAGGAAGACCTTTCTCTCTATCTCTCTCTCTCACTATCCACTCTGCCTGTCAAAAAAAAAAAAAAAAAAGAAAGTGGAGCAGCCGCGACTTGAACCGACACCCATATGGGATGTTGGCACTGCAGGTGGAGGCTTTACCCGCTGTGCCACAGCACCAGCCCCTCTTTGGCTTTTTTCAGTAAGTTCATTACTGGTAATCCATATTTTTGTCAAAATATCTGTGTACAGGGCCGGTGCTGCGGCATAGCAGGTAAAGCCGCCACCTGCAGTGCAGGAGTAATGGGCACTGGTTTGAGATATCTCTGTTTGTCTCTCTGCTTCTGCCTCTCTCTAACTCTGCCTTTCCAATAAATAAATTTTTTAAAAATTTTAAAAAATGTGAATACCTATGAGGGAAAAGACAAATCCAAAGAAGCAAAGAAGCATTGGAACAACCCAAAAGCTTTTTCTTTTTCTTTTTTTTTTTTTTTTTTGACAGAGTGGAGAGAGAGAGACAGAGAGAAAGGTCTTCCTTTGCCGTTGGTTCACCCTCCAATGGCCGCCGCGGCCGGCGCACTGCGGCCGGCGCGCTGCGGCCAGCGCACCGCGCTGATCAGATAGCAGGAGCCAGGAGCCAGGTGCTTTTCCTGGTCTCCCATGGGGTGCAGGGCCCAAGCACCTGGGCCATCCTCCACTGCACTCCCTGGCCACAGCAGAGGGCTGGCCTGGAAGAGGGGCAACCGGGACAGAATCCGGCGCCCCGACCGGGACTAGAACCCGGTGTGCCGGCGCCGCAAGGCAGAGGATTAGCCTAGTGAGCCGCGGCGCCGGCAAAATCATTTTTTAAAACCATTGAGTTCAGGGCCGGCGCCGGCAAAATCATTTTTTAAAACCATTGAGTTCAGGGCCGGCGCCGCGAAATCATTTTTTAAAACCATTGAGTTCAGGGCCGGCGCCGCGGCTCAATAGGCTAATCCTCCGCCTTGCGGCGCCGGCACACCGGGTTCTAGTCCCGGTCAGGGCGCCGGATTCTGTCCCGGTTGCCCCTCTTCCAGGCCAGCCCTCTGCTGTGGCCAGGGAGTGCAGTGGAGGATGGCCCAGGTGCTTGGGCCCTGCACCCCATGGGAGACCAGGAAAAGCACCTGGCTCCTGGCTCCTGCCATCGGATCAGCGCGGTGCGCCGGCCACAGCGTGCCAGCCGCGGCGGCCATTGGAGGGTGAACCAACGGCAAAAAGGAAGACCTTTCTCTCTGTCTCTCTCTCTCTCTCACTGTCCACTCTGCCTGTCAAAAAAAAAAAAAAAAAAAAAAAAAAAAACCATTGAGTTCAGTATATTCAAGAGAGAAATTCATGTGTGAATTTTTTCTTTCTTTTAAATGGAGAGGACCATCCACGTGGGTGGAGTAGGGTTATAGTTCTTCAAAATATGAGCCTTAGGCTTGCAGTGGAGGAAGAGAGAGAGAGAAGGGGGACTGAGAAAGGCTGGTCTTGAATAAGGTGCTATGGCTGTGTGGGCAGCCTCTCTGTCAAAGGGGCAGGCAGTCTGGGGACACTCCTGAGGGTTTCCCTGGCCTGTGGCGGAGCCACAGATAACTCTTCTGTAGCATCTTCTGTAGATACTCAAAGCAGGTGGGCTTTATTGGTTCAGTGCCATGAGCAAGTTCTCCAAGCTCAGTGGGCTTCAGCTTCTTCATATGTGAAATGGGAATGGTGGTATCTATGTCAAAGTATAGTTCTGTGGGGTTTTTTTTTTTAAAGGTGGAGTTAGAGAGGGGAAATAATACACAGAGAGAGAGAATTAGCAAGGTAGCAGGGAGCTCTATCAGAAGTGGAGCAGGCTGCAACTTTACCCCTGCTCTTTAATTTACATTTGAAAGTTAAAGAGATCTTCCATGTGCAGATTTACTCCCCAAGTGCCCCCAACTGCCAGGGATGTGCCTGGCTGAAACCAGGAACTTGGAACTCAGTCTTGGTCTCCCACATGGGTGGCTGAGACTCAGGTACCTGAGCCATCATCTCCTACCTCCTAAGGTGCACATAAACTGGATGGAAGCAGAGCTGGTTCTTGAACCCAGGCATTCCATGTGCATTTTAACAGGTGCCAAACACCCACCCTTCATATATAGTTTTAAGACTAAATGAATTAAATGTTTTAAGAAAAGTTTACTTGTTTAGTAATGGTATAATTTGTAGTTGTTTTTGTTACGATTTTAAGTCACTTGTCAGTGACCATGAAAAGGCTTTGGGAGGCAATCTGTAAGCTTTTTTTCCTCTTCAAACAAAATTTTAAAACTACTTGAAATTAAACCCCAATAATAGGATATATTTTATTTTCCAACCAGTTATATCTACAGAATTTCTTTTAAGATTTATTTTTTATTTATTTGAAAGGCAGAGTTACAGAAAGGAAGAGAGACAGAGGGAGAGAACTCTCATTTGTTTAGTCCCCAGATGGCTGCAATAGCTGGAGAGGGGCTGATCTGAAGTAGGAGCCCAGAGCTTCTTCCAGGTCTTCCACGTGGGTGCAGGGGCCCAAGCCCTTGGGCCATTTTCCACTGCTTCTCCCAGGTGCATTACCAGCACCCAAGTGGGATGCTAGCACCACAAGTGGTAGCTTTACCCACTACGCCTCAATGCCATGCCAGGCCCCCTTTTCAAGATTTTCAAAGCTCAGATTCTTCTCAAAGTAGTTTGTTTACCTTCCATAGCCCTCCCCTGCTTCTTTCCTTTCCTTTCCTTCCCTTTCCCTTTCCCTTTCCCTTTTCTTTCCTTTCCTTTTTTAGATTTATTTATTTATTTGAAAGAGTTGCAGAGAGAGAAGAAATGACAAAGATCTTCCACTGCTGATTCACTCCCCAAATGGCTGCAACCACTAGAGCTGACCCAGGCTGAAGCCAGAAACCAGGAACTTCATCTGGGTCTTCCGCATGAGTGGCAGGAGCCCAAGGGCTTGGGCCATCTTCCACTGCTTTCTCAGGCCATTAGCAGGGGGTCAGATCCAAAGTAGAGCAGCTGGGACATGAACCAGCGCCTGTATGAGATGCCAGCATTGTAGGCAGTGGCTTTGTCTGCTGTGTCACAAGGCCACCCTCCCTCCTCCTTTGTTTTTTGAAGCCAGGATATTCCTAGTTTCCTTGAATGTGGTTCAGTGTCCTTGCTATTCTCCGTGTCTCCATTCTATTACCTTTGCCCTTCAAGGGTGAAGATCTGGAGCACAGAGCCTGCCAATGCACGAGGGTGTGGTGCTTTCACACTGAGTGCACTAATCCCAGTTTGCCCAGGCTATTTTAGCTTTCTTTTAAAAGCATCATCTTTTTCTTTTTTTTTTCCTCCCCTGCTTCTATAACCTGGCCTGAAATTTCAGAAGCAGGAAGATGGGGGAGAGGGGAGGATAAGAGGCTATAAAACCTGTTCTGGCGGGAAATAGTGGCGAGTATAGATAGGCTTCTCATCGTTAATCTCAGGTGTTGCCTTCTACTTAACAGTTGGAATTTCGTGGAGATCCCTTGGAACAGCCTTACTGAGGCCTCACCTTGAGGGTACTGCTAGAAATGCTAGACAAGTATCTCCCATTCCCAACCGATGCTTTTGATTCTTGTCCTCCCCTGAGAGCCTCAGGCCTGGGATTGACCACTTGGCTCCAAGCAAAGTCTCTCGTGTGACATCAGTCATTGAACTGTTCTGAGGGGCGAGCCTCCGTGCTAGAGTGATGCTAGGCAGCCCTCCACAGCACAGAAGAGCTTGCCTTGAGTTTGATACATGGTAGTGATGCCTTTAAAAGAAAAAATTTATTAAATTTATTTGATGGCAGATTGACTTTACTAATATGCTCCCTCCAAAAAAAATTTTTTTTATTTGAAAGACAGAGTGACAGAGAAGGGAAGAGAGAGAGAGTTCCCAGGTTCACTCCCCAAATGGCTACAATGTCCAAGGCTGGGCCAGGCTGAAGCCAGGAGCCAAGAACTCCATTCAGGTTCAGGTCTCCCACGTGGGTGACAGAGGCCCAAGTACTTTCCTAGGCACATTAGCAGGGAGCTGGATTTGAAACAGATCAGCTGAGACACTAACCAGTGCCCATATGGGATGCCATGGTGTTGTAGGCTGCTGCTTAACCCACTGCACCACACCACCAGCTCCAGTAGTGGTGCTTTTCGAATCAACAGCTCTTTGTGGAAGGGCTTTTGCACAGAGTGTGTATATGGGCTATATATATGTACGCGAGCACCTTTTCTTCCCCCTGAATTATCTTCATTAAGGTAGTTGTATTTAGCTGCATTGTTCCCTCTGAATGTTTCCCTTTGTTTTCATTCTTGAAGGACTGCCACCAACTCCAGTCCAGCTGCTCTATCCAGTGTCCCGATTCAGCAACGTCAAATCCCTCCAGCACCTTTGCAGATTCCGGATCCGACAGCTTGTCCGGATAGATCACATCCCGGATCTCCCACTGCCTAAGTACAAAGGGATCGCTGTGGTTGGGGCTGGGAGGGGAGTTAGTTCCAAATGTCAGTGAGACCTGCAAGCTGCTTCCACAGGCAGAGCCTGGCATACAATCTTCACAGGCCTCCTCCTTCCACTTCTCCTGTGTCTTAGCACCTCACTCTGGCGCTGTTACATTGCAGCCAGAAGGGAGGAAGGTGTGTATATTGGCCTCCCTTCTGTAATCTCTACGAAGATTGGAGAGGAAGTGGTAAGAGGGAGGGAGACAGAACTAGAACAAGTGAGAAAATGGGAATTTGGTTAGTTCAGCAGCCTTTGCTACAGTCTCAGCCATATGGGGAAAAAAGGAGGGGTTGAATGAAGAGGTTATTTCCTCTGCTCGGTATAAATAACACTCTGTATTTTCCTTGTTTGTCTTCTGCAGACCTCTGATCTCTTATATCCGGAAGTTCTACTACTATGATCCTCAGGAAGAGGTGTACTTGTCTCTAAAGGAAGCGCAGCTCATTTCCAAACAGAAACAAGAGGTGGAACCCTCCACGTAGCGAGGGGCCCCCTGCTGGTTACCACTGAGGGTATGTGCCCTGCTCACTTTCTCCAACACACACACACCTCTGGATACCCCTAATCCAGGCATCTGCCCATAGAGTTACCAGATCTGATAATGGGGTCCCCCAGGAGCACATGCCCTATCTGTTAGAAAAGCAGACAGACCTGAAAGCTTTAAAGAATATTTGCCAAGCAATTGTGCAAGCTAATCACTGACTGTAAATAAGGAGGAGGACACACACATGTAGCCAAGTGTGCAGCCTTCTCTCGTACTTATTTTGGATGATTTCCCTGGTATTGCACAAATGAAATAGCGAGCAGGAAACCAAAGGTGAAGAAAATCTCATCAAAAGGAATGTAAACCTGCCTCTGAGTGCAGTAGGCACGCACTTCAGTGCCAGCTGCACCATGAGAACTGGGAACTCAAGGATGAGGAAAAACAGCCTTTTTTCTGTTTGGGCCACTGCAAAGTAAATTGTTCAAGAGAAAATTGAGTTAACTAAGGAATTCATTTATTTAAGAATCTGTTCTCCCATTGCTACACTAAGTTCTACTCATTTGTTTTTTCATAAAAACAAATCTTTTCAAAAACAAGCAGAGAATTTGATAGTCTTTTCAGTTGCATTACAGTGACCAGTTGAAAGGTCAAGGCAAGTAGGAAACACAGTTCCAGGAGCTGTGATTTGGGTGGTGCTGGCTACGTATGAGTGAGAGCTGGTATTCTGGGAGCTACAACCCATGTTCAGTGGCCCCCTCTCTCCTGCTAGTATGGAGTCGTTTCTAAGCAATGAATGCTGCTTCTCCTCTAACCCCTCCTCCTCAGTCCTCTCGCCACACAAAACAAGTTAAGAGAAAACTCACAGAAACTGTGGCCTTACAGTGACAAGCATTCTGTAATCCCTTCAGCCTTTCTGCTGCCTTTCCGGTGGGAGAGAGTGACAACTGGTGTTTATGTCCCATGGGTTTTCTTTAGCCGTGGCTAAGGTGAACCTAGCTGAATGTCTCTTCTTGGCTCTGGAAGTCTCTGCTCTGTGCTTTTATGGGAAACTATGTGAGCCAGGCTAGTAAAGATTAACAAAGGGGGAAGGAATGAGGAAGAGAGATTATAAAGTGGTAACTCTGGGAAGCTGCAGAATTTTAGTTTTAACTTGAAGGATTTTGGACTGGGTGTCTGGGCTCTTGTCACATCTTCAACTATATGTAAATCATAGGCCTTAAAGTGACTCCTTAAACATCTAGATTCTGTCCTGTCTAGGAAGCGTTCTCTGTGTAGCAGCTTTGCAGCTGAGATGAGAGCGGGAAGATAGAGGAGAACTAGGGATGTCCATCTTCCTGCTGACTCTTGCGGGGTAATTAGGACCCTTCAGGAACGGCAGTTCTGTGCTCGCTGCGCTTGAGGTGACATCCGCACAAATAGCACATTCTGAGAAAAGCCTCGGGGTGGTGCATAAATGAAGGGACCAGAGGTAGAGTTAACCTGGAGCAGGGAAGTGGTGGGGTGTCGGTTTTTTCTCAGGACAGTGATTAAGCTTACTCTGCATGGTTTCAGGGAGCGGAACAAGGACCAAAACCAAAATGAATGTAAAGCTGCCAGCAGTTAAACTTTCAGTCTAGGGGTGCTAGCACTGTGACATAATGGCACCAGCATCCCACATGGGCACCGGTTCAGTTCCCGGCTGCTCCTCTTCCAACCCAGCTCTCTGCTGTGGCCTGGGAAAGCAGAAGAAGATGGCCCAAGTGCTTGGGCCCCTGCATCCACTTGGGAGACCTGGAAAAAGCTCCAGGCTCCTGGCTTTGGATTGGCCCAGCTCCAACCATTGTGGCCATTTGGGGAGTGAACTAGCGATGGAAGACCTCTCTCTCTCTCCCTCTCTTCTTCTGTTACTGTAACTCTCAAATAAATAAATAAAATCTTTAAAAAATGTTTTCAGTCCAACTCTAGAGGAACCTTTTTTTTTTTTTAAAGATATGTATAGATTCATTTTATTTGAAAGAGACAAAGCAAGAGAAATTTTCCGTCTGCTGGTTCACTCCTCAAATGCTCCCATGTGGGTGGCAGGGACCCAGACTTGACCCATTGTCTTCCAGGATGCACATTCGCAGGAGGCTAGAATTGGAAATGGAGCTGGAACTCAAACCCAGGCACTCTCATAATGGGTTGTGGGTGTTCCAAGTGGGATCCTAACTGCTTCACTATATGCCCACCCCTAGAAGAACCTTTTATTTGTTTATTTTTTATTATTTATTTGAAAGAGTTACAGAAAGGAAGAGACAGAGTGAGAGAGAGGTCTTCCATCTGCTGGTTGACTCCTTAGATGGCTGGAATGACTGCACTAGTGGCAGGGTGCTGCTTAGGGAAGGCCTTGAGGAGGTGACACTTCAGCTGAAATCTGAACATCAAGAAGACAGCCAAAGAAGGATATTGGGGCAGAGCTTTCTGGGAAAGGAGACCTATTCATGTAAGACCCTGCCTGAGACTGGAAGGAGCATGATATGGTCAGATACAGGGTCACCATCTGTCATGATTACTGGGGGCAATCATTTATTGGCAAAGATTTTAACAGAACTTACAAAGTGTCCCTTTTTGCTGTGATATTAAGATTGTTGCCTATGGCAAAGAATAAGCATAATACTATACTTGCTCCAGGTTGAGACCTTGGAGCCCACCCCTCCTTTTATATATATATATATACATAATATATATATATATTTTTTTAAAGATTTATTTTATTTATTTGAAAGAGTTACACAGAGAAGGAGATGCAGGGGCCAGCGCTGTGGTGCAACGGATTAATGCCCTGGCCTGAAGCGCCGGCATCCCATATGGGCGCTGGTTTGAGTCCCAGCTGCTCCACTTCCGATCTAGCTCTCTGTTAAGGCCTGGGAAAGCAATAGAAGATGATCCAAGTGCTTGGGCCCCTGCACCTTCATGGGAGACCCGGAAGAAGCTCCTGGCTCCTGGCTTTGGATTGGCCCTGCTGTAGCCATTGAGGCCATTTGGGGAGTGGATCATTGGATGGAAGACCTCTCTCTCTCTCTGTCTCTCCTCTCTCTGTGTGACTCTGACTTTCAAACAAATAAATAAATCTTAAAAAAAAAAAAAAAAAAAAAAAAAAAAAAAAAGGAGAGGCAGGGAGAGAGAGGTCTTCTGTCTTCTGCAACAGCCAGAGCCGTGCTGATCCAGAGCCAGGAGCTTCTTCTGGGTCTCCCACATGGGTGCAGGGGCCCAAGGATTTGGGCCATCTTCTACTACTTTCCTAGAGAGCTGAATTGGAAGTGGAGCAGCCGGGACTCAAACCGGTGCCCATATGGGATGACAGCACTGCAAGCAGCAGCTTTACCCACTATGCCATAGTGCTGGCCTCTCCACCCCTCTTTAAAAAAAAAAAAATTTTATTTATTTATTTATTTTTTTATTTGGAAGGCAGAGTTACAGAGAGAGGGAGAGACAGAGATCTTCCATCTGCTGCTTTACTCCACAAATGGCTGCAACAGCCAGAGCTGGGCTAGGCCAAGCTGAATCCAGCAGCTTCTTCCAGGTTTCCAGTGTGGGTACAGGGGCCCAAGGACTTGGGCCATCTTCCACTGCTTTCCCAGGTGCATTAGCAGGGAACTGGATCAGAAGTAGAGCAGCTGGGACTCAACCTGGCACCCATATGGGATGCTGGCTTTGCAGGTGGTGGCTTAACCTGTTATGCTGCAGCAGTGGCCCCTCTTGAGCCCCTTAAGAAGAGAGAAATCATACTTCCCAAGGGAAAGGCTCTTACGACTTCTTATTGATCAGGCCGGCGTAATTTGGGAGTTCATGACCTTGTTGGTCTGTGCATGCCATCGCCTGGAGCTTTCCTGCCATAGCGCCTGGGGTCAGGGCAGAGGAGCAGAGCAGTGCCTGTCTCAGGTGAGAGGAGGGCAGCTGCTCTGGTCGTTGTGATTCTGTGTCAGTCCTCCTCAGTGTTCAAAGGAAGCTGCAGACACCTCGGGCTGGGTTCACAGAGGTTACTCCAGGGATCACTTCCCTTTCTAGTCCCTAGAGTAGGTGCGCCTTGTGGGGGTGGGGGGCAGGGGAAGTGGGTGGGAAGTTAAGAGGTCAGGGTAAGGGAAAGTGAATGGAAGACAGTGCCGTAGGATTTATTTATTTCAGGACCTTGGTTTGGCCTCCAAGTCATAGACTGGCCAGACCTCCCTGACAGGGGCTATTGCTCCATCCTAGGCGGCACAGTGGGTGTATTTGGCCATACAGGCTCTAGTTTCCTTCTGAGCCAGGTTTCACCAGCTCTAGCAACTAGCTGTTCTTTTGCTTCATTTTGGTTCTATACTGTTGAACTATGCTAATTCTTTTTTCTTTTTTACCTAGGCATTTGGTTGCCAAGCTCTGATTTTGAAGAACCAGATGAAGTTACCATGAAGAGAATGAGGAAGAGCAAGATGGAATAGGAAGGGCTGGGATTCTCTGCGCAGAGAGCTGGGTTTCCCTCCAGTCCTGGGGCTTGGAGCAAGCACACAGCCGTCACTTGGGAATGGGAGCTCCGCCGTCACATCCACCCCTGTGGTGTCCTGGGACTGAATGAGCTCCTTGCAAAACTGGAAGAAGTCTCAACACTGTTTTTTTTTCCCCCCAGAAGTTTTGTTTTTAATATTTTTATTTCTCAGTATGTGAAACTCACTTTGAAGGCAGTTGGGGGTTTGTGTCCGTTAAATTGGAGGTGGTGCAAAGGGTGAGCAGGTCCAAAGAAGGGGCGGGAGGAGAAGATGCAGCCATTCAGCTGATGCCAGAGGCAGACTTGAGCCTTCACCAGGGACCTCAAAGATGGGGGAGGATCCAGAGGAGTTCAAAGCAGGATGGGAGGTTTCTGAAGGAAGGGACTCTGCTCCTCTGCCATAGGTGGCTTCAGGAGGAGCAGGAGAGAAAGGAGGGTCTTGAAGAAAAGGTTATTAGACAAAACTGACAAATGGCCTTTGCTGGGGGAAGTGGTGACTCCTCGTGTCCTTTCCTTACAAGCTTTAGGAACCTGATTTCAAAGTCCCCTCTTGTGGCCGCTGTATTAGTTGTGTTTACTTCGTTCCTTAAGCTCTGTTAACCCTGTTGTTCCTTCATCTTCAGCCTGTACCTCATGGTAACGTCGGTCCTGTTGCCACTGCTGTGAGGCACTGTTTCTCGTCGCCTGAGTGGTGCAGAGCTCCAGTTGTGGGCTGCCGAGGTTGGTGGTGTGTGCATCCAGATTCCCGATGGCAAAGTGCACCCACAGCTCGAGAGTCAGTGTCACCTCTCTCTCCACCACGAGAGGGAATATGGAGGTAGGGGAGAAGCAAAGCTGTTGTAGTTGAGCTCATCCTAGAGAAGTCTCGGTGGGATCTCAGGCTTCACGAAGGACTTGCGCAGGAAGAGAGTGCTACATCTCGTGTTTTAAGCTAGTCGCTGCTGTCCTCCTCTGGAAGGAGAGGTAGCAGGGGCTTCTTTTGTCCAAGCTAGCAACCCAGCTGCTTCCTGTGTCAATCCTGTTTGTTCTCCATTTATTAGGAAGTTCTCAGATACTGAAGTAAGAGCTGCTGCTCTTTCAGGTGGACATGGGGTGGGGGAGCCCAGTTCCAGGGCTTCCCAGCAATTATTTGTTCCTACAGCTGCCCCTTGCCAGATCATAACAGGGTTAGGAGTTTGCGGTCCTACAGAGCTGCTCTGGGGAGAGCTTTGCTGCTGAGTCGTGATGGTTGAGCAGTTGGGTCTTTGTTACTCTTTGCCAGTAAGTTTTCTATGAGACTGTTTCTCTTGGGTTCCCTCTGTTCACCCCTGCCTTATCTCATGAGATGGATACTATTGTTAGGTTTGCGGTTTCCTGATGGCTCCAGGCTTGGAGGCCCCAGTTTCTTGGTCCTTTATAGAACTGCGTCACCTGAAGGCGTTGGCCTCTGCCTGCTGTCTTTAGCGGAATGGTTGGTCTCCATCCTTCAGCTGAGTGGGGAGGACCCTGTGTCATTACCAGGCTGTAAGAGGTGGCCGCCTGTTTCATGGTATGGTACCTTTTCTCTCCTTGGCTTCTGCGGCAGTTTTACTAGCTAGCTAAGGCTGTGATTCCACAGGTTGGCTTAATCCCACAAGTCCTGCCTCTGGGGGTTACAGAGCAGAGCCTAAAGCCTAAAATCCGTTGAAATCCTCAAGTGGCTGATATGCAACAGCCTGGAATTTCAGTGATCCATAAAGTTAAAATTGTGTTTTAGTGTGTGCATACCTGGCTATGGGCCAGATACTGTGGAAAATGTGAGGCAGAAGACACGTTCCTGGCCTAAGGGAGCTTTTTGGGACTGCCACACATGAAGCAGTTGGAGGACAACTCACTGTGGCGCAGAATCAAGGACCTCTCTTCAAAGATGCTGAGGGTGGGTGAGGTCGGGGTAGACCAGATGGTCCAAGAAAGCTCTCAGTTGATGAGGGCAGGACAATGAGATGAGAGAGACACAAAGTCTGCATGGGATGGATTGCACAGCGCACAGCCCTGTTAGAGCAATAGCACTAAAGAATCCTTTCTCGGGGCAGTGGTCTAGACTGAAACTTCCCAGTTGTCAGGCAGGTCTGCAAGCAAAGGGTATGTGGTAGTGAGGTGGAGCCTGAAGCCCGGCTCCCGCTCATCACCAAAGATGTCACTTTCGTGAGCTCAGCATGTGGGGAGGCGGAGCTCTGCACCTTGAGGTACTGGGTTCCCACTGTGCAACTCATACACCCGGTCAAAACCAAACCAGCTGAGAAGATGTGAGCTGGGCTCAGCACCTGCCTTCTCGCTCCTCTGGGGGCAGAAGTGTTTAGCTGTGTCCATGGCCCAGACTAGCCAGACTGTTCCGTGTGCGCTGCAGAACAGGCCCGTGTGAAAGGAAGCAGGCTGTGTGGGATGTGACGTGGGCAGCCTCGTGTGGAACAAGTCAGACCAGGCTGAAGGAAGGGCAGCTGTCAGGTGCAGTGGGCAGAGGGTCAGCAGAACACAAGGAGGGGGCAGGCACGGGGCCAGTGGCAGCACACGGCCTTCACCCCTCTTCCACAGTGCTGTGAGCGGCAGAGGAGCGCACGCCTTTCTGCTTGCTGACTTTAAAGTCACAGCCTAGAAGAGGCCTTCCCTTCCCGGGGCCTGTGGGTGAGTCCTGAGTTGTGGATGATGGTGTCGGCGCCCTTGGCCTTGGCCTGTGATGTATAACCCTCGTGGTGTGTTCATAACCTTCCTCAGGGCAGGTGTGAACCAGTGTGAGCCAGTGACCCTGCTGCTACAAGATGCTCTTCCTGCAAGTGCTGGGGCTGTGCTGGAGGCACGGGAGGGCGGGGCTTTGGTGAAGGGAACTGGATAAGTGGGCGCAGCTGGCTCTTAGGAATGGGCTGTGACTGTCAGCCTGGTTGCCTGCCTGTGCCTAGATAAAGTGAATGTAACACTCCGAAACGAGAGCTGTGGATGGCTACAGCAGCCTCCTGAGAAGAAAGACTTGGCAGGAAGCCTGACTCCATGGCTCCTACTCCTTCCATCTTTCCTCCTTCCCACTTGGGCACCTTGTTGAGGTTGGGTATGACGTGCAGTTTGCTGTATGTGCCCCTCCAGGGCTCGTCCTGGAAGAACTGGGGACCTAGGGGATGGTGGTCAGAGTTCCCAGAGCCAGATGTGAGAGATTGCATAGGGCTAAGGGTGCCCTGGGGTACCAGCCTTTTCTGCCCTCACCCTGGGCTCCCAGAAGAGCATACCTGACTGCAGTCCTCTTATCCCAGCAGGATGTGGGTCAGGGAGACTCCATAGGGTTAGATCCTTCCCTTCCCTGCTGCCTCTCCCGTAGCTTTTGCACCCTGAAGTTGAGAGGACCAGGCACTGGGGAATAGCTCTGCGGCTGCTGGGCGGAGGTCTGAAAGTGGGTGTGGGTGTCTCTGTGTCTGTAGGTGTGTGTGCGGCTTTGTGTCTTCATTTGCAGAAGTCTTGCCACCAGTTGGAGTGTTGAGAGCACCTCCACTGGGGGGAGACCTGGCATTTGTTTTCTACTTTTTAAGAGAATGCCACGCCCCCTGTGCGTAAGGGTGGAGCTTTTGAGTTAGACATTTTCCCTATGGGAATCCTCTTGGTTTGCTTTGTGGAGGGGGGATGGGTAAGTGATTTTATCTGACCGTCGACAGCTGTTCTCACACTGAATTTGTGCTATTGCATACATGTAGCCATCTTTCCTTTCACTGCAGCAGTGTTTATCAGTAGTTCAGAATGATTTATTTGCTCCTGGGGAGTAAAAACTTTTTTTATTAAAAAACAAAAAGAAAAAAAAAAGTGTGCGCCCCCCCCCCCCCACTATGACAGCTATAGGGTTATTAGACCACAAAGTTCAAGGCTGCAGGTCCCCATGAAATACCCTGTTTTCACTGGAGCTTTCATCACAACACAGAAACAGAGAGCCAAGTCTTGGGAGGAGTGAGACAGGGGCTGGATCATAGAGACAGGCACTGGGGACTCAGGTACTGCAGTTGAAGAATAATGAGTTGTATTTAAAATGTGATTCTCTAATCTGCCAGAGAAAGCCCTTTATGTGCAGATTTCATGTTGTCTTTGTTCTTTTCATTGCTTCTCAGCCCTCCTGGCAGGTGTCGCCCAGTTTCTTCCTGTCCCCCATCCTCTCTACCCTTCTTGTGCCCCTTCCGCCCCTGTCTACCTCCCGGGAAGCCAGTCCTGCATGCTGAGTGTGTCACATGCCTTCGCTCCCATTCCATCTTCAGAAGGTTGAGGAGGGTACCTGGGACCGCTCCCCTCTCCTCCCTGTCCCCCTCCTCCACAGGCCAGGAGGTTAGGGGTGTGCACCACGCAGTTGGCTGGGGCGGGAAGGCACGAGGGTCTGGTTGCAGCTGGACTGCGATCGAAGTTGCTCCTGGAGGTGGAGGAAGACTTGGGGTGCCTTCCACCAGGAGCCACATAGCTCTGCACACAGCTGCATCCTTAGCTCCTGCCGGCTCTGTGGGAGTGGACACCCCACCTCTGGTGTTCCCTTGACAGCATCCTGCCCCTCACCCTTGGGCTCAGAACCTTGTCCTAGGGACCAGCAGGATCCAGGCACCGCTCTGTGGGTAGCCAGTTGCTGGATGCCCGAATTGGTGCTGCCCGTGGCATAGCCACTGCTGTACATTTTTTGGTTGTCTTGAAGAAACTTAAGTGAACAGGAGTGTGCTTATGGGCTCAGGGTGGTTGTGGATTCTTCACCAGTGGGGAGCCACACCCCTGCAGCCACCTCTGTCCTCTTTAGCCGCCCTGCCCTCCAAGCCAAAGCGTGGCCTGGCTCTTGTCTTCCCATTTAGTTTTCCTCCTCCACTCCCTTTTTGTGCTTAATTTATTAAAATAGTTGCTGTATAATTTATTTTCATAAACTATAAAAAATTACTAAATGGTTAAAATAGACTTGCAGGCCAATCTTAAATGGGGTGGGAGGGTCGGAGGGTGGGGTGGGGAAAGGGAAAGATGTTTTGATATAAACAAAACAAATGCACTTTGGGTGTGTTTTGGTATTTTTCTGGGGTCGCGGGGGTGGGTGCTAGGAAGTCCCTGTAGATTAGCTCTAGAACGGGGCACCTGTACATACTGTGTTAATAGGCATGTTTGACCCTCGACGAGGGACGTTAGTAGCTGCTGCAGGTTCTGTTTGGAAGCCTCGTGTACAATTCCCAGGTTTTTTGTAAGTGTCAGTGCGGGAGACATTTGACTCTTGTGTTTGTATCTCCTTTTTATGATTGCTGTACTGACCCATGTCTTTTTGGGGAGGGGTGAAAAGAGATTTGAAATAAAAATGTTTAGAAATTATTTCATGTTACTTGTGTTTGTTAAGCCGGCGCCGCGGCTCACTTGGCTAATCCTCCGCCTTGCGGCGCTGGCACACCCGGTTCTAGTCCCGATCGGGGCACCGGATTCTGTCCCGGTTGCCCCTCTTCCAGGCCAGCTCTCTGCTGTGGCCAGGGAGTGCAGTGGAGGATGGCCCAAGTGCTTGGGCCCTGCACCCCATGGGAGACCGGGATAAGTACCTGGCTCCTGCCATCGGATCAGCGCAGTGCGCTGGCCGCGGCGGCCATTGGAGGGTGAACCAACGGCAAAGGAAGACCTTTCTCTCTGTCTCTCTCTCTCACTGTCCACTCTGACTGTCAAAAAAAAAAAAAGACACCAAAAGCAGTTACTTGTGTTTGTTGATCCCTCTCCCATCTTTTCTGGTTCCTCATTGCCCTCCTGGGGTCAGATGACCACCCCTCGGGTCGGGAGACCCCCGTAGCATCAGCCAGGCCAAGTTGTCCCAACTCAGCACTGAGCTTATCAGAATTAAGAGATGGGACTAGCACTGCTCGAGCTGCCTTCCCCGCAGGAAGTGCAGAGTCCAGAGAGCTCTCAGGGGCCCAGTGCCTGCAGCCCTCCGCCCTGGTGAGCAGTGGTTTGGGGCACTACCTAGTGGCAGTTCCTGTTTTTATCATGGTTGTTCCTAGGGGTGGCCTAGGCTGGCAGGCAGGGTTTTTTCATAAATCTAATCTGCCTCTTCCTGCTGCCTTTTTTAGCCCATTCCCTCTTGAGTTGTTCTCAGGGGAGAAAGGACTGGGCACGTTCCTCTATTTGATAACAGTGTGTCCTTGAAGCCACTCAAAGCCCCCGCTTAGAGGGCCCCTGTACCACCTTGACTCACGTTGAGCAATTGTCTTCACCGTCCTGGGCCCAGAAGGCAGCGTGAGTCTCAGGAGCCGCATTGTCCTAAGAGTGACCGGAAGGAAGAGTCTGGCCATGCTGCCAACCCCAGTCAGTTCATTCACCAGTCATCTGTGATTCGTCTGTGCCCAGACGAATTCTGATGGCCTGGCTAAAGCATCCCTCCCTCCTGGAAGACAAGGTGCTCCAGGAAAGGAAATGGGAGGATCAGGACAGTGCCTACCTCAGAATCGGCTCTAGAAATGGCCATCATGTGGCCAGTGTGTCCATCAGAAGGGGGCTTTGCTATTAGCACCTGGGCCTAGCAGATACTGGCAGTCGAGGGTGTGTGTGGTTGGTTTTTTGGTTTGTTTGTTTTTAGATTTCTTTATTTGAAAGATGGAGAGACAGATCTTCATCTGCTGATTCCCCAAATGGCCACAATGGCCCAATGGCCAGAGCTGGGCCAGGCTGATGCCAGGAGCCTGGGACTCCACCTCCCAATGGGCCCAAGCACTGTCTTCCCGGGTGCGATAGTGGGGAGTTGGATCAGAAGTGGAACGACTAGGACTTGAACCTGTACTATGACGTGGGATGCTGGCATCATACATGGCAGCTTAGCTCACTGTGCTACAACACCAGCCCCAGCGTGCACTGGTTTTAAAAGAGGCCCTAGTTATCATTTCACATTGACATTCTAATTGGTGAGGATGTGCCGGGCTTCCCGGGAGAACGAGGTGCCAGCCGCCTTGACTTGGGTGATTCAGCACCTGGCTTGTTCCTAGCAGGGAAGCACACTTTTGGAAACAGAGGTCCCAAAATAAAATTACCCGCTCTCACCCTCTCTGCCCCCAAAACCTGCAGCTACTTCATTTCTTGCGTTCTCTGCCTCCGTTTTCATTTTTCTCTGAAGGCTGCTTCCCCTCACCTCTGCAGTCTCAACAGGCCCGTGCTCACTTGAATTCAGTTAAAGAGACATGGGAAATAATGGTACGGGAGATTGCTGCCCCATGCCGGGGTGTGTGCGCACATGCAAGGAGTTTTCCGTCTTGTCGGTTCCCTCCAGCCTCCTGGTGGGAGCAGCTTGTGCACAATGATCCTGACACGTACCTGTGCCCCGTGGAGTGAGCACACCAGCCATCGTCCTCTGGGTCTCAGCGCTGACCGAGCACTCCCACATTCACGAGGGATTTTGTGACTTTGTCCTCTGCACTGATGCCCGCTGGAGCTGTGACTGCGTCACCACCCTGCTGTGTTGCCAAGCACCCCGCTTGCTTCACTTGGACAATTCCAGCAATTCCTCACCGGGGCTGCCTGCGGGCTCTTTCCCCTCACCCGCCCTGCTGAAGTGAAGAGGCGCTCAGGCCACTTGCTTAGCTGAGAATCTTCCCTTCAACCCGCAGAAGCAGGTCTCAATTGCCACCTGCCATTCGGGCTTTTTCCTTCTGTGCCATGTCAGCGGCGCCCTGGTTACCGAGTGAGGCCCGGAGGTCCTCTCCCCATCCACCTTCCCTGAGAGGACCCTGTCCTGTCACCCTCCCCACCTGCCAGACTCTTCCTCATCCTTCAAGGCCTCGCTCCACGGGCACTCTATGGAACTTGCGCTAGCCGCTTCTAGCCAAACATGGCTCTTGGCCCTGTTAAGACGTTCGTTCATGTCTGCCAGCGTGCTTGACCGTGACTGCTGTGAGGGACACAGGCTCTGTCCCATTCACTGCTGTCCCTACCCCCAGGGCCTGGCACAGGTGAGGCGCCAGCGTCAGCCCCTTCCTGGAATGTTGCTCATTCGCCTCAGCCTCCACTCAGCCAGCCTTTCAACCCAGATCTTGACCTTCCCCACAGGACCACTTGATGTGTGGCCATGAGGCTCTGGGGTCTCTAAGGGCCCCTCTTCTACAGGAGTTTCTCTAAGGGTTGAACTTTTAGTGGCTGGGGAAGGGATGTGAAGGATATGACAGAGCTGCAGTGACTCAAGATATTCTAGGGATGGGAAGTGGCCCTGGGGTTCAGATGGCAGAGCTGCCTCTGCCCTTTGGATGCAAGATGGTGCCCACCCAGGGTCAGCGGGCTCTGTCCAGTGACCAGGAATTGCACCAAGCCACCCGCTGTCCCCTGCCGACTTCTCAACAAAACCCTGCATTTACAGAGAGCTCAGCCCGGACTCCTTCGCACCTGGGCTTCTGTGTCGTCTCACGCGAAGGGGTGTGGAGGCCTGGCCTTGCTGAGGCCTCCCTTCTGAGAAGGTCTGCTCTGTAGGCGGAGGGGTGCGTGGGGGGCCGGGAGAAGAGACCAGGCCAGCGAGGTGCGCGTGGCGAGGGTGATGGCCGAGCCGGGCACAGTTCAGGGGTTTGCAGTGGGGCAGGAGGGTTCCTGGCAGCAGCCGCCCGGAGTGCGAGGCTGACGGAGCTCAAGTCGGGAGCGTCCCCGCAAGTCAGGTGTGGTCTCCGCTGTCCTGCCTGCTTCGGTGCTGAAGTCACAGGAGAGGGGCACAGAGTGTTTCCTCCTGGGTATGGGCCCAGGATTTTTTTAAATGGGACATCGTCTGCAGAAGTGACATTGGCCTGGCTTGGGACACATTGAACTGCCATTGCATGTGGGGCAGGGTGGGGCGGGGGAGTGGGGATGCTTCCTGGTCTTTTTTTTTTTTTTTTTTTTTTTTTTTGACAGGCAGAGTGGACAGTGAGAGAGAGAGACAGAGAGAAAGGTCTTCCTTTGCCGTTGGTTCACCCTCCAATGGCCACCACGGCTGGAGCGCTGCGGCCGGTGCACTGCGCTGATCCGAAGGCAGGAGCCAGGTGCCTCTCCTGGTCTCTCATGGGGTGCAGGGCCCAAGCACTTGGGCCACCCTCCACTGCCTTCCCGGGCCACAGCAGAGAGCTGGCCTGGAAGAGGGGCAACTGGGACAGAATCCGGCGCCCCGACCGGGACTAGAACCCGGTGTGCCGGCACCGCTAGGTGGAGGATTAGCCTATTAAGCCGCGGTGCCGGCCTTGGTCTTGCTCATCTTCCTCAAGGCCCCCGCCCCCATAGCACTGTGCCCAGCACACTGACAGATGCCCCCCTGAGAGTGCCAAGAAGTCACAGAGCCAGGGCAGGTGGCGGTGGCGGAAGGTCCTCGGCGGGAATCACCTTTGTGCCCAAACGGGGGCAGCAGTCTGGGACCAGGAGTTTCCAGGTAGACACGGCCTTGTGGCGGTGCAGAGCTGCCCAGCCACGGCCGGTGCTCCGTGAGCTCACTTCCTCGGGCGAGCTCTCCATAGCTTGCACCGGGTACCCTCCTAGGACCTCAGGGGCCGGTGGGGACAGGGGGTAAGCAGACTAGATGAGACTTCTCAGGTGCGTCCAGGCCCTCTCCCTCTGCCCCTTTCCCAGGCAAGTGAAGGGACTCGATGCCGGCCCCCCTCTTCCCAGCTCTTTCAGGGAGGGAGAATATTACCCCCCCCTCCCGTGTGAGTGAGATCGCGCCAGAGCACTCTGTCGGCTGCCGTCATTATCACTAGAAGTATTTTTAAGAGAAGGACTGAGGGCTTTTTGTCTCCCCAAAGGAGAAAGAGGGGGAATAAAAGTCCCAGAGCCCCTTCACGGACAAGGATGGGCTGGGAGGGGCAAGGCAGGGAAGAGGCCCAGCTGCTTCCAGGTAGGGCGGGGCGCTGGGCCTGAGAAGGGAATGGGTGGAGCCCCTGTGAGTCCTTGGGTTTCTCCTGCCCTCTAGTGGCTGCTCTGGGCTAGGCATGCAGCTGGCCCCTCAGGTGTGTGCGCTGCAGTGGGAGGTTAGCTTACCTGTTCTTAAACACAGGACCCCCCACTCCTAACTTTTGTGGCCCCTGTTTGATGCCCCATCCCCTGGGACACTATAGCCCAGGACACGTCCTCCACCTGGTCCTGTTCCTCCAGGTGGAAGGAGAGCAGGAGCCTTTGTTCTCTGGGCTCCCTGCGGAGTGGGGAGCTGAGGCAGACCCCCACACACACCCAGGGGCCAGCAGGGTGGTCCCCTCCTGCCCTGCCCCACCTCTGGCTTGATGACTTCCCTTGGGAGTAGCAGGAGGCCCCAGGTCAGCTCGGTGACTGCCTCGGGTTCTGTGTAATCCTGTAAACACGTCCTATTCTGTGCAGGCTCCGGGTTGCGTTCTCTTGAGCCTGCCCAGCCCATCTCCTCCTGAGGCTTTCGGCCTTTTGTCTCCAGAAGAGCCGGGGAGGGACAGAGACCCTGTGGGGGCCTCTGGGTCTCTGTTCACAGCCCTCCCCCCAGGAGGCCACGATGAAGTCCTGGTTGCGTCATCTCTGACTCCTGCTTGTCCGGTGTCTGTGGCTGTTTGGGGAGGTCTGGCTCTGGGTGAGGGGCTTTGGGAGGAGGGCGGGGAATGCAGGGCCAGGTGTCCACAGGCCCCTGGTGTCTGCCACGCTGCCCTCCCTGCCCCCGACACCCACTTTTTCCCTCTCTTGGGGTCTGGCAGCCTCAGCTGCACCAGGCCAGGATTGCATCATGCTTGGCTTTGTTCTCAGGGCAGCAGGTGCAGGAGCGGGGCTGCCGCCCCCCTTCCCTCTCATCCCCTTCCACTCCCTCCTGGCTAATCCTCCACTCTCCTCCCTTCCTGGGTGCGTGGCACCTAGGATCATTCTGCCTTCCCCGGGGCTCACAGCTCCCTTTCCGCTTTCTCTTTCCTCCCAAGCGAAGGGAAGGAGGCAGGGGGGCAGGGATGCACACCAGCCTGGAAACCATCCCTCATCATCTCTGTTCCCCACCTGGCTGACAGGAGCACCTGCTTGTAGCCAGGGTGTGGACCCCCAGAATTTGGGGAAAAGGTCAGAAATTGTCACTTGCTGAATGAAAGCTACTAATAATCAACATCAGATAAAGAATTGGATCCTTTGTAGAAGGTGCTTGGCTTGTGATTATTTATGTCTAGGCCCTGGGCCAGGCTTTTATGCTCATTCTCATCATATCTTTCAACAGCGCTGTGAGGGGTTCCATTGTCATTCCTGGTTTGCAGATGAGGACGCTGCAGCTCAGAGAGGTGAGAATACTTGCCCAAGGCTGTGTGGCTACTAAATTGTAGGCCTAGGTTTTTGTTTTTTTGTTTTTTTTTTTTTTTTTTTAATTCTTTAAAAAAGGATTTATTGGGGCCAGCACTGCGGCATACTGGGTAAAGCCGCTGCCTGCAGCCCAGCATCCAATATGGGCACCAGCTCAAGTCCCGGCTGCTCCACTTCCAATCCAGCTCCCTGCAAATGTACCTGGGAAAGCAGCAGAAGATGGTCCAAGTGCTTGGACCCCTGAACCCATGTGAGAGACCTGGAAGAAGCTCCTGGTTCCTCCCTTCAGATTGGCCCAGCTCTACCCATTTCGGCCATTTGGGGGCGAACCAGCGGATGGAAGATATTTCTCTCTCTCTCTCTCTCTCTCTCTATATATATATATATATATATATCTCCCCCTTTCAAATAAAATAAACAAATCTTTATTTTAAAAAAGGATTTATCTATTTACTTATTTAAAGGCTGAGTGAGAGAGAGAGAGAGACATCTTCTGTCTGCTGGTTCACTCCCCAAATGGCCACAATGACTAGGGCTGGACCAGACCACAACTAGGAGACTGGAACTCCACGCAGCTCTCCCTCATGGGTGCAGGGGCCCAAGCGCTGGGGCCATTCTCCACTGCTTCCCCAGCTGCATCAGCAGAGAGCTGGATTGGAAGTGGAGCAGCTGGGACTTGAAACAGTACTCATAACGGATGCCAGCACCACAGGCGGCAACCTAACCTGCAAGGCAGAGTGACGGGGGGAGGAGAGAGAAAGAGAGAGAGACAGAGAGAGATCGATTTTCCATCTGGTGGTTCACTCCCCAAATGGCTGCAATGGCCAGGGCCAAAGCCAGGAGCTCAGAACTCCATCCAGGTCTCCCACATGGGTTTCAGGGGCCCAAGCACTTGGGTCACCTTCCACTGCTTTCCCAGGGACATTATCAGGAAGCTGGACTGGAGGCTGAGGAGCCAGGACTCAAACTGGCGCTCTGATATGAGAGTCCAGCATCACAGGCAGCACTTAACCAGTTGCGCCACGCCGGCCACTCCTTTTTGTTTTGTTTGTTTTGAGAGGCAGAGAGATGGAGAGGATGCCTTGTGGTTCACTCCCCAAATGCTCAGAGTGGCTGGGGCTTACATGAGGTCAAAGCTGGTAGTTAGAGACTCAATCCAGGTCTCCTAGGTGGGTGTCAGGGGCCCAAGTACTTGAGCCATCAGCACGGCTTTCCTGGTCCCCAGTCGGAAGCCAGAACTGAGCTGGGATGGAGCATGGAACCCAGGCACTGGGATGTGGAACATGGGTGTCTTACCCACTGCACAAACCATCTCCCCCAGACAGGGTTGTTTTTTTTTTTTTTTTTTTAATGATTTTATTTATTTGTAGGGCAGAGTTAGAGAGAAGGAGATATTTCTTCCATTCTGCTAGTTCACTCCCCAAGTGGCTGCAATGGCCAGAGCTGGGCTGATACAAAGCCAGGAGCCAGGGTTTCTGGGTCTCCCATGTGGGTACAGGGGCCCAAGCACTTGGGCCATCCTCTACTGCTTTCCCAGGTGCATTAGCAGGGAGCTGGATCGAAGTGGAGAAGCCAGGACTTGAACCAGCGCCCACATGGGATGCCGGCGCTGCAGACAATAGCTTTACCTGCTCTGCCACAGCGCTGGCCCCTGGATACTTGTTTTTATCTTAAAAGAAGATTTTTTTTTTTTGACAGGCAGAGTGGACAGTGAGAGAGAGAGACAGAGAGAAAGGTCTTCCTTTTGCCGTTGGTTCACCCTCCAATGGCCGCTGCAGCCGGTGTGCTGTGGCCGGCGCACCGCGCTGATCCGATGGCAGGAGCCAGGTACTTCTCCTGGTCTCCCATGGGGTGCAGGGCCCAAGCACTTGGGCCATCCTCCACTGCACTCCCTGGCCACAGCAGAGAGCTGGCCTGGAAGAGGGGGAACGGGACAGAATCCAGCACCCCAACCGGGACTAGAACCCGGTGTGCTGGCGCCGCTAGGCGGAGGATTAGCCTAGTGAGCCGCGGCGCCTGCCAAAAGAAGCTTTTTGCCTAAAAAAGTTATCAAGCAACAGAGGTGTTTTAATTTTATCAGACGTAAAATAAGACACATCACACCGCCTGGCTGGGTCTGTCTCCACTCCCCACTGCCATGCCTCTGAGGCAAGGCTGGGGCTGAAGGCCCTGGCCCATGTCGGGGTGGGGGAGCAGAATGTATGGGTGGCCCCGCCCACTGGGGGCTGCATGTGGGGACCCACAGACTGGGGCAGACAGCGCCACCTCTTCCCTTGCTGGGGGCTCTGCTGGTGAAGCTCCCTGTGGCTCAGGATGTGTTGATAAAATAGCACTGGGGTTTAGCAATCCAGCCACTGTGATACTGGCTAGTAGGGGTCCACCCCTCAGGGCCAGATCAGCGTCTTTGGGCACAGACAAAGCCCAAAGGCAGAGCTTAGGCCTGGCCAAGCAGCAGCTGTTTCAGAGGCTGGCCTGGGTCGTGGTGGCTGCCACCTCCTCCTCCTTGCTGTACTTCTTGAAAGAGAACCAGGTGGAAACCAACTGGAAAGTATGGCACTTGCCTTGGGCGGCCAGGCCCCTGTTCCACCACGGCCTGGGAGAGGCGGCCCAGGGCCAGGCGGCCGCACTTGCTGGCTGGCACTCTCCTCTGTCTCCTGCCCCTGTAAGCCAGGACAGACTTCGTCTGCAGGGACAAAGGGCCCCATTGACCCCATAGCCTTGTGACCCCAGCCAAGGCTGTCCCTCTCCTCCCCAGGCAGTCGGCGGGGCCTTTGGGTAGCAGACAGAGGCTGTAAGGCCGCCACGGGGGCACAGCAGAGAAGCCGAGGAAGGCTGCAGCAGGCTTGGAGGGGGGGAGTGCGTGGACAGTGCCTACCGGATGCCCACCAGGGGCAGCCAGGGCTGAGGGGCTCCGGGAACTCTTGGCTTGGTCCCAGGAGGTAAGAGCAAACATCTTGCAGGGCTGAAGCGTGGGAGGGCCGGGGGAGCCAGCTGCAGCCCCCAGATGAGCTGCCCAGGAGCTTGGGGCCTCCCAGCCTGCATTCCTGCCTCCCTGCCCCCAGCATGCCCCCCACACCCGGCTATAAAGCCCCCTTTGTCTGACCCGCTGAGAACCTTAACTCTCCCCGTCTCGGCTTCCTGCCCCCTTCTCCCTCACCCTCTGCTGCATAAGAGGCCGGGGCTCAGGAGGAAGTGGTGACACCACCTCCGTGCTGGCCTGGGCACTGATCTGGGGAGAAAGAGCAGCAGCCCCCTGCCCGCCTGCCCGCCTTAGGGCAGGTTAATCCCCACCCTTGCCCACTGGGGGATCCCCCTCCCAAACCTGGGCCACAGACCTGCCTCTCACATGTGCACGTAGTGCCTCTCCAGTCGGGACAGAAGGGCGATGGGCAGGCGGGGGCTCCCCCCCTTGATGGCGGGCACAGCTGGGGAAAGGGGGCTTTTTGCCACCTCCTTCCTTGGTCTTCACACCAGTGGGTGGTCCCACTGCCACTGAGTCATGATCCTGAGTCGCGTCTGGGTTCCAGATGTCCCTTCTCTGCTAGTGGGGAAACAGGTCAGCCCCCTCTTCCTGCTTCGCACGTGCCTGGAGCATGGCCCAGGGGGTGACCCTCAAGAACCTGCATTTCCAGTCAAGAGCCTCAGAACACCTGGGAGGAGACTGGACCCTGCCCGCCAGCTGCCTTTTCTCACAGTGGTCACCTGGAGGGGGGTGGCATGAAGTCTGCCGGGCCCCAGGCTCTGCAGGTGTCTCTGGCTGGCTCTCAGGGCCTTGATGGGGGTCCTCAGCTGGGGAGGGGGCAGTTGGCCAGGGCCATGGAGTCCGCTCCATCACCAAGCTACTGAATGACCTTGGACAAGCCCATCCCTGACTCTTATAACAGGAGGGGTGGGGCGTTCTGTCTGTGAAAACCCTTAGGAAGGAAGAGGAGGCTTGCCTTGGAGGTCTGCTCTCCACTGACGGTGCCCTCCAGGACAGGCAGAACAGGGGGCGGGGCAGGGATGAGCCCCTGGGTGTGGGATCGTGCATGCATTGTGCGTGTGCGCACCGAGAGTGAGGACGCGTAGCTGCGCCAGGGAGAGTGGGTGCTGCGCTCGCCTGTGCGCGGTGCCCCCACCAGCCGGGCCGGGCGGGGCACGCGCGCGGGAGGGGGCGCGGCGGAGGGGCGGGGCCGGCGGGCGGGGCGGGGCTGCGCGGCCGACTCCAGGCTCTCGCGGCGCTCCGCGGTGGCCGGTGCAGCTGCCCCGACTGGGCGCATGGAGGGGCCGCCGCCCCCTGAGCCCCCCTGGGTTGGCGCGGCGAGGACGGCATAGCGGGCGCAGCATGGAGCAGGTCAGTGGGCGCTGGGCCTGGGTGCGCTTCTGAGAGCCGAGGGCTGGGGTCGTTAGCACCGGGTGAGGATGGGCGCCCCGAGAGGCTCCGCCAACGCGGGAGGGGTGGGGGCCCGAGCTGGGGAAGCCAGGGCCCTGGGGGCGGATGGGGCTGATGTGAAACAGAGCTGGTGTCCACGCGCGGACACACACAACATCCGGGCGCCCTCCCCATCACTGGTACCCAGACAGGCGCAGCAGAGGTGCACTTGGCTGCTTCTCCCCACCCCTTCTCCAGAAGGAGGGCGCCCGGGTTCAGAAGACCCCACCCACCTCGATCAGCAGGGTCCCAGTCCCTGCTCTCTAGCCTAGGCCGTAGGGGGCTGCAGGCTTTTGCAGAATGAAGGGGTGACGCGAAAGGGTGCTCCCAGGTCTCTAACTACCGTTGACTCTCAGGCCCCCCTGCGGGGACCTCACGATACCGTGCCCCCACCCCCAAGGGGCTTCCCCCAGCCAGGCTGTCTCCTCTGCCAGTCGCAGCAGCTGCAGCAGCTGCTGCCACCATTTCGTGGCAGTGAAAAGATGGGGTGGGCTGGGAGACTCCCTTCCAGTGCACCCCAGATGTAAAACTGCATGCAGCCCCAGCTTGGGGGCGGGGGGCGGTGTGCTGCTCTTCTTCACACAGGCCCATCAGGATGCACCCAGGGCAGGCAGGGGTGAAGCCCCAGTCCCTGTGGCAGTCAGAGCTAGGGTCCCTTGCAAAGGAGCTCAGCCAATCTGGGACAGGCGGCCTGTTCCTCTCAGTGGCCTCAGGGGCTCTAGCCTGGCTTCCAGCCCCCTACTCTAGGGGAGACAGCAGCAGCAAGGGGCTGTTCCTGAGGCTCCGGGGTTGCCTTGCTCCCTGCCCACCTGCCTCTTGGGGTGCGGTTCCAGGTGGGAGGCGGGGCCTGGAGGGGGGAGGCGGGATTTTCTGTTGCTGGGTGGGGCCTTAAATGATGCGCAGGTCCATACCCCCTCCTTTCCTTCCCTGCACCTAGCTCTGCCTAAACTGGACTCTGAGACCCCTCCCCTCCCGACCGACCTCAGGCCCCTGAACTGGAGCCCAGGGGCCCCAGGAGTTACCTGCGGTGGGAGTGGTCAGAGGGAGGTAGAGTCGGATGAGGTCATCCTAAACTCTGGGGCTTGGAGCGGGGCCTGTGGAGGCCTGAGGGGCTCTGGGCATCTTCCTGGGCTGGCCGTGACGTTTAGGGTGAGGTTGTGGGCTGGGCTGGGCTCCAGGCCTGTTTGGCATCTTGGTCATTAATTTAAATGGCCAGTGGCAGCTCCCGGGAGCATCGGCAGGGGAAGGGGACTCGGCTCCTCATCATCTGCTGCTGTTATTACTGACCCGAGCAGACAAAAAGCAAGGGCTGGGCGAGTACTTAAATGCCACCAAATTGCTCGTTGGGAAACCATTTTTGTGTGTGTGTGAATTTCACTTCCATAAAAAAAAAAAAAAAAAAAAAAAAAAAAAGGCACGAGTGCTGGCTGCCTGGAGAGCCCGTACTCGCCTCCCTGGCCTGCGGCCCGGCTGTCTGCCCCACTCCCCGCCTTCCTCGGCTTCTGCACCTGTTCTGGGGCACAGCCACTTCTGCCTTCCCAGACAACAGAGCAGGCTGCTCCGTATCCCCTGGCCCGGGAGGATACAGCGTGGGGAGTCGGGGCCCTGGGGTCCTACCCTGGCTCCGTCAGCATCCCGCTCTGCCGGGCGCTGGCTTTCCAGGGCCCTTCTAGGTGTCCAAGGGCCCAAGCACAGCTGCTCCACCGTGCCCTGCACCGTGAGGGACCCGCCCCATCATGGGGTTGTCCTGAGGCCTCCTGGTGCCCCCAGCTTTTGGGAGGTGCCAGAAAGATGGTGCATATGGGGGGGGGGGTGTCTGAAACCAGAGCTCCATTTCATGGGACCAGGGGAAGCTCCTATCTTAAGTTTCCTGTGTGCTAAGTCCCCTCGTAAAGCAAAGAATCCTTTTACAGTGCAGGGCCCGCCGTGTCGTGTGCAGTTGGTGCGGGTGGATTTTGCCAAGTGGGGCTTCCTCGAAGGAGAGCACGCCTGGAATCTCACCGGGGCTGCAACTGTGGGGCAGGCTGGGCACCAGGACCGAGGGCCTCGTCCTCCTAGGGCCTGCCCCTCCCTCCCTTCTCCCTGACTCCCCTCATTCCGCCCTGCCCCAGGGATGGCTCAGGGCCAGACAGCAGAGGAGAGCAGCTGCTGGGGATTTCCAGAGCCCCTGGGGGAGGCGGGAGCCACCTCTCCCGCCCACCCTCCCCCTCCCCTCCCCTTCTCACAGGAGAGTGGACTAGGCCCACTGTGTGCTGGGATGTGTGGGGCTGGGGAGGGGCAAGCAGGAAGGATGTAGGAGTCTTCTGAGAACCGGAGAATTCAGCATCCCGGCGCTGGAAGAGAGCACCTGGCCTGACCGCCCCCGCCCCACCCAGGGGTGATCATGCTGTTACAGAGAAAGCGTCAGACTTGGGATTGAATCCTGAGTCACGGGGGAGTCCTGGGATAAGTTACTTAGCCTGAGTCTGTCTCCTCATTTACATAGTGGAGCTAACGATATCCCCCCCCCCCCCCCCCCGCTGCAGTGTTGTCATGGGGATTAAGAGAAATAATGTTAAAGAGCTTAACACATAGGAGCTGCTCAAGGCTTTTTCATCCCTTCCCTCTCCAGGCTCCTGCTGGGTGATGTCTGGGTCCTCCCAAGTCATCCTTTAGCTTCCCACACGCACTCACACACACAGTCCACACCACCAGGGCTTCCAGGGCTGAGACCCCGCCCCCGACCTCCCCTCTGCCCACACCATGACGTAAGGAACCCCAGACATGCCGTTCAGAGTAGCAGGGGCTCTCTTCCCTACTCCTGCCTGTACACGGGGCCTAGCTGGATGTGGCTTGCCTGCCCTGCAGCCCGAGTACGGAAGCCCCAGCCTCTCCCTCCCACCCCAGCCAGCTGTTCAGAAGTTGCTGGGCTGAGGGCCCAGCTGTTGGGCAGGTTTCCAGGGATCTTTGGCCTCTGTCCCCGAGTCAGCGTATGGACTCCTCAGGGACCCGGCGGCAGGGATCAGGATGGACCCCTGCCCGGCCCCGCACCGTTCATGATACTCATGGTGTCTGCTCTGGGGGTCCCATCCCCTTCCTGTCTCTGCCCAAGGTCTAGGCCAAAAGTCGCCTGCCTCCCAGCCACACCCCCACCCCTGTTGCTCCTGGAGGCTCCCTCTCGCTCAGGGCTGGCCCCTGCGCTCGCAGAGGACAGACTCATCACCTGGTTCACTGACACACAGACTCATCACCCCTCCCCACATGGCAGTTTGCACGTAGTAGGTGCTCAGGCTTTTGACTTCATTGAACTGGACTTTGCCTGCTTTGGAGATGCAAACTGGGGAGGGCGGTGTTGCCTTAGGGACAGGCTGGGGGACCAGAGGAAAGGTGCAGGAACAGCTCCTCCCTGGTCTTGACCTCCTCTCCACATCCACCAGGGGGTGCTCTTTCTCCTTTGGTGGAAAGGCCTGTGCTGTGGCCGAGTTTCTGGCTCCTGTTCCCTGTAATTCCCCCCTTTCACACACTACCTATGGTCTCCGATTTATGATGGTTCAACTTACAATGACTTAAAAAAAGATTGACTGATCTGAAAGGTGCAGTAGGTTGAACCTCCGCTTGTGGCACAGGCGTCCCGTATGTGTGCCAGTTCGAGTCCTGGCTGCTCCACTTCCAATCCAGCTCCCTGCTAATTGGCCTAGAAAAGCAGTAGACCTTGCACCCACATGGGAGACCAAGAAGCAGCTCTGGCCATTGTGGCCATTAGAGGAGTGAACCAGCGGACGGAAGACCTCTCACTCTGTCTCTCCCTTTCTCTGTATATAACTCCACCTCTCAAATAAATAAATCTTTTTTAAAAAGTAGAAAAGTTTTAAGCTACATTAATACTTAAAAAAAAGTCAGAGAGACAGAAAGATTTCCATCTACTGGTTTATACCTCAAATGGCTGCAACAGCCAGGGCTGGCCAGGCCGAAGCCCCGAGCCAGGAGCACCATCTGGCTCTCCCACATAGGTGGTAGGACCGAAGCACTTGAGCCATCGTCCGCTGCCTTCCCAGGCGCAGTATCAGGAAGCTGGACTGGCTGGAGCAGCCAGGACTCGAACGCCCACGTAGGATGCAGGCGATACAAGCAGTGGCTTAACCTGCTGTGTCACGCTGCAGCCCCCTCGACTTACGATTCCCACTTTGCAATGGTGCAAAAGGGATGACCCATTAATAGAAACCGCGCTTTGAGTTCTGAATTTGGACCTTTTCCCGCCCTGTCTTTTGTTGCTGGGCAGTGGGTGCAAGTGTGACTCCGTCAGCCCCGGCATCCCGAGGGGAAGCCACCGGGGCTCCATGGTGTGCAGTGTTACCAGTGCTTTCTGTAAACAGGTGTTCAGCACCTGTGTCAGGTGAGGCTTCAGGTGGGCACACTGGAGGGCCGTGGCCAGGTCGGAGGCGCTAAGCGCACTTTGTTGGCAGGAGATGGGGTCGTTGGGACACGGCCCCATCGTAAGTGCCGGGCACCTGTGTTGTCACGTTTCCTTCTCAGCTCCGAGTGCTGTGCACTCGTCATTGAATGGGAGCCTCGCATGGGAGGCAGGCGGGGAAGGGTGCCTCTTACCAAGGCTCAGAGAGTGTGGCTGTCCTCAACGTCACCCAGCTGCGGGGGCAGGAGGTGGGGGGCAGGGTGGAACCTGAGCCCCAGCTCCCCCTTCCGCCTTCCGTGCCTCTGGGCCAGGCCTGCCGTGCCCCTGGGCGGCTCTGGCCTGGGGACCTGGAGATCTCCCTCCAAGGTCACACCAGACCTCTCTCCAGCCTGGTGAGGGCGGGGTCTTCCTGTGGCACCCCACTCGCTTCCGCTCACCACTGCTTCTGAGGCTCCCTCCCTCCCTCCATGCAGCCCTTAAGCAAACTGCCTGCTCCAGTCTCCCGCGCGAATGGGAACCTGTGCTGTGGTCGGTGTGAAGGCTCTCAGTAGCCGGGTTCCCACCTCCCCCTGTGGCTGCCCCCACGGCCGTGCATGGCCCTCGCCGCCTCCTGCTCTGCCTGGCCCCTCCAGGCACTGCCACGCGTGGTCCCCCTCACCCTTTACTCTCCTGGACTGATGCACCCCTCAGCTCGGGGACACCAGGCTTCCCAAGCCCAGTGTCAGCTGACACCTGGCTGTGGCGAGGGACCTGGGGTGTGAGGGGCCGGCGCTGCCCCATCAGCACTCAGCCTGTGTGGGAGGCGTGTGGACTCTGGAGCTGAGGTGCCTGGGTTCGAGTCCTGTGTGGCCTTGGGCGCGATGCCTGAGTTCTTAATTTCTTTATTCCTAAAATGAGAGCTCTAACAGCTATGGCATGAGGCCTCCAAGGCTTGGGTGGAATAATACACACAAAAGACTTAGCCCAGGGCATGGCCTCTGCCCTCGCCCCGTGAGCACCCTAGACAACTGGTCTACCTGATGGTCTGCGCCTTGGATTTGCTCTAGATTCTTCTATGCCTCTCCTACATCCAGTAGGTTGCCGAGTCCCAGAAGCCTCTGCTGTTGGTTGCCACGGCGTCTTGCCCTGGTACCTCCCCAGCCCCATTCTGCCCTCCTTCTCTTCCCCACCATGTGGGCAGTGGTCACCTATCTAAGCCAGGCTGCAGCCTCGCGGCCAGGCAGGCCGCTTACTCCACAGCTATATCCGCACGGGTGTTTCCGTCTCATCCCTCCACGCTTCCGGCCCGCGTACCCTGCATGCTCTCCCACCTCCCTGCCTGCCTGCGTGCGTCCGGGCCGGGCTTTCTCCTTGGAGGGCCTTTCCCCCACTCGCTGCAGCCCACAGCCCTGAGGAGCTCAGGGGGCCGCCTGCTGGAAGCCTCCCGCTGCCCCTCTTCTGGACCCCACTGTAGAGTGGCCACTGCGGGAGGCCAGGTCCCCCATTGCGAGGGCCTGGGCCTTGTCACCGTGTCCCCAGGAGCAGCCTCCCCGCTCCCCCCAGTTGTACCCTCTGGGATGGGGAGGGCGGGGCTGCACGGAGAGGTTGCAGGTCAGGTGCAGGAAGAGGTGGGAGGGCGGCGGGGTGGGGAGCGCTCCCTTTCTGGGAAGTGGGAGCGGGTGGGGGAGGTGTGTGCTGCCCGCCTCCGAGGGCTGCCGCTGCCGGTCAGCCTGAGCTCATTTCCTCTCTTGCCGCCTCCTGTGGAGTCCGAGGGCCTCAGGCCCTGGAAAAAGTGAGCCAGGGCCACCCCAGCGGCACCACCCTCCTCGCTTGCCCGCTGTCCTTCTCCCAGAGACCACCCTCGGCTCTGGCAGGACCCCCGGGCCAGAGCGGCCTCGATCGGGGCCACTGGAGCCGCGGGGCAGAAAGGCAAGCACAGGGAGCAGGAGCGGGAAGACCTGGGCAGAGGGCGGGTGACCGCTGGGTAGCAGGAAGGGCCCTACAGCAGGGGGCTAGTCCAGCTCCACTTGACCTTGATGAAAAGGGGTGCGGAAGGAAGAGGGGTCATTAGCGCCCCACCAGCGTTCTCAAAGAGTCTTTCTGTTGACTGCAGGGCTGGGGCGGGGCAGAAATAAAGCAGCGAGCCAGGGTCTCCTTCCTCAGCTCTGCTGGGGTCTGGGTCCTGCCACCCCTTCTGGGGCCCGAGCTCCTGACTGGCATCGAGGTGACGGGTGGGAGGCCTGGCTGGTGGTGAAGCAGAGGCCCGGGCCGGGCGACTCCAGCAGGCATCTGGCCTCCGTCTTCCTCCCTAATTTGGTGCCGTTGCTGTCTGCAGCCTCTGCCTGCCTTTTGTTCTTGTTTTCAGAGTCCAGGGAGAATACAGGAATCTAGAAAACAGCGGGAAGGCATGAGAGAGGGGTCAAGGATGTTAGCAAGAGAGCAGGCCTTAGCCGAGCAGTCAGGACGCCCCTACACATCACAGCGCCTGCGTTCCCGCCCCAGCCCCAGCCCCTGCTCCCTCTTCCTGCTAAGGCAGCGACGCTGGCTCAGGAAATTGGGTTCCTGCCACGGATTGGGTGCCTGGCTCCTGGCTTCAGTTTGGCCCAGTCCTGGCTGTTGTGGGGATTTGGAGAGTGAACCAGTGTTGGGAGTTCTCTCTTAAATTAAAAAAAAAAAAATTAAAGGTTTATTTATTTATTTGAAAGGCAGAATTACAGAGAGAGAGAGCGAGCGAGTGAGAGAGAGAGAGAGATATCTTCCATCCACTGGTTCACTCCCTAGATGGCTGAAATGGCCAGGGCTGGGCCAAGTTGAAGCCAGGAGCTTTTTCCAGGTCTCCCACAGAGGTGGCAGGGGCCCAAGCACTTGGGCCATCTTCTGCTGCTTTCCCCAGGCCATAGCAGAGAGCTGGATCGGAACTAGAGTGGCCAGGACTTGAACCAATGCCCATAAGAGATGTTGACATCCCAGACGGCAGTTTTAACCACTATGCCACAGTGTCGACCCCTCTCAAAAAAATTTTAATAGAAGAAATAAGAAGTAGGAATAATGAGAGTTAGATAGCAGCAGGAACTTCGCAGCAGGACTGTCCCCCCTGGTTTGTTAGGGGATGGGCTGGAGGGGTGCTATGCCAGCCCAGCACTCAGGTGTCTCTTTGGTCCCCACCCAGAGTGAAGCCAGGAGGGGTGCTGTGGGAAGTTTGTGAGTAGGGGTGCCCCAGCCAGCTACACCTTGCAGAGCAGGTCTACTCACGGCCTGACAGGGCGCTGGGGCACCTGCCAACTCTCGCTCAGCCTGGATCCCCTGTCTTGGGGGAGCCTGCCCAGGAGGGGGCTTGCCACCCAGGCTGGGGACCACTCCAGGCAACACGCCCCCACCTGCCCCGGGGTGTCCCCTTGAGTCTCGGAGGGATGGGGCCAGAGCCTTTCTCTCTTTCCCTCTCCTGCGCGCTGGGGTCCACCCCTGGCTCTGCCTCTCTCTCTGTCCCCCTCTCGCTTTCTTCGTCTCCCGGTGTCTGCTTCTACCCAGCTGTGTCTGGCTGTGTCTCTGCTTCCTTCTACCTTCCTCTCTTTCCCCTCCCTCTTCCTGTGCGAGTTTTGGGTGCAGTGGTCCTGTCCTCTTTCCCGGACCTGCCCAAGAGGCTCCCCGAGCCCGTGGCTCCCCCCAGGCTCTGCTCTGACCTCCAGCTCTGCTGCGAACGCAAACCCGCATCAGTCTTCAGCCCTCGGAAGATGCCACCCGTGCGCCCTGTCGGAAGCGCGCGGGAACGTGGGGGTGGGGGTGGAGCTAAGGGGCGGGGGGGGGCACTTCACCCTCGGCCCCGCCCAGGCCCCGCCCCTCCCGGGTCCCTGCCGGCGCCCCCAGCAGTGCCCTGGCCGCAGATCCGCCGCTGCCACTGCCGCCCGATGAATGGAGTCGCTTTCTGCCTGGTCGGGATCCCGCCCCGCCCGGAGCCCCGGCCCCCTCAGGTGAGGGCCCTGGGCCAGGGAGGGGGCGGGGCCCGATGCTACCTGGGAGCCGGCGACCGGGCCGGGGTCGCTGCGCCCTGGCTCGACGGGCACGGCCTGGGGCGCACGGCGCGGGCACCGCTGGCACCGCTGCGGGGAACTTCGGCTGGTGGCGGGCCGAGGCCGGGCCCCAGCGGGAGCTACCGTGGGCAGGGGGGTGGGACGGGCACGGGGCCGCTCGGGCAGGGGGCACCGAGCCGGGTGGCGGTGCCAGGCCCCCCGGCGGCTGCGCAGCGGGGGCGGAGGCCCGCGTCTTTTGTCCGGGATTTTCAGGCGGGGCGCCTACCGCCGTTTCCTCTGCCCGAGTTTTCGTTTTCCGTTGGCGAGGCCCCGGCACAGCTGGAGGGAGAGCGGTGGGGGAGGGGGCTCCCGGAGCTGGACGTCCTTGGCCGGGCGGGCGACTGGACGCCCCTTCCCCGCGCCGCGCCCGCCTCCTGCCAGGTTGGGGCGCTCCACCGCCCCCCAGGCTCGGGCCCACAGGCCCCAGGTCCTGGGGCAGAGACCCAGGCCCGGGACCCCCCGGCCCTGCAGGCGTGGCTGCCCTCACCAGTGCCGCCTGGGGCTGGCTGTGGGTGGGTCTGGGCGCGAGGTGCCAGGGCCATTACTCAGCGCTGGGCTGCTTTGCTTGGGTTCTTTCATCTGCCAGCTGCTGAGGCCAGGGAGGGCCTCCTGCCCCCCCCCAAGGAGCCTGGGGGCCGGTCCTGTGGTCAGGCCCCAGCACACGCAGCTGGCCACTGGAGTTGGAGGGGTGAGCGCCCTCAGCCCGACACTTTTGTGAGTTTGTTCGAGATGTCCCCTGGGGTCCCGGCTGGGTCCAAGCCCAGGCTGTGGCCTCTTCCTCCTCTCTGGCTGAAGCCCCCAAGGCGAGCCCCTCCTCCCCAGCCTTCCCCTGTGCGTGAGCTGGGGTCCCGGACTTCGCAAGCTTTCCAGGAGCCAGATGTGCCCAGTCCTCCCTCCTCCTGCATCGCTGCCCTCTCCCTTCAGCCCAAGTGTGTTTCCCAATTATAAACTTGAAATTCAGGACGGACAGGGGGTGGGGGCGGAGGTCATTAAGCCGGAGTCCCTCAGATGCAGCCCCCATCAACAGCACACAGCCTTCATCCCTCCCCTCACTGTCTCCACCCTGACCCTCGCCCTAGCTGGGGGTGGATGGCTTTTGATCCCACCCTCTGCCAGGGCAGCCGCCCCTTTCTCCAAAGTGACCAGCTCAGGGGAGCTGTGCTCATCAGCATGCGATTTGAATCTCCATTATGTAACCAGTCATTTCCCCTCCAAACACAGCCGGGCCCCAGCCCAGCTGCTGCTCCCACTCGCCCACGGAGGGCCTGGGTCAGCCCCAAGGTGGCTGGGAACCCTGACGTCTTGTGTGGGAGGCCCTGCCTTCCTCCTGGGAGTGAAGAAGAGTGAATCCCGTGTGCAGTGCTGGATTCGAGGACTCAAGCCCCACGAGTGCCCAGGGCAGGTGTTTGCGTCCCACTTTACAGAGAGGGTCTGAGCGTGGCAGTGAGTGCCCAGGCAGAACCTGCGCCTCCTGATTGTAGTCAAGGCAGGAGAGGACGTTTGGGAGGGAAAATTGTTAGAAAGGTGGGTTGGTGACACCCTGGGTGACAGGCACAGCAGAGGGAGTGGACCTGGGGAATAGCCTTGTGTGTGGGCAGCCTGCATGGGGACTGTTCTGTGTCCCCTTCTTAGGCCCACCCTGAGCTCACCAGGGAGGGGTGCAGCATTCTTGGTCCAGTGGGGATTGGGGCCAGGCGGTGCAGGAGTGGCTGACGGCTTGCTTCCTCCTGCGCTGTAGGGATTCTAGGACCTGTTAACACGCGAGGCTAAGAGAGACTGCGAAGCAGGGGCATGAGAGAAGCCAGAGTGTGAGGCAGTGCAGTCAGATGTCGGGGGGGGGGGGACTCCCCAGGACAGGTCCCTGAGCTGCGGCTTCACGGCTGGCCTGCAGCACCGGGCAGGGGCCTTTGCAGGAAGGAGATCATCACCTTTGCTGTTGTGCCTGCAAAGGCAGTGGAAAGTGGCCTAAGTGCTTGGGCCGCTGTCACCCATGTGGGAGACCCACTGGAGTTCCTGGCTTCGACCTGGCCCAGAGCCCTGGCTGTTGTGGCCATTTGGGGAGTGAACTGGAAGTTTCTCTCTCCTTCTCTCTCTCTCTCCCTCTGTCCCTGTTGCTCTGCTTTTTAAATAACAAAATAAAGAAATCTTGAAAACATAGTAGAGCTGATAGTTAAGATCTAGGTAGCAATTACGCTAAACCAGGACTTCTATAAGTGACATCATTTAACCCTTACAGCAGCACCACAAGGTGGGAGGCACTGCTGTCCCATCGCACGGCTGAGGACACAGAGGCCCAGGCTGGCAGCTGGCGGAGCAGAGTAGGAGCCGCAGCCTGGGTCAGGTCATGCTCGCACCCCATCAGCGAGCGCTCACCCTCTTGCTGGACTGCAGTTTGGTTGCTTGTGTTTCTGCGGGGACAGGGGTGGGAGCAGAGCCGACCAGGAGTGGAGTGGGGGTGGGGTCAGCTCGCTGCCTCGTCCAGCCTCCTGCAACGCTTGTGCCTGCCCACAGCCCTTGGGCCGCGCTCACTTTACTGGTGCTTCCTGTCCAAGTGCGCATCAGCCCTGCTCTGTGGCTGCAGGGGTTCAAAGGTGAGAGATTGGCTTGGTCAGGGATTTGGACAAAGCCGGGTTTGAATGATCCTGCTCTGTCACTCTCCCAGAGAGAGCGGCGAGTGAATAGGCCTGCGGGAGCTGGCGCTGCCTTTCCCTAGCATCTCCCGGCCCTGCTCCCTTCAAACAACCTGCCCTTAGATCCAGAGCCCCCGTGCCCTGTGACGGCGTGCCAGCTGGTCAGCAGGGCAGTGCCAGTGTGTACCAGGTGCCGTGCCCGCCCCCGCTGCCTCAGTGGGCATGAGGCTGGGATGACGCTGGGCGGGGCTTAGTGGGGAGCTTAAAGCCCTGTGGGGTGGCATGAGTTCATCACCTGTCAGAGCCCACAGGGTCATCTTGTGCAACGCCCCCTGCTGCACTGGCAGCCTGATGTGAGAGGGGGACAAGAACCCGCGTCTTTGGGGCCCCTGGACTCCCAGGCCATCCCTTGTCTGTGTGGTGCTATCCTCGCAGGCCCCTCTGTGCAGGGTTCTGGGCCCACAGGGGGGCTGGCAGGGAGGAACAGGGACAGTGGACAATGCGTCCTGTTCATCCCCATGTCCCCAGCGACCAGCTTGGTGCCTGGCACTGACAGCTCGCCATGAATGTCTGCGAGGTATGAGGCAGGGAGGGGCCCCTCCCCAGCCTCCCCGGGGTGCCCAGTGCCTGGCTCCGTCCCTGGCACCATGGTGGCCAGTCGACATGTCAGGTGAGCGAGAGAAAATGCTAAGTGCAGGTGGGTTCTTCACCATCGTCCCATTTGACAGATGAAACTGGCCCAAAGCGAGTGCGTGGCTTCCTGTGGACACACAGCTGAGGAGCTGACCACTGCTCTCGGCCCCGTCCCAAGCAGCCTTACAGGTGTCATGTCTGTTTTGATGCTTATAGGGCCCGGCACGCAGCCAGTATTCAGGGCGTTTGTTGATTGGCTGAAGGATGGGACTGTATATGGCAAACCCACAGGACCCCGCCGTCTCGGGCTGCTTCCCAGGCGCACTGTCAGGGAGCTGGGGGGGGGGGGGAGGCAGAGCAGCCGGGACTCCAGTGAGCACTGTTGTGCGGGATGCAGTGCCACAACGTTGGCCCCAATTTTGTCCTTTTCAACCTGGGGGGTGGGCAGGAACTGGTCTGGGGCAGAGCCTGTCAAAGACCCCTTTTCCATTTCTCGTGAGAAGGGAGCTGGGTTTCCCGCCAGCGCGAGTCCTGACCCTGAGGCCCAGGGGACGGGACAGCTCCTCCAACCTCATCAACCCCCGGGGCCCCGGGCGGGTGACCTGGTCGCCTCTCACCCCTCTGCTCCCCATTTCTTGGTGTGAATTAGCATCAGTCAGCCGTGTCCCCAGGCCACCGCCCATGTGCTGGGACAGGCTGGATGGGGGCTGGCTAGGGGAGGAGGACTCTGTCGGAGACGTGGTCCACCCTCTAATGTAGATGAGCTGGTTATGGACGCACAAGTCTGGGGCCTGGCAGGACCCACTCAGTCCCTGGAAGGCAGGAGCGCCCCTGCCCCCAACCTCCATCATCTTTAGCTTGCTGAGGCTGGATTTGGGCCGGACTGGACGAGTTACTTCACTGCACCTCTAGTGCCCCGAGCCGTGCTGGGGGGCGCAGGCGAGGTCCCCCAGGGGAGGAGGCTGGGGCTCGGGAGCTTAGCTATTGCTAAACAAACGCCAACTGCTGGCTCCAAAGGGGGACTTCGGGCTTCCATGCAAAGAACCCTGACCATCCCAGAGAGGAAAGGAGCTGCCCCTGGCGGGGGGGCAGGGGGCGGCCGTCGCTGGAGCTGCTAGGCCCAGGTGGGACAGTGAAGGGGACTGGAGAAAAGGGAGGCCCTGGCTGAGGGGCTGGCGCGGGTCAGTGCTCTGTGGCTGGAATCGCAGGGGCTGGGCGGAGGACACAGGAGCTCAGCCTCCTGGGAACATCTGGGGCACCTGCTCTGGTCTGGGCTGGGAGTCTCCCTTGAGGAGGAGAGGTAGTCTCGAGGGCTGCCTGGAGGAGGTGTGGAAGGATGGGTGTGCTTCCTATGCTGGGGGCCTTTGCAAGCTGGGATGGGCTTGGTGGCTGAAGGACAGAGAGGATCTGAAGCTGGCCCCAAGGCTGCCTCGTCATCTGGAGTTCCCAAGGGGTTCGAGTATGTGGGAGCAGAGGGGAGGGAAACTAGACCCGTCCCCCTACCCCTCAGTGTCTCCTGGAGGAGGAGTCAGGGCTACTCCCCGTGGCAGGGAGCCCGGGCCTGGACCGAGCGGAACTGGGGAAAGAAAGACTTCTTATGCCAGTGCATTTGGGGGCGTCCGGGGGTCGGGGAACAGTGGGGCCTTTGTCCCCAGCTGCCAGGAATCTGGCCCAGGAGCCGGCCCTGGGCCTGGCCGGGCCCTCGAGGGTGAGTCCGCTTTGAAGTGACCCTTTCAGAGCTCAGCATGAACCCCTGGGAGGAGACAGCCAGGCGGGGCTGGGGATGACTCGGACCCACAAGCCAGGGCCCCAGGGCTGGACGCACACCCGCAGCCTCGTGGGCTGGGTCCAGGAATGTGGCGGGCCCGGACCACGTGTGAGCTGGGTGGGAGGGCGGCCGTGAGGTGTCCTGGGGCCCAGTGGGCTCGCTGCAGGGGAGGCAGCGTTCGTCCGCAGAAGGCCCCCGGGCCAAGCGCCCAGGGGAGCAGGGTGGTGTGCCGGTGTGGCCATCCGGGGCCTTTCCAGTCCCCAAAAGGCTGCGAGGTGGGGGCCGAGAGGAACCCCCCGCCCCTCTGGTTGTCGGTGTACAGAAACTCTGGATCCTTCTGCAGGAGAGGGAGGGGGAGAGGGTACTAGAGATCATTCCCGCCCCTGTCTCCCACGTGACTCCTGCGGGAGCTGAGGCCCAGAGAAAGGCCAGGCTGAGGGGATGGAGCGGGACGGGAGGGGGGCAGGCTGGGGGGGGGGGGAGAGCAGCAGGGCGAGGCCCCTCCAGCTCTGACCCGCTGTGAGTCCAGGAGAGGGAGAGCAAGGAGTGGGTTTCTGATGGTGGCTTCCCAAGACCCAAGTGGGCAGGGGGCTGGGGGGCGGGGCTGGACGAAAGCCTTTGGCAGCCCAGGTGACAGCCCTGCCCACGCTGGTCTCGACTGGGCAACCTGACCTGCTCCGCACTTGGGAAAAATCAGTCTCCCTCTCCTTCTCCCGGACGTGTGGCCCTGGGGTCATCCCCTACATGGGGGTGCGGGGAGCCGAAGCCCCGAAGCTGTGAAGGGGGCTGCGGGCGACTCGGGTCCTCCCCCGTATCTTGCCCTGGCATCTGCAGAGCTGAGCTCTCATTAGCTCTAATGAAGCCTTGGCACGATGCCCCCTCCACCCTGTAGCACCTGGTGGGGGTGGGGCACAGCTGAGGGTGGGCCCAGAGCCCGGGAGAAGGGGAGTGTCTGTAAGAGGGGAGGGTGGGCGGCAGGAAATGGGGGCTGTGCAAGGCTGGGGCTGCTGAGGGGAGACCAACAGCCCCCTTGCTTTCCCACGGGGCCTCCCCTCCTCCAGTGGCTCCCCAGTGCTGAGGGACAGCCTTATCGGAGCGCCCAGGTATGGCCTGGGGGCACTGGGGATGTTCCCAGGCCTGGCTGGCATGCAGCCTCCCCCTTCTGGCTCCCTAATGTCAGCCCGTGGCAGCACAGGCGGCTCTGTGCTTGGGAAAATTGGGCCGTGGCCAGATCTGAATGCAAAGTGGCCCTGTTCCGTGGGCGATGGTTTCTTGCGCTCTCTGTGGCTCTTGCTCTCTGGATGACGAGACACAGCGCTCAACCCCTCAAGGGGTTCCTCGTCTGCTTCTCCCCCTGCCAAAGCCAGACAGGTCTCCACCGAGACCTGATACACGTGGTTCCTGAGGCTCGCATTGGCGCTTCTGGCCAGTGCGGCTCATTCCTGGGCAAGGATATCAACATACAAACGGCTGTCACTTTCATTTATTTTATCTTTATGTCTTTGCAAGGCAAGGAGGGCGAGCGAGCACTAGCTCTCATCTGTTGGTTCACGTGAGGTCCACAATGGCCAGGGTAGGACTGGGGCCAAGACCAGGAGCCGGGCACGCAATCCAGGTCTCGCAGGTGGTGGCAGGAACCCAATCAGTTACTGCGGCCGTCACCACTGCCTCCTAGGGTCTGCATTAGCAGGGTCAGGAGCCAGAGCCAGGCTTCGAACCCAGGTCCTCTGAGGCGGGATGCTACGCTAAATGCCCACTCTGGGTTGAGGATTCTTTTGCACAATGGTTTTTGTTTGTTTTTGGAGCAATGTGCAAGGGCTGTCGTGAGGTAGGTGTGTCCCTACAGAAGCGAGACTGTGACTATGAGAGGGTGACCTCCCCCACCGTCACCCAGCGTCCCAATCCAAAGCTGGCTTTTCCGAATCCTGAGCCTGTCCTCGTGGTCACCGCAATATTCCCTGACCCGATTCCCCCGCCCCAACTTGGGGAAGGGCTGCGCCGTGGAGGAAGGTGAGGGCAGGCACGGCTGGTGGCGGACGTAGAGTTCCGGTTCTGCTCCTCTGTGCCTTGGCTCGGGCCCCAGCTCTGCGGGGCAGAAGGCTTTGTGAGGAGGCGAGGCTGGCCGAGGCTTGGGACGGGGGAGAAAGGAGAGAAGGGTGCTCCAGGAGGGGGGACGCGCAGGGGTGTGGGCAAAGTGGGGTGGGACCGCCTGGCCGCCCCTGGGGTCTGTGACGGCTGGACTGAGAGCAGATGGACAGAGCAGAGCAGGCACGTGGTGCAGCAGTCCATCCTCATATCGGAGGGCCCGGGTTCGAGTCCTGCCTCTGCTTCCGATCCCAGCTGCCTACTGACGTGTACCCCGGGAGGCAGTGGTGGTGGCTCTGTTACTTGGGTTCCTGCTGCCCGTGTGGGGGCCTGGATGGAGTTCAGATGCTTCAGCCTGTCGCTGCTGCGGGCATGTGAGGAGTGAACCAGTGGATGGGAGATCTCTGCTTGTCTCTCTGTATCTCTGCCTTTCAAATTTATATGTATGTGTATACACACACACACACACACACGTATATATGTATACACACACACACACACACACATATAGAGAGCTGATTTAAAAATAGAGGGAGAGGGCCAGTGCCACGGCTCACTAGGCTAATCCTCCGCCTGCGGCGCCAGCACACCAGGTTCTAGTCCCGGTTGGGGTGCCAGATTCTGTCCCGGTTGCCCCTCTTCCAGGCCAGCTCTCTGCTGTGGCCAGGGAGTGCAGTGGAGGATGGCCCAAGTGCTTGGGTCCTGCACCCCATGGGAGACCAGGAGAAGCACCTGGCTCCTGCCATCGGATCAGCGCAGTGCGCTGGTCGCAGCGCGCTGGCCATGGCGGCCATTGGAGGCAAAGGAAGGTCTTTCTCTCTGTCTCTCTCTCTCACTGTCCACTCTGCCTGTCAAAAAAATAAAATAATAATAAAAAACAACAGAGGGAGAGGAGGTTGCCCCGTGGTGCAGCCCAGTGCTCGGCCATGGCAGGACCCGACATGCTGCCTTCCTTGCCGTGGAGCCATGGCCTGTGCCAAGCTGTGGAGGCGGTGAGGGAGGAAGCTGGAGATGAAGAGGCCAGGGTGGGCCTGGAACATGCACCCTCTTCCTCTTTCTGGAAGGGTCCTGTCATCTCTCCCCCTTGTCCGGAAAGACCTTCCTTGCCTTGTCCATCCCTGAAACTCCTATTTGTCATTCAGTGCCCTGATCAAACCTCCTCCACGAAGCCTCCATCCACCAAACTTCCTAATGTGTGGGGACTGCCTCCTCCAGGCCCGGGGGACAGGACTTTGTTCTCTGCCCTGGCTCCAGCTGTAGGCCGGGTCCTGTTCGCTGATGAACGAATGCTCCCGTGGTACTGGGCACTGCGTCGCGAGGACCACAGTGAGCACAAGGCTGCTGGTCGCTGCTCGCGTTCCTGAGCCCGGCAGTGCCAGATGCCCTGTGCTTTCTCTGTAATCTGCAAGACAACTCCATGAGCAATGGGTCATATCTATTTTTTTGTGTTTATGTTATTTGTCTGGAAGGCAGGGAGACAGACAGAAATCTCCCATCCGCTGGTTCACTGCCCAGAGGCCTGCAGCAGCCAGGACGGGTCCAGGCCGTAACCAGTAGCCAGGAACTCAGTCCAGGTTTCCCGCGTGTGTGGTGAGGACGTGTGCTTCCGCCCAGAATGCACATTAGCAGGAATGACATGGGATGTGGGCATCCCGAGCAGCATGTTTTTTTAAAAAAGGTTTATTTATTTGAAAGGCAGAGTTACAGAAAGGGAGAAGGAGAGAGAGAGAGAGAGAGAGAGAGAGAGAGAGAGAGAGAGGTCTTTCATATGTTGGTTCACTCTCCAGATGGCCACAACGGCCAGAACTGGGCTGATCCGAAGCCAGGAGCCAGGAGCTTCTTCTGGGTCTCCCACACAGGTGCAGGGGCCCACGGACTGGGGCCATCTTCTACTGTGTTCCCAGGCCACAGCAAAGAGCAGGATGGGAAGAGGAGCAGCCGGGACTCGAACCGGCACCCATATGGATGCTGGGCTGCAGGCGGAGGCTCAGTCTACTACGGCACAGCGCCGGCCCCCACAAGCAGCATCTTAACCACTGTGCTAAATGCCTATGCCCATCTTTATTTTGTGAATGCGGAAACAGAAGCCCAGAGAGGTTAGTAACCAACTGGTCGGAAGTAGGACCAGGCTGGGATTCAAACCAGGTCCCTCTGGATCTTGTTTGGGAACTTTTACTCACTATGCTCTACAGCTCCTTTATTTGTTGCATGTCCGCATATTTGATCCTTATAAAATCAGGGATTGCTTTTATTAATTTTTTTTATTTTTAATAAATATTTCTTTATTTGAGAGGCAGAGTTAGAGAGAGAGAGAGAAACAGAGAGAGTTTCCACCTGCTGGTTCACTCCCCAGATGGCTGCAACAGCCAGAGCTGGGCCAATCTGAAGCCAAGATCCAGGAGCTTCCTCTGGGTCTCCCATGTGGGTGCAGAGCCCCAAGCACTTGGGCCATCTTCTACTACTTTCCCAGGCCATCAGCAAAGAGCGTGATCGGAAGCAGAGCAGCCAGGACTTGAACCGGCACCCACATGGGATGCCGGTGCTGCAGGCAGTGGCTTTACCCTCTATGCCACAGCGCTGGCCCTGCTTTTATTAATTTTAAAAAATCCTTGTGGCCTGGCCTGCTGGACTCGAGAGTTTCTGAACAGCTCCTGTGTGCCATTTGCTCAGCTCCCCTTCTACAGCCAAGGAGACCGAGGCTTGGGGGACAGGGTGTGACCAGGGCTGCGCGGCCGGGGCTGGATTCCTGGCCCCTTGGACTCCTCTCTGCTTGGTGTCACTGCCCTCAGCCCAGTATGCGTCCTGTTGTGGTCACTGGTGAGGGTGTGGAGGCAGGGACTGGGCTGTTGTGATTTCCCAGGCGCCCAGCTGCCTGTCGGACCAAGGAGGCCTGGTGACTTGGCAGTGGGGTGATGGGGACAGGGTGTATGGGACACAGAGCGTCACCAGGCCTTGGCAGCATGTCATGGCCATGGGATGCCCAGGAGGGACCTTCAGGCTTGGGACAGGCGGTGGCCGGAGGTGGACGTGTTGGGAGGCAGGCGCTGTGCGCACTGGCTGAGCGCTCATTTTGCCCAAGTTCCCAGACCCAGACCGGCAGGGATCCACCAATCACAGTGACCCCCTGCTCTTTATTTGCATCTCATTTGCCTGACAATACCCCTTCATTTCTGCTGCTCAACCTCTGCCCCAAAAGTGTGCCCTCTTGGCCCAGACCTGCTCCGGGCTCCCCCCTCCCCGCCCTGGGCGGAGCTGGCATGGGAGGGGCGGGAGGGGCTGGGACCTGGGCTGCCAGGCGGGCCGCACTATTCATAGCTCAGGGGCTGGCGTACTTCACATACTTGGCGTTTCTCACGTCTGGCGGCCCCTCCACGGTCTCCCACCCCCTCTCCTGTCTCCTCTTTCCCCCTCCCCTCCTCCCCATCTTCGTCCTCGACCAATCTCTCTGGAATCCACAGATGTCCCAGCTGCCTGCTCTAGGCCGAGCCCCCTGGAGGGAACTGAGACCCCAGAGAGGGGGAGGGGGCAGTAGGGAGGTGCTCGGTGGGGTGGGGGGTGCTCAGAGCCGGAGCGATGCAGGCGGACGGGCAGCCCCACCTGGCCTTGACCCCGGAGCTGAAGGCGGCAGTGGGACCCTGGCCTCAGCGTGTGAGTTCGGGAAGCTTCTGGCCACTAAGGGACCAGTCAAGGGAAGATGGGGGTGGGGAGAGGCGACTGGTGGAGTTGGTGGGGAAGCCGAGTAGAACCCCGAGGAGGGCTGGTGTGGGAGCCTGGCCCGCTGGGACGAGAGCCGGACTGAGGCAGTGCCCTTTCTGTCGCTCGTGCCAGCGCTCCCACTCTCTGGATTGGGTTCCCACCGAGGACAAAGATCTGAAGTGGCCCTGCCCCAAGTGGGACCCCCCTCCCCCCACCTCTCAGGAGGGGCTCATTCCTTCTCAGCCCTCAGGATCCATGTGCTAGGCTCACACCCTGTGCCGGGTGCCGTGTGGGGAGCCAGGCACTGCAGCTGCCTGTGAAGCAGACGCCGTCCTGGCCTCCCGGGACTTGGGCAAGGCCACAGAGGTCGGGCGCAGTAGCCTCGTAAAGCTGTGGACACGGACCAGAGGACGCACAGGAACCGGATCTAGTCTGGGGCCACAGGAGCCAGGTCTGGGGAGCTGACATTTTGGCTGGGAGCCACAGAGTGCGGGGGAGTTAATTAGGGTGTGGGTTGGTGAGGCAGGAGGGAGCCGGGCAAGAGAGAACAACATTCCAGAAACAGCATGTGCAAAGGACCGGAGGCTGGAGGGGTGCCTGGTCCTCACGGGGGCTGGGGGCTGGAAGGAGGCCAGGGCGGCCGGAGCACAGAGGAGGAGGGTGTACCGGGTGTGGAGGCCAGGGGCATGTCCCACAGGGCTCCAAAGTCATTATATTAAAACAATCCATCAGGACTGGCAGGGGCCAGAGCGGTGACCGCAGCTGGGAGCGACGCGGTGGGTGTGATGAAGAGGGTTAGGAAGCAGATGGCGGGATGCAGGGCTGGGGCGGGCAGCATCTTCTGCGGATCGGTTCCCAGAACCCATTCTCAACGACTTAGTCAGGCTCTGTCTTTGTCTTCGTTTTGTAGCTGAAGGAAGAAGAAAATCTGTATGACCATGAGGGTCACGTGGCCAGAAATGGACCAGGGCCAAGGGGGGCTTTTTCCCATAGCAACTGTCTTTGAAGAAGTTTTCGAAACTTAATTCATTAATTAAAATGTATCTGAAAATCAGAGAGACAGAGGGCCGGCGCTGCGGCTCACTAGGCTAATCCTCCGCCTTGCGGTGCCGGCACACCGGGTTCTAGTCCCGGTCAGGGCACCGGATTCTGCCCTGGTTGTCCCTCTTCCAGGCCAGCTCTCTGCTATGGCCCGGGAGTGCAGTGGAGGATGGCCCAAGTGCTTGGGCCCTGCACCCCATGGGAGACCAGGAAAAGCACCTGGCTCCTGGCTCCTGCCATCGGATCAGCGCGGTGCGCCGGCCGCAGTGCGCCGGCTGTGGCGGCCATTGGAGGGTGAACCAACGGCAAAAGGAAGATTTTTCTCTCTGTCTCTCTCTCTCACTGTCCACTCTGCCTGTCAAAAAAAAAAAAAAAAAAAATCAGAGAGACAGAGCTCGCCCACCTGCTGGTTCACTCCCCGAACCCAGGCTGGAGCCAGGACCTCGATGCGGGTCTCCCACACGCCTGGCCTGGATTCAAGTGCTTGAGCTCGCTGCTGCCTCCCGCGGTGTGCGGTAGCAGGAAGCTGGAAGCAGAAGCAGAAGCAGCAACTCAAACCCAGGCGTTGCAGTACGGGAGCAGGCGCCCCGGCTGTGTCTTGGCCGCGCACCCAAGGCCGGCCTCGCAGATGCGGAGGAGGTGTTCGCTGTCTCACCAGCCTCCCGTCCCCGCCCTGGGCCTGAGCCCGGCGTTCCCCACCTCGCCGGGCCCCTCTATTTCCAGGGCTGCTCTGCGGCTGGACGAGGAGACAGTGCTGGGGAAGCATTCATTTCTGTCTGGCTCTTGTGCCCCCGGGTGTGGGGTCCAAGGTGACACGTCTGTCCTCTCTGACCACAGAGCCCAGCCCTGAAACCGTCCCAGCTCCCTCAGGGCCAGGAGCCCGGGGGACGCTCTTTGTCCCTGCAGAGCCACCAGCCTGTCTGGGGCATCACAGGCCGGGTCAGGGAGGGGTTCAGTTCACAGGCAGGGCCGCTAGTGAGGGGGAAGGCAGGGGTAACCTGGGCAGGTTGAGCAGGGCTGGGGTGAGGGGGTGGTGGTTTCAGGGGTGGGGCTGAGCGTCCCTCCCTCCCTGCAGGAAGTCCCGAGTGCCCTGGGGGAGACTTTCGGAGTCTGCTGAGACCTGCCCGGGGAGGGGGTGTGGCCTCCGCTTCTCAGCTTTCTGTCCCCAGAAAGCAGCCAGTGGGTGCACCTGCTGTCTCTGCCTGGGTGGTCAGACAACAGGAAGGACTTACGGAGGAAGGGACCATGGGTGATGGACCCCCAACTTTTCCCCAGTTTCCTCTGAAATGACCTGTCCCAGATGGGCGTGGAACTTGGGACAGGAGTCACTGCAGGTGGGCTTGGCCTCCAGAGTGACTGCCCCGTGGCCTGGTCTCAAAGGGGCTGGCCTCCCTCCGGTACTCCTTGACACAAAGGGGACTCCCAGGCACCTTGCTGGCTTGTCCTTCTGCAGGGGACCCCTCTCTTCCGTAGTGGATGACAAGGGGGCCTGGACATCACAATGAGGGGACAGTGTTGAGGGACTGAGGACCGCCGGCCCCTGTGGGCCGTAAGGGAGCTAAGGCATGCCAAGCTGGGCCAGCAGGGGGCTCTGCTGCCTGCGAGACACTGCGCCCCTGAGTGTGCAGGCACAGGGATCTCTGTGTGCACACCCTTGAGTGTGTAAGCTACAGCGGGTGTGTAATCATGGCGGGGGGGGGGGTTGGAACAGATGTGTGTGTTCCAGAGGGTTGAGTCGTGGGGCAGGAACCCCACGCTGAGTCAGGCTTCCGCCAGGAAAGCTCTTCCAAGGCTGTGCCACCTTGGCGTGTGGCAGGACCCTGGCATGTGGCGGGACCCTGGCGTGCGGCGGGACCCTGGCGTGTGGTGGGACCCTGGCGTGCGGCGGGACCCTGGCGTGTGGCGGGACCCTGGTGTGTGGTGGGACCCTGGCGTGTGGCGGGACCCTGGTGTGTGGCGGGACCCTGGAGTGTGGCAGGGTCTTGGGAGCATTTGCATGCGCACTGGCCCAGCCCCTGAAGGCAGGGACCTCCTAGCACACGGTTCCTCCTCTTTGGCAGCCTTGTACTCCCGCCGTGTGGTGTGCAGTGGGGAGTCCTCGGGCAGAGCCTGCTCCCGGCTGCCAGGGGAAGACCCATTCTGTGGCTCCATCTTCTACATTTTTATTTTTTTATTATTTTTTTTGATAGGCAGAGTGGATAGTGAGAGAGAGAGAGACAGAGAGAAAGGTCTTCCTTTTGCCGTTGGTTCACACTCCAATGGCCGCCACGGCTGGCGCACTGTGGCCGGCGCACCGCACTGATCCGAAGGCAGGAGCCAGGTGCTTCTCCTGGTCTCCCATGGGGTGCAGGGCCCAAGGACTTGGGCCATCCTCCACTGCACTCCCGGGCCACAGCAGAGAGCTGGCCTGGAAGAGGGGCAACCGGGACAGAATCTGGCACCCCAAGCGGGACTAGAACCCGGTGTGCCGGCGCCGCTAGGTGGAGGATTAGCCTAGTGAGCCGCGGTGCCAGCCTACATTTTTATTTGTTTATTCATCTGAATGTGAGAGAGAGAGAGAGAGAGAGAGAGAGAGAGACCTCGAGACCTCTTCATTTGCTGGTTCATCTCTCAAATGCTCACAGGAGCCAGAGCTGGGCCAGGCCAAAGCCGGGAGCCTGGAACTCCCTCTGTTGTCCCAGGGGTGGCAGGGGCCCAAGTCCTTGAGCCATCACCTGCTGCCCCCCTGGGTGTCCCTCAGCAGGAAGCTGGAGGCGGGACTTGACCCGAGGCGCTCTGATCCGTGCGGGGGGCGGGCGGCCCAGCATCCTACCTCTGCCCCAGAGCCTGCTCCCTCGGCAGTTTTCTCTTTGGCAAGAATTCTGACTTTTTCCTGTTTTTTTGTTTCTTTTGATAAAAAATATATAGTATAATATTTACCATTTTACAACCGTTCAGTGGCATTGAGTGTATTCTCACTGGTGCGGAAACATCACCACAATCTATCTCTACGACTTTTTCATTGTTCCAAACTACAATTCTGTAGCCTTTAAATAATAGCTTCTGGGGCCGGCGCTGTGGCACAGCAGGCTAAGCCGCCACTTGGGACACAGGCATGCCATGTCAGAGTGCTGGTTCAAGTCCTGGCTGCTCCACTTCCCACCTGGGAAGGCAGCGACGATGGCCCAAGTACTTGGAGCCCTGCCACCCTTGTGGGAGACCCGGATGGAGTTCCTGGCTCCTGGCTTCAGCCTGGCCCAGCCCCGGCTGTTGTGGCCACTGAGGGAGTGAATCAGAGGCTAGATCTCTCTGTTTCTCCCTCTCTCTATGTCTGCCTTTCAAATAAATAAATAAATCTTAAGAGGAAAAAAAAAAAAGAGAGACTCCTTTTAGACCTTTTAGAAAGTCAAATCTGTTTAAAATAATAATAGGTTCCCAGTCCCCCCTTGCCCCAGTCCCTAGCAGTCACCATTCTACCTTCTGTCTGTGAATCTAGGTGCCCCGTGTGAATGTCCCTTTGTGTCTCTGGCTTATTTTACTCGGCACAATGTCTTCAGAATCCATCCGTGCAGAATTCCATCCCTTGGCAGGGCCAAATAGTCCTACCATCCAGGTAATGCTGCCCCTCTGGCGTGTGTACATGCCGCGTTTTGTTCGGCTGTAACCTGGGGACGGACGCTTGGGTGGTGTCCACCTCTTGGCCCTTTTGAATGACGTTGCTGTGAGCATCCGTGCACCAGTGTCTGTGCAGGTCCCTGCTCCCTGTCCTGAGTGGACTCCGTATCCCACGTGGGTCTGAGTGCAAGCTTGTGGAGGAGCCGTCACACTGTCACTGTCTCCCACAGCCGCACCGTTTATTCCCCTTTATCTGCATCCTTGCCCTCTACCCATAATTTTTTTTAAAGGTTCATTTACATATTTTGAAGGGCAGAGCGAGAGCGAGAGATCTTTCATCTGCTGGTTCACTCTCCAAATGCCCACAACAGCCAGGGCTGGGCCAGGCTGAAGCCAGGAACCAGAAGCTCCATCCAGGCCTCCCAAGTGGGTGGCAGAGGCCCAGGTACTCAGGCCAACATCCGCTACTGCCTTCTCAGGTGCACCAGCTGGGAGCTGGGTGGGAAGCGGGGCTGCCCGGACTTGAACCACACGATGCTGGTCCCCACACAGATAAATTTTTGAGAGCCTGCGGTGATCAAAGCGAATCCATTTGTGAATATTCAACAGATGTTGTCCTTCGGGGGAGACTCAAGCTGTATCTTGGAGCAGTCTCCAATCTGGCCAATCCGGGGAAAGACACAGGCCATGCCTGCATGGGGCTCAAAGCCGTGGCTCACAGCGGGCTCCCAGTCTGATGGAGGAGGCACAGGCATTTCCCACCGGGGAGTTCTCAGACGGGTCCAGAGAGCAGAATGGATCCTGCAGGGCCTGCATCGAGACAGGCCAGGGGCTGCTGGGTGGAGCAGGCCAGGGCTGGAGGGGGTCTGTGCCGGCCCCGCGCCGCGCCAGCCCGTGGTTGCCTGGGCCCCTGGCCCTGGTGTTTACTTTGTGGCCGCTGCAGACTCACCCTTTTCCGCAAGTGCTCATTCCCAGCAGGAGGAGAGACAATCTTCTCCCTCTCTCGGGGGCCCCGTGGAGGGCACTGGCTGTCCCGCTGGGCAGACACCCTGCCAGCCTGGCACCTTTGCCACGCTGCTTGTCTGCTAGAAGCAGGCCTCATCCGGGGGTCTCTTGTTGCCCACCCTCCCCCACTCCCACAGGTCCCATGAGCCCCTGTTCTGGGCTTGCCACCGTTCTGCTCTGGAAGGGACAGCTCCTGACCACTGGGCGCCCGCAGCACCCTGGGCTGGTGCGGAGAGGCGGGGGGATGCCCGTGGGAATGAGCTTGCCGGGGTCTGTGCTTGCGTGTTGCTGCATGACTGTGTGTGAGTGTCACTATCCACAAGGCAATCGAAGCGGTCTGCGCTTCTTAAACCCCTACCATGTGCGCTGGGCCTGTGCTAAGACCGACTGAATCCTCCCAAGACAGAAGGCAGTGTCATTCCCAGTTCCGTGGTGGGGAACCCAGGCTCAAGCAGGTTGAGTAACTTGCTCGAGGCCTCGCAGCTGGAAAACGAGAAAGACTGGACTCGAACCCAGGAGACCTGACTCCAGACCACCGCAGACCTCAGGTCTCGGCCCCTGGGCTGTACTGCCCCTGGGAGACGCCGGGGGCCCTGTGCTGTTTGGGACCGTGTGTGCCCCTCCGCAGATGGCAGGGTGGCGTCCGGCTTGGCACGCGCTTCCTCCATCCTGTCTTCCCTGGTTCCAGCCTACTTGAGAGAGAAGGACCTGAGTGTCAGCACCCTCCCAACCCAGCGCAGGAGCGGACCTGGAGGGGGAGTGCACGGGGTCCAGGGAGAACTTCTGAATCACCGCCTGCCATCAGGCCAGGCCAGACCAGACTGGGTGCAAGGTCCTAGGTCACCAGTGACGCGGGCTGTGTACGCGCCGAGGGTTCTGGGAGCCACGGCTTGCCTGGCCGGCTCATCAACCTGGCCTGCTGGGGCATGTCAGGTGGCTCTCTCGCACCAGCAGCGCTGGGAACCAGGCATCCGAATGGGGCCAAGGGGTGGGGGCGGCCGACGGGACAGGAGCCCTTGAGCGAGGAGACTGGGGCAGGGGTCAGAGGGTGGGAGGCAGGGGCGGGCGTTGGGTACGCATTGCCCTCATGCCCAGGGTGGAAGGCATGGGCCGTGGGATTTGCCCTGTCTGTGTGTGAGGTTGTGGGATAGCGATGGGTTGGTGTTTGGTTGAGGGTGTGGGGGACCAGGAGGAATTTCATAAATGCTAGATGATTTTCTTGGGGTGGGGGCTTTGCCACCTTGTGGTTCGGGGCCTGCAGCTGAGCAAGCCAGAGGAAGGAAAGGCAGGCAGCATCGACCCTGAGCCCCTGTCTCTCCCTTCCTGAGCCGCACGCCCTGCAGAGCTGTGGTTTCCCTCTTTCTCCTACCCCTGACCTTGGGCCCCAGGATGCTCCCCTCCCTTCCCCAGTCCCTGGCTGTGGCCGCTGCAGACTGACACTCCAGAGAGAAGGAGTCAGGGCTCCCTGCTAGGAGGGGGTCTCCCCTGAGGGAGGTGCAGGCAGCCTGGTCTGAAGCTGGGGACCCCCGCGGGCCGAGGAGCTGGGACCTGCAAGCACCCCAAGGATCGGGTCTGCGCTGACCTTGTTCTCCCAGGTGTCCCAGCTCCTGGGCCGCAGCAAGTCCTCAGGATGTGGCTGCTGATGGTGTAAACAAGAGGGTCACCGAACCCTGGGCCGTACAGGGTCCCCGCTTGGTGAAAGTGAAGCCTTGAACCTGTCACTGTCCTCGCTGAGGCTGTTTCTGCAACATGAAAAACAGTCCCTGGGTATCCAGGTCCCAGGGCGAGGGTGCTGTCAGGCAGAGAAGGGTGACGGGGAGGCCTGGATGTCCTGGGGTGGGGGAGGTGTGTGCAGCTGCCCAGTCCCTCCCCAGGGAAGTGCTCAAGCTAGAGGGGGTGGGAGGGGCTGCTCAGTGGGGTAATTCCTGACACGGGGAGGAAGCGGGGCAGGGTGTAGGGGGAGGACTCACACTGGGCAGGAAGGCTTGGAATAGAATCTCAGCAACGCCTGGTATTTCCCAGCCCTGGGCCCCCTCCCCCACGGCCTTCTGGGGCCCACCCCACATTCCTTTCCCAGAGGAAATGAGAAGGGAGACGGGAGACTCCCCAGGCCCCCCAGGCTCAGATGACCATTTGTTCACACCATGTACAGCCTCTGAGGCCCTACTGTGTGCACCTAGCTCCTGAAGTCCCAGGAGAGGCGGCTGGGGTGAAGGTAGAGGGTGGGGAAGGTATGAGTTTGCTCAGGAGGTGGCTGTGGCCTCTGGGGGTGGCAGAGGTGGGGTGGGGGTGGTGTCCTTTGCTGCCCAGCCTGGTTAAAGGGCAGGACATGGACAGCATATGTGACTGATCCCTTTCCAAGGTTCCTGCGACCCTGGAAACCGAGACCCCAGGCTGCCTCTCCACCTCTGCTCTGCCTGCAGCCCCCAGGACCCTGGGCACTTTCCAGCGCTGTGGACTCCTGAGCAGGCCCCCGGGCAGCACCTGTTGGCCACGAGAGCTCCACGGGGCAGGCAGGAGAGGGGAGAGTGGCTCCCTTCCCTCGGATCCAGGAAATGGGCTTGCAGGCAGCCGGAAGGACTCGCCCGCGAGCAGAGCAGGTCAGACGTGGAGCCTGTGGCTTGGGCCTGGGGCCGCAGGCACTGACGTGGCTGAGGCTGGCTGCATGCTTCCAGCTGATTGTGACACTCTGGCCTCTGGCGAGCCCGCACTGGGAGGCACAGGGCCCGCGAGGGCAGGAGGGGTCCCACCCGGACCCTTAGATTTCTGCTCTGTAGGGTTTGCCCAGCAGACAGCCGTGCCCTACCCCTGACCACGGTCCCCTGGCTCCGGCCCTGGGCCCTTTCCCGCACTCGGCCTGCGCCCTCCTGACTCAGCGCGGGAGGCAGCCTTGCTCTTCCCATCCGGCTTCCGCCAGGGAGGGGGCGGGGGTCCAGCTCCTGCACAGGGGGCCCAGCAAGCTGCAAACAGGAAACGGGAGAACAAAACCACTCCCTGGCTGACCAGGGGCCGCCCCGCACCTCGCCCTCACCCTTCCTCCTCTCTCCCTTCTCCTCTCCATCCTGGCCACCTCCGGGGTCCTCTCTCCCCGTCCACCTCTGTGCCCCCAGTCTCCTATCCCTTTGCTCCCCCACCCCTCCTTCATCTTCTCCCTTCCCTCCTAGTCCCCTAGGCCCCTCAGCTCCTCTCTGAGACCAAGCACCTCCCCCGGCGGTCAGTGGTAGCGACAAGTAGGGGAACGGGATGGGGGAGAAAAGCAAGTGGGAGCTGACCCTTCTGCTGGTTCTCCCTGCTGGTCACTGCTCGGAAGAGGCCCAGATCTCAGGACTCTAGATCTGGAGCAGGGTTGGATGGGAGCTGCCCGCTGCGTTGCTGGCTGGGGTTTGGGGACATGGCCTGAGGTTGGGAGGAGGGGCCGCGGGGGTTGGAGTCCCGGTGCTGGTGCTGCCCTAGCAAGCTGGTGCTCTCTGCCTCAGTTTCCTTCTCTGTAGTCACCTCTCCCCCCGCCCGGGGGAGGGGGGCCCACAGTGGGAAGGGGGCAGGGTCCAGCACCAACAGGGGGTTTCCTGCTTGCTCCTATGCTGCAGGGGGCTAGGGGCCTGCCTGGAGATGCCCCCTCTGGGTCGAGCTAACAGCAGGTGTCCTGGGAAGGAGGGTCAGCCATGCTTCCCCATGGGAGTGGTGGGGGGCGTGAGGTTCCCAGTGGGGAGGGCTGCTGAGTGTCCCTGTGCTGTGTGCTGGGCAGCCTGGGGCTGCTGGGCGGGGTCTGTGTGTGTGTGTGTGTGTGTGTGTAGCACCGGGAAGGCCGTGGGCAACAGTGTGCCTCTGCGGGGTTGGCTGTGTGTGTGGGCTGACAGAGTAGGGTGCGCCTCGTGTGCGCTTGGATGTGCGGGACCTGTGGCGCCCGCGCGCGCGTCCTTGGGTTGCCCTGGGTTGTGAGCAGCAGGCGGGGGAGGGGCACAGGTGTGCGGCAGGTAGGGTGTGTGAGTGTTTCGGGGAGCACGAGCTCACAACTGTGCGCTGTGCGCTTGTGCGGGGGCCGGACAGTGCCCCTAGCGTGTGTGGGGTGAGTGTGTGGGATGTGGGCGGCCTTGGACAGGGGCCGCCCCGGAGGGGGAGGCGTCTGCCCTGCGCGACTCGCCTGCGAGTCTGACTCCGGCGCCTTCAGCCGGGAGGCGCGGCAGGCGCGAGCCGCTCCAGCCGTCCTGCCGTCGTCCGCACGGGCCGTCCGTCCCCTCGGGGCCTCTGGGGCCGCGGCCCGCGGCCCCGGGGGGCGGGCGGGGACCGCCGGGGACCGCCTGCCTCCTGGGGGGCTCAGGACGCCGCCCACCGGGCGCCGAGCAGCTGCTACGGGCCCCCGCGCGGCGCGCCCCGCTCCGGAAGCCAGGCCCGGTGCGCACTGGAGCCGGGGCGGTGGCCGGACCCCGGGGCCGCCGCTGGCCGCGGCGCTCGTGGGCAGCGCCGTGTGGCGCGTGGAGCGCGCGGGGGCCGAGGGCTGGCGCTGGGAGCGCGCCGTCGGCGTGGACTGCAGCGCCCCGGAGCCCCGCTGCCTCTGGCTGCCCTACCTCAGCCACCGGGACCGCCGCACACCGGGGCCGCGCCCGGCCAGGGTGAGCGCCGGGGGTGAGGGTGGGGGCTGTGGGCCTGTGGAGCTGTGTGAACCTTGCATTCCGGAACTGCTGTCCTTGGAGTGGAAACTGAGTTGGGACAGGAGAGACCAGAGCGAGGGTGAGGGTGCAGGATTTGTGGCTCGGAGCTTATCCAGGGGTCCTGGGTGGCGCCCCCGCTGGATTCGTGGCTTCCAGTGGGCACAGGCCCCTCAGTCACAGGCAGTGGAAGGATGGATGAGACCAGAGCGTTTGGAGACAGGGGGCACCTAAGAATCCCTAGAGCCTGGATTGGAAGAGGTACCGGGTGAGAGCCAGGCAGGCGAGAGCAAAATGGAGGGCTGGGTGTCTTCCACCTGCTCCTGGGCACAAGCTGGACACCTCTCTTAGTGGGCAAAGAGGCTGAGGTGGCAGAATGCGCCCCAGCAGGTAGTGGGGGGCCTCGGGGTGAGGACCCACAGCCCCGCCATGGGGTCAGGCAGTGTTTCTGATGTGCGGGTCTACAGGCTGGCAGTGGGAGCCATGCCCGGCCTGAGTGCTGTGCTGCCCGCGCTGACCTCTGCATGCCCCCTGGGGGAGGAGCAGGCCTTTTGGGTTCCAGTTCCTGGTGCGGCCAGTCCCCCATCCACGTGTGCACGGTGCCTCCCGCGTGGCCCCAGGGCTGTGTGCCCTTCTCCCACCCTCGGCTGGCATTTCTCGATGTCACTTCCTTCCCCGAGGGGCGGAGGGAGTAGTTGTGGGCCAGGAGAGTTTAATCAGCAGCGTCAGCAATGTCCCTGTGCCCCCGACCTCGTCCCAGGCCCTGCCCTCGTGTCTGTGCCCCCATCACAGAGGCAGAGCGGGTGTGTGTGCGTGCTGGAGTTGGACTCTCCTCGGTGTCATCACCTTTCTGGTCCCCATCACTGACTGTCTCTGCACCTGTCAGTTCCTCCTCCCCCATGAAGACAGCAAGACCTTGTGTTGTCCTGAGTGAGAGGGTGGGAGAGGAAAGATGGGGCCTATGAAAGCATGAAGGATTAGGGTTAAACTTCAGGGAGGACTTCCTGCAAGAGGGTTGGCTGCTGTGGCTGTAGATGGGACTGTGGTATCTCCTCTTCAACCAGGGTTGCAGCAGCTGGGGGGGGGGGTGGTTACTGACACTCCCAGGAGCCTGGTTAAGAGGGGTGGGGGAGGGGGCTGCGAGGAAGGAACAGAGGAAAGGGAGAGGCAGAGATAAGGCTGCTGGGCTCTGGTGGGGAGGGGACCTGGGGGAGGAAGGCCTGCCCACTGCCCCCTGGGATTCCAGGCGGGACCTGCAGGAATGGTGCCCCCAGGCAGCTGGCAGCTCCAGGCAGGATGTGTGCAGGGGGAGAGGTGAGGGGCATGCGGGGACCTGTCCCAGCCACTTCTCATCACTGGGGCAGCTGGTGGCTTAAACCTTAATCCAGGACAGCAGCAAAACAATGGGCCCTGCAAACAGCCTCGGCTTTGAGCCCGGGGCGCGGATGGGCAGGGGGGTGTGGGGTGTGGGGCATGCGGGGGGGGGGGGGGGGCACACAGCACACAGCAGGGGCTTCTGGTAGGGGAGGGCGGTGGGGGTCCCCCAGGCCCTCTTGTCCCCCTGATCAGTTCCTTGCCAGGTCAGCAGTGATAGGAAATCCAGGGGGATTTCTGTCCTCAGCAGAATTCCAGGAGAATTCTCTCCTGTGGGCTCCCCAGAGCCCTGTGGGCCAGCAGCGGCTCTGCAGAAGAGGCCGGGCTGTGGCTCTAAGCGGAATGAGCAGGGGGTCTGGGGTGGGCACTGATCTCCTGCCTGCTGAGCCCCAGCCTGGGGATAGCCAGTTGTAGCTGGACCCTTCCAGGAATGGGGAACTCACAGCCTGACTGTGTGATTGCAACAGACTCCCTAGCCTGGAGCTTCTCCGCCCGTCTCCCACCTGGCCCTGGGAGCTGCAGGAAGCCAGCTGAGTGCCTCTGTCACATTTTTGTTGAATCTTCTGGGTCCTCCCCCAAGCCTGCGCACTGCAGCCCGCCTCCCAGCCCGGGGCCGGGTCCCTAGCACGGGGCCGGGCACGCGTGCGGCTCCCCCTCCTCCACATGTGCGAGCGGGAGGCTGGCCACACAGGCTGAATGGCAAATGTGGTCGAACTGTCTCCAGCCGTTAGAGGGGGGAGAGGGGACTTAACTGTGGAGTGGGAGCTCCTCACCCCACAACTGGGGCCCAGCCCCTCAGCTGAAGCCCCTGCCTGGTGCCAGGGAGCAGTGGAGGGTGCCCAGGGCCGTGCAGGCGCAGGTGACGGGCCTGGCTTAGGGCAGCAGATTGATTAGGCTGTGGATGCTGCGGGTTGGAGTCCCTGAGTTTGCAGTCTCCCCGATGCCTTTTTGTCACCCACTTCCCTTGGAGTCCGAGAAGGAGACCCGAAGTCACCCACTTCTACCTCCTGCCTGTGCCCCGCCCCCTCCAGCCTTGGTCTTCAGACACCCTCTGCCATGTCATCTTGGGGAATCCCAAGTATCTGGGCAGGTCGGACAGAGGCCAGAGAGTCCCCCCACCCTTTCCGGTGAACCAGCAGGGCCTCTGAGCTGCGCTCCGGAGCCGCAGGAAGTCTCTTAGGTTGTCTGATGTCGCTTGGTTCCCCGTGTGTTCCCGCAGCTGCTGCTGGGGCGTGTGCGTGTGGACTGGTGTGTCTGTGCACATCTGGGTGTCCCTGTGTGCCGTGTGTGTGCAGGGCTGTGAAGATGTGCTGCGCGGGTCTCCGTCGGTGTGTGTGCTCACAATTTGCACTTGTACTTGGCTGTGTGTTGGTGGAGTGTTCTGTCTGCACACTCTGTGCACCCTTGTGGGTGTGCGAGCTTCCGTGTGTTTGCGTGAGTGTGTGAATGTGAACTTCCTGGGTGGAACGGCTGTGTGCCCGGGGCTCTGCACACAGTAGGTGCTCAGCGAACATTTGCTGCCCTGAATTCACTGTTGACAATTTGTTTCCCAGGAGGCAAAGGCGTCACTGAGGGAGAAGGAAAGAAGGAAGAAGCCATTGGGATGATGGGGGTGGGAGCGGAAGGGAGGGGCCGGGAGGAGGTCTGGGCAGGCCAGGGGGCCGTGGAACGCAAGACAGTCCTTCCAGGTCCTTGGCTGCAGGAGGCCCAGCACAGAGCCCGCATACCAGCCGCGGGGGCTCCGTCAACCCTGTCTCCCTGTGCCCCACAGCTGCCCCTGGGCCCACGAGATGGGTGCTCGCCTGGGCGCCCCCCGCCCTGGCAGGGGCCGAGGACGCTGCTGCTACGCAAGAGTCTGCAGGATGGCTTCGGCTTCACCCTGCGCCACTTCATCGTGTACCCGCCCGAGTCGGCCGTGCACTGCAGCCTGAAGGTACGCCCGCCTGGCCTGCCCCGCCCGGGGCCCGGCCCGGCCCCTCCTGCCCGGGCCTGATGCTGCAGGAGGGCAGGCCAGCCCTGGCTGGGCCGCTTGCCCTGTGCGACTGTGGACAAACCCCCCTGGCCACTCTGGACTGGGTCTTTCAGGAGAAGGGCTTGTGGCCGGTTCAGGACAAGGGGACCTCTGGGCTGTGGAAGGTGGACATCACCTTGGAAAAGATGGCGCTCTTGGGACTTCCTGTCCACTGGCTGCCGTCCCCTCCCCAGCCTGAGCCCTCAGGGAGCCCAGGCTAACACACCTCCGAGGCCCCTGGTCACAGCACTGGCAAGAAGGGGCTCTGGGTCCTGGTCCTGCTCCCTGTGTTTGGGGCCAGGTCACCACTGTCTGGGCTCCGCTTGTCCAGCTGTCACCCGAGGCTGTTCGGTGACTTGCTCTCCAGCCCGCTGTAAAAGTCCACTCCTCTGGCAGGGGAGGAGCCAGACTTACCGTACAGTCAATGAGCCCCTCTCCCCTTCACCGAGGCTGGGACCAGCCCGCACAGCTGTTGGGGGACTCCCCCCTGGGGACGGGGCACTGTCTGTGTGCTTGCACGTCTGTGTGCACACATGCGTGCACATCCCCTGGGCACAGACATGCACGTCTTGGTGCTCTGTGTGCATCTGCTAGCTTGTGAACACGTCGCGTGGACCTCACCGTGCAGCTCTCCCGCGCATGTCTGGTCCTGAGGCTGCTTGCATAACTGTTCTCATTGGCTGCAGCTATGCTGAGGAACCTGTGAGGGCTGATGGTGTGTGGGAGGGGCCGCTGCCCCCCGGACGCCCATGGACACCAGTGCCCTCCTTCCTTCCCGCCCCAGAGTGCCTCTGCCACCGTCTCTCAGGGGACCCTGCTGAGGGGTGACCCCAGCAGAAGCGGTGTGCAGCGTAGACCACGCTGGCTGGGGAGCCCTGGCTCCCTCGGGGCACTGGGTGACCCTGTGGCAGGGCAGGCCCCACCCTCTTTCCAGAACCTGCCCTGGGTGGGAGGGGTGGTTGGCGTGGAGGCTGGAAGAAGACTGTGTTCTCCCCGCCTGCCTGCTGCTGTGTGTCCCAGTGTGTGTCTGCCTCTGGCACCCGCGTTCTGTGCTGTCAGCTTGCATCAGCGGGCACACAGTCGTGTGGAGGTGAGGGTGGGGGCCCGCTCTCCTGCAGTGCCCCGCAGCCTTGCTGTAGCCCACCCTGTCCAGGCCGGAGTGCCAGTCAGTCCCAGGTTCTTTGAGTCTCTGAGTGGCCTTGGACAGTCACGCCCTGACATCTGTACAGTGGGCGGATCTGTGGAGAGAATCAGAGGAGGTGATGCCAAAAGCCCAGGCTCACTGGAAAATGCCCCATCCTCCTGGCTCGTGCTGTCTGCCCCACCTCCTGGATCCTGCCCAAATCCAGGAACACTCCCCCGACTCCCCAGGGTGGTCCTTGGGCCCGCACCTGGCTACCGCAATACTCCCCTGCCTGGCCTTCGCACTGCACCCTCCCACGGAGGGGTCTTCGCTGGCTCCCGCGTCCCCTGTCCTCGAGCCTGGGAGCTGCAGGCTGACTTCCGTCCCTCAGCCTCTCCTTTCTCCCTGTGGGTCCAGGCCCCGCGTGCTGGCTTATTGCTGGCGCCGAGTGTCTGCACCGTCCACCCCCTCCCGCCCTCCCCCAGATGGCTTTCCCCTGCTGCCCTCAAGCTTCCCCCAGAGTCCCCACCCCGAGGGACACTAATCAGGCCTTGCCTCCCATTCTCTGGGGGCCGATAGCTGCTCTTTGCTCACGTCAGGCCCCCTTATCTGTGTCTGCCGGGGTCTTCTGTGTGTGTGAGCTCCATCGAGCCACGGGAGCGCCCCAGAGAAGGGGATGTGGGTGCCCCTTACACTGGGGTTGCCAGATAGCTGGGGGCTAGGTGGTGCAATTGGCAGGTACGAGAGAGGGTTGCACCTGTTACTAGGGGACTTGGTGGGGCTCAACACCCCAGCTGACAGCCCTCCCAGCCCCACTGCTGGCCACTGCTGCTGGCTAACTGGAAGGAGATAAGGGTGGCGGGAGCCTGCAGGACTCGCCCAGGAGGGGCTGGGCCTCCCTGCCAGGGCTCCCGCCCTGTGCTGCCTGGGCTGCAGGCAGGGCCCACACCCAGCTCTCTGTTCCCTGCAGGAGGAAGAGAATGGAGGCCGAGGAGGAGGTAAGGAGTAGGGGGGGCTGCGCTGGGACTCGCCCTCCAGCTCCTGCTTCTCTCTCATCCCCCCCCCCCCGCACCTCTGCCCAGCTGCACTGCTGTCTCTGTTTCCGCTGTAGCCCGCTCTGTGCACCTCCTCACTCTCTCCTCCCCTCCCTGTGTCCTCTGCACCTCTGTCTCCCTTGGGGCCTGTGCACCTGCAGATGCCTGTCCATCATGGCAGCCCATGAGTGGTGCTCTGTGTTCATGGGAATGTGGGACACGGCCCCAGCAGGAGCTGTGCGGCCTGGGGGCTGGTGCTGCGGTGTCCTGAGCAAGGGGGGCCTGGTGGGAGTGGGGGACCCTGTGGTTCTTTCCACTGCAGGGGGCCTAATGCCCCTTGCCATTGCCCGTACTGTTGCTGTACTTCCTGGGCATTCAAGGGAGAGCTCATTGAACAGGCAGCCATCCTGCTCTGCCACTCGGCTTCTGCTAGGCGCCCGTGGGAATGTCTTTCTGTGTCCCCATCCCAGAGGCCGTGGGGGCGGGGAGCTGGCTAGCAGGAACAGGGACAGTTGGCCGCAGAGGAGTGTTGTGGGGTGAAATATGATTCGTGCCCATCCTGGGGGTCCCAGGGTTCCGCTTGGAGCCCCCAAGCCTAGGGCATGGAGTAGGTGGGAGATGCGGGGTCAGAGAGAGAGAATCTGTCCTCCATGGGACAGGGAGTTCTGGAGAGGTCTGTCCATCCTTGTCCATCTGGTGTCCGGCACCTGCAGGAACACACAGGCAGTAGGGAGCGACTCGGTGCCATCTCCCAGCTGTACGCGCTCCTCTCTGGTTGTGTGTGTCCCCTGGACGTGTGGGTCCATGTGTGTGTGTGTGTGTGTGTGCACGCGTGCGATCCTTCTCTGAGTGTGCCCCTCTGGAGCTGTGACGGCCGTGACCGTCAGCAGTCACCCCCAGCTGACCTGACTGATGCCTACCAGGGCCCTCCCCGCGGCACCGGCTGGAGCCCATGGACACCATCTTTGTGAAGAATGTGAAGGAGGATGGGCCCGCCCACAGGGCGGGGCTCCGCACAGGTGAGCTGTCCCGGTTACCTGGCCCTACCTTCCAGTTAGGATGGGATTCTTGGACACAGGCGTTGGGGAGGCCCCGTCACTTATTGTCACCTGTGCCTGGGGGTCTCAGTGGGGCATTGGCACCCCTCGGCTCCTCACACGCGGCCCTGCCCCTTGTCCCCAGGAGACCGGCTGGTGAAGGTGAACGGGGAAAGCGTCATTGGGAAGACCTACTCCCAGGTGATCGCTCTGATCCAGAATAGGTGAGTGAGCTCCGCCCCCGCCGCCCTCGGCAGCTCCCAGCCGGCTCATGCCTGGGCCCTGGGGTGCCTGTGACCGGCATCCCCTTCCTCCCGAGCCTGCGCCCCCGCCTGGACTGACCCTCTGCCCGTCTCCGCAGCGACGATGTCTTGGAGCTGGCCATCATGCCCAAGGACGAGGACATCCTGCAGCTGGTGAGTTCTGCCCTGGTTTTTGCTCCAGAGGAGGAAGTGTTGGGGGCATCGCAGCCTGGCATTGCCCGGTCGGGGCTGCCAGGCCCATCCTGGGCTGGGGCTGGTGGTTGCTTCATTTGGGCCGCTCTGCCGCGGCAGACGGGAGGCGCTGATCCTGGCGGGCAGGGATTCCTGCCAGGGTACCTGAAAGGCGGGCGGCCCAGCACGCCCTGCTGGGCTGGCACATTCTCCCGCTCCCTGCACCTCTGCCCAGCTGCAGGTGAGCACACACACACACACACGCCACACATACTACCCCATCGTCACGCACACCACCACACACATGAGGGACGTTCCAGACGCAGCCATACCACGCCTGCTCACGGTCACTCTCCGCCGTGCCACACACAGGCACTGCTTCCGAACACTGCGACCTCACCACACTCACTCCCCACAGCACCGCGCGGGGCCCATGCCTGCCTTCCCGTTGCCCTGCGCAAGCGTCACAGTGTCCAAAGCGGATGTGATGTGGCCGGGCCCCCTGAGCCTCCTCGGCCGCCTACTGAGGAGCCTGCCCCACAGACACCGGCCAGACACACCCTGACGTCACGCATGCACCAGCACTGGAGGTGTGTACACACACACTCGCACCTGCAGTGCCTGGCTTCCTGGCCATGTGGGTCCCAGCCAGAGGCCAGCTTGCTTGCCTCATCTGAGGTCACTGCCCCCTCAGGGGACGGCTGAGGGCCAAGTCCTGGAGGCCCTGGAGCCACCGCGCCACCTTCTGCCTTCTGCCTTGGTCACACTCCATAATCACTGTAATCACAGCTTGGCACGGTGCCCCCTGGGAGCCTCCGCCCCCTGGCCTCAATTGTCCCCCTGCTCCAACTTGGCTCACCCCACGTCTCAAGGCCCTGCCCCAGCGCTTTCCCCCCAGGCTGAGGCGTGGCCAGGGCAGGACCCAGGGTATCCCCACTGTGCGCAGCGGCTGGGGCTAAGGGCAGGCCAGGGCCGCAGCTGTGAGCTCAGCTACCAGGCTCTGGTGGGCTGGCGGCCCCAGATGTCAGCATCTGGGCGCCTCCGCCGGCCCCCCCATCTGCAGCCGGCCCGAGGGTGGGGCCCAGGCATTCCTGTGGTTGGGAGCCAAGGCTGGAGGCCAATCGGGCCGCGGCAGCTGCTGACGCCACCACCGACGCGGCGAGGCCCCTCCACACCCATCCTCCCTCCCTGCTCCTCCCGCCAGCCAGTCTGAGAGCCGGCGGGGCTGAGAGGGAGCCGCGGGCAGGGCAGACTGAGGGGCACCCGGGCCCTGGCCGGGCCAGCTGCAGCAGTCAGCGTTGAGGGGGTCGGCAGAGGCGCGGAGGGCCGAGCGGGAGGGATGCGGGGAGCCCGGCGAGCCGGCAGGATGGCAGGAGGGCGCGGTAAGTGAGTCCCCGGCCCCGTGTGCGCCGGCCTGGAGGGGCCAGTGTGCGGGGGTGTGGTTAGCCCGGCTTGGTCACGTGATGTTTGTGCCTGGGATAGCGAGGGGGGCTGTCCCTCTGTATGTCTCATTGTGCTCCGCTGTGTGTGAGTGTCTAGGGTGAGTGTCTCCCTGTGTCTCTTTGTGGTGTGTGGGGGGCGGTTCGCCCTCCCCTGCCTGGATCCTGCGCCCTGAGATCAGTGCCCACTGCGGCTCATCTGTCCGGGGTCCGGGGCCTGGCTGGGCTGGGGCCACCAGGCCACCGTCCTTGGGGGCCGCCTCCTTTTTTGGCCGGCCCTGGGAGCTGGCCCTGTCACTCCTCAGCAATGCAGCCTCGGCCTCAGCTCGCAGCGCCAGATTCCAGGCCTGCTAGTGGCAGGAGGTGGCCCAAGGCCCCTGGGCCGGACCGGCCCCTCCTCCGTCCCGGCCGCGGGGAGCAGGGGGGCAGAGAAGTTCCTCCTCAGGCTGGTGGCTCAGGGGCCAGGCTGCCCAGCTGCCCGGCTTCCGCCCACCCCAGCCCACCCCACCCTGGACACACCCCTTAGCTGCTTTCTTCTCTGTTGTCTGCCACCTTGGCCAGTCTCTGTTGGGGTTTCCCAGCCCCCCTGCCAAGGGGTTGTGGACATGATTGGGCGAAAGGGAGCTGGGAGAGCACCCCTGAAAACAGATGGGAGATTACGTGTGGCTGGAGGCGGCTCCCATCCACAGTCTTCCAGCATCCCGGAGTTTGTATCTCTCGAAGGCCCCTGGCCTGTGTCCTCCCTCACCCTGCGCCCTGGCCCGCCCTCCACCTGGGCCTGCCCCGCTCCAGCTCCAACCTCTGCCTTTGCTGCTCTGCTGGGGGGCTTGCCCGCCTGCCCGCCTCCGCTCACCTGCCTGTGTCTCCGGCAGGCCTACTCCCAGGACGCCTACCTGAAGGGGAACCAGCCGTATTCCGGAGAGGCCCGCAGTATCCCAGAGCCGCCCCCCGTCTGCTACCCCCGCAAGAGCTACGCTCCGCCAGCCCGGGTCTCTGCCTGGGCCACTATGGTGCCTGAGCCCGTCTCAGCACTGCCCAACGACCCCCGGAGTCCTGCTGCCTGGAGTGACCAGGGGCCCCGCGTCCCGGCCGCCACCCGTGCCCACCCGGACAACTCCTGCCTGGGGATGAGCCAGCCCCGCCCCAGCCCTGGTGCCTTCCCCAACCTGCCCTCGGAGTCCCGGACGCCGCGTGCCTTCCCGGAGCCTGGCAGCCGGGTGCCCCCCAGCAGGCGGCAGTGCCAGCAGGCCTTGTCACACTGGCTGTCGAACCAGGTACCCCGCAGGGCGGGGGAGAGACGGTGCCCGGCCATGCCGCCCCGGGCTCGCAGCGCCTCGCAGGACCGCTTGGAGGATGTGACTGCCCACCGCCCGTGGCCCTGCTCCACCTCCCAGGATGCCTTGAGCCAGCTGGGCCAGGAGGGCTGGCACCGGGCGCGCTCAGACGACTACTTGGGCAGGGCCACTCGCTCCGCTGAGGCACTGGGGCCAGGGGCCCTGGTGTCGCCCCGTCTTGAGCGCTGTGGCTGGGCTTCCCAGCGCCCAGCTGCCCGCACCTCTGCTTGCCCGTCCCGGGACCTGCCGGGGCCCCAGGCCGCGCCCCTCTCCGGCCTGCAGGGCCTGGACGACGTCGGGTACATCGGGTACCGGAGTTACAGCCCCTCCTTCCAGCGTCGGACTGGCCTCTTGCACGCACTCTCCTTCCGGGACTCGCCCTTTGGGGGGCTGCCCTCCTTCAGCTTGGCCCAGACCCCTGCACCATTTCCGCCAGAGGCCTCTGAACCAGCAGCCAGGGTCGTCAGGCCGGAACCCAGCCCCCGGGCCCTGGAGCCTCCCACTGAGGACCACCGTGACGAGGTGGTCCTGAGGCAGAAGCCCCCGACGGGCCGCAAAGTCCAGCTGACCCCCGCGAGACAGGCGAACCTCGGGATTGGTGACGAGACCCCAGAGCCGGAGCCCAGTGGGCGAGGGCCACGCCTGGGCAGGAAGGTGGCCCCTCTGGCCACCACCGAGGACTCTCTGGCTTCCATCCCCTTCATCGGTGAGTGGTGGCGCCCACTGTCCCCTTCCCCTGTCTGCCAGCTGGGTGCTGATGGGGTCTGGTTCCTCCGCGCATCTGTCCGTCCGCCGTTGATCCATCCTGCCTCCCATCCTTCGTCACCCTTTCTCTCAGGCTACCACCGTCTGCTCACCAGCCTTTCCCCTCTCCTCTCCTCCATTCTTCCTTTGTATCTTTCACTCTTTGTTCCTTCCGTCCACCGCCCATGCCTCCAACAAGCACTTGTGTCTGGCCCGGTGCTGGGCCCCATGCTCTGCTGGGGAGTGGGGGCCACTCAGGGCTGAGCCGGCCACACAGGCAAGGCCCGGGGTTTGAGAAGGGCTCTGTCGCGTGGCCCGGGTTGTGGTGGCCAGAGAGAACCTTGGAGCAAGGACAGCTGGCTGAGGCTCGGAGGAGGACAAGTCTGGGGAAATGATTGGGGGGGGGGGCTGGAACAGCAGAGAGCCTGAGGTGGGAGCGGGGAGGCCCTCCCGCGGCCCAGGGTCTTAGCTAGGGGTTTGGGATTTATCCCGGGAGCAGAGGGGCCTGGTGAAGGCTTGCCCCAAGAGTAGATGTTGGATGAGGGTGCACGAGGGGCGCTCACCCCATGTTGGGAACGAGGAGGGGCAGGAAGGGCAGGCAGGTCCGGGACGCGGTGATGTGAGGCGCGGGCAGGCAGCTGGCTCTGCTGGGTCTCGGGGCCAAGGAGGAAGACCAGGGTGCAGCCAGATGGCCCTGGGAGGCCGGGCCAGCACCGAGTGTTGTACCTGGAGCCGAGCTCACGCCAGGGCTGCCTGAGGAGTGAGGAGAAGAGGCCCTGGGTGGACGAGGCCGCTGGCTCCCCACCAGCCTTCAGTCAGAGTGGAGCCGCAGTGAGGCTGGCCCCTCTGGGCACTCTGATGGGGGTACAGCCCCTGCTTCAGGGAGCCCCCAACGAAAGCGGGAGACTATTACCCTCCAGGGTTCCCAGTCTGATGGGGGAGACAGTCCCTGTTCTCAGGAGCTCTCAGTCTGATGGAGGAGACACAGTCCCTGCCCTGAAGAACTTCCAGTCTGATGGGGGGGGGGGGTGTCTCACTGTCCCAGCCCTCAGTAGCTCTCAGTCTGATGGAGAAGTCTGATGGAGTAGGCACAGTCCTTGCTCACAGTAGCTCCCAGTGTGATGGAGGAGACACAGTCCCTGTCCTCAGTGGCTTCTAGTCTGATGGGGCTCACAGTAGCTCCCAGTCTGATGGAGGAGACAGTCCCTGTGCCGAGAAGCTCCCGGTCTGATGGAGTGTTGGCTCTAGGCAAGGCGGCTTAGCCCCGCTCCCGGGTGCCCTGGGGGGGTCACGGGAGGCTGTGTCCCTGCTGAGGGGGAGGTTCATGGCCACAGTGTGTGGGGCCGGTCTCCCTTGGCAGTGAGGGTGATGCCAGCATCACCGTGCAGGGGGTCACTGGGCGCAGGCACTGGGGTCAGGCGGATCCGGCTCTGCCCTCTTCACCCCTCCCTCCCTCCACTCCTGCAGACGAGCCCACCAGCCCCAGCATTGACCTCCAAGCCAAGCACGTCCCTGCCTCCGCGGTGGTCTCCAGTGCCATGAACTCTGCCCCCGTCCTGGGCACCAGCCCGTCCTCCCCGACCTTCACCTTTGCCCTCGGCCGCCATTACTCCCAGGACTGCAGTGAGTGCTCCCCACGCCCCGGCCCCTCCCACTGCTTCCTGCCCCCTCTGAGGCCCTAGAGTCACCTGCTTGTCCTCAGGAGGAGAGGGCTCTGGGGAGACCCCGACCCGCTTCCCCACTGACCCTGGGCCCCGCCACGGGTGCCTTTGCAGGCAGCATCAAGGCCGGCCGCCGCTCCTCCTACCTGCTGGCCATCACCACGGAGCGCTCCAAGTCTTGCGACGATGGGCTCAACACCTTCCGCGATGAGGGCCGGGTGCTGCGGTGAGGCCTGCTCCGGACGGGGGTGGTCGGTGGCCACAGCCCTCCGAGCCTGGGCTATGGAGGGGGACCTTGGCGCTGGGGCGCTGTGGCCCCTAGGGCTTGGACGGTGGCAGGCGAGCCCTTGGTGGGTCCCCGCCCCCCTCACCCTCCCGTCTTGCTCCCCAGGCGCCTGCCCAACCGGGTCCCCAGCCTGCGGATGCTGCGGAGTTTCTTCACTGACGGGGTGAGCAGCCCGTGTGCGCCTGCGCGGGCCCCGCCTTGGTGAGGGGCACAGGCCCGGGATACCCGCTGCCCTGGCTGTGTCAGCGTGTGACCCCCACCCGCACGTGGGCGCTGTCCATGTCGGGACCCCGTGGGCCTCCCACCACTTGCCGTCGCCTTCTGGGATGTGCCTTTCTGGGTCCTCCCCGCCATGTGTACCAGGCTCACCTTCCCACTTCCTCCAGGGTTGTTAGGCCACGCCCCTGGCATGGCGACCTCTGCCCCGCCGGCCCCCTCCCTCCCTGCGCCGCGGTGTCCCTGGCCCCCAGCTAGAATAGAAACCCGAGTGCAGGGTTCCACGCATGGAGCTCCCTGCTGGGTCCCGAGCACCAACCATGCCCACACGGGGCCTTGGGGGAGGGAGGTGCGTGGCAGGGGGCACACAGGGCGAACGGACGGAGAGGCTGGAGTTTGCAGCCTCAGACCCAGGAGATGGGGTCAGGTCTGCACCGCCCGGCTCCAGGCTGGAAAAGCCGCCCGCTTCCAGATGCCTGGCTGGAATTGACACCTGGCCGGTGTGGCCACCTGCCTCCTCCTTTATCACTTCCTCTGCTTACTTAACTCTGCCTGACACTTGCCAGGGCCCCCTCGCCCGAGTCCTGTTGACACTGTCACTTCCTCTGACTCCTCGCGGCCAGGCTGCGGCTCCCGCAGCTCAGCCCTTGTTGATGTTCCCGCTTGCGCTGCTTGTTTAACTCCTGGGTGACACAGCCGTTTCCTCCGCTTCCTTAATTCCTCTAACGCTGTAAAGTTAAAAGAGGTTCCAGATTGGCTCTTCCAGCGTGGGGAGGCCAGGGCCTGCTGGCAGCTTTCCGGCTTCTGCTTTGCGCACATCTCGTGATCTCCACACAAGGGGCCAGAGAGGGCAGGTGGCGCCCATGCGGTCACACAGCACAGCGGAGCGCAGCACCGGCGTCAGCCGGGCTCCGGTGGCTGCCAGCGGCCCATGGGGCTCCTGAAGTGCTGGTACTGCAGGAGCCACCCTAAGCTGCCCTCTGCTGTCTCCCTGCAGTCCTTGGACAGCTGGGGCACCTCCGAAGATGCTGAGGCCCCTTCCAAGCGACCTTCAACCTCTGACCTCTCGGATGCCAACTTCAGCGACATCAGGAGAGAGGGCTGGTTGTATTATAAGCAGATCCTCACCAAGAAGGGCAAGGTAAGACGTGCGGAGGCATGGGGCTCCGGCCCAGCTGTCTAGCTGCTCCTACCCGGCCCCCGCGGCTCTGGACCAGAGAGGACAGGCTGCAGCCAGAGGGACAGAGGCTAGCGGCGAGCACCAGCTCCCCAGGGAGAACCCGCAGGCCTCCTACCATGGCGGAGGGCTTTGCCGAGGATGGATCTGATCAAGTCATGCGTCCAGGTCTGACAAAGCCATCCCAGAATGACGATCACCCCAAAAATGGTCACTGGGGCTCAGCAAAAAGGAGGAGCAAGGGCAGGGTGCTCGTCAGAGACACTGAGTCCCAAGGAGGCAGAGGCAGAGGCCGGCTGAGGACTGAGTCTTTATCCTGAGGGCACCAAAGGCCCCGGGCCCCTGGAAGGGTTGCAGCTTTGTCATCCCTGCCTTGGCATCCTGGGGGTGAATTAGAGAGGCCTCGCTGGAGGCGAGATGGCCAGTTAGGAGCCCCCACCGCGATACAGGTGAGAGGCGGAAATGGCATGGACCGTCTGGGGCGGGGCAGGGTTGGACAGGGAGGGTGTCCCCGGGGTAGAGAGCTGCAGCCCCAGGCCGGGCCGTAGGCCAGGGGAGAGGGCAGAGCCCTCCAAGTGGCCCACACTGAGTGGCCGGGCGGCTGTAGCGTCTCGCTCTGCGCGCCTAGCCTCCCTCTGACTCGGCGTCTTTGCCCGCGAAGGGAGCTCGTGATAATCCTGGGAGGGGAGGCCATGATCTCAGCGAAGGCTTTCCCCAGGGCCTGGCGCTTGGCAGCTGCGCTCCTGCCGGCTGCTCTCAGAGGCAGCCCTAGGCACCCACGGCGGGGGGCGGCCCCGGGCCCCCTGCACGTACCCAGACCGGCGGACGCTCAAGTCCCTTGCATAACGTGGCGTGGTGTTTGTCTGTGTCCTGCCCCTCGCCTCCTGTGCACCTTAACTCGTCTCTGGGTGATCGCGGAACCCAGTGCAGCGCAAACGCTGGGTGTTGCCCTCCTGAATAAGGAATGACGAGAAGAAAAAGCCTGTGGATGCTCAGCGCGGGCCCATGCCGCTTTCCCGCGTTTCTCGTCTGCACCTGACAGGATGGCATAGGTCGGGCCCCTAGGGCCTGAGTTGCCCCCGACCCCCCGGGCCCCTGTGGCCTCCGGTTTGGCGAGCCTCACTTTTCTGAGCTGTGAGCTGGGCCCAGAGTTGCCTGCCCCAAGCAGAGGACGGCGAGGCACGTGGCCCGGGCAGCGCTCGTCACCTGTGGTCCGTTCGTCTCTCCTGCGTTCTGGGGAGGTGGTGGTGAGGGAGCCGGCCCAGCCCTGCCCTGCTGGGGTTCGCACACGTGTCACGTGATAGCTCCAAGGGCACAGACTTGGGATGTGCGGGAGTTCAGAGACCTCAGCATGGGTCGTTGGGGTGGGTGGCGGGCTGCAGCAGAGGTGTCCAGAGGCCTGAGACATGAGGGAAGTGCGAATCCACGCACAAGATGGGGTGGGGAGGGGAGGAGTGGTTAGGAGGACACAGTGCCACCACCGCTGGCCAGGTGAGCGAAGGGGGCCTGACCGAGGTGGCCGTGTGGGCCAGGGGCAGGGGGCAATTGAGGAGAGAGATCTCAGGGCACGGCCGGCCTAGGCTTGCTGATGCCTGGGAGGTGCACCGGGAGGTGAGGAAGAGGCAGAGGCAGAGGCAGGAGCAGGCTGCAGGGTTCCTGGTTCCTGGCTTGGGCTGTGGGAAAGGTCATGGGTGGTGAGACCCCCTACCCGCGGTCATGGGCACTCCAGGAGCAGGTCTGGGGAGAAGAAGCGGGGGGGTTGCACTGGGGTCATGTGACATCCAGGGTGCAGGTGTCCTGGGGACAGCAGCTCTGAGGGGCTTGGGGAGGCTCAGGTGGGCAGTGGTGGCCTTGGGTGCAGGAGCACGAGGGAGAAGGCCAGGGACCCAGCTGGGCCTTGAGGAGGAGGTGACGCTGGCCGTGGAGACCACAGGAGAGCCAGTGGGAAGGCAGGGAGCCAGCAGGGTAGGGCCCGCTCTGTGGGCCAGGCCGGGGCCGCGTGCGACTGGATGGTCCTGTGGCAGCTGCGCACGCCTCCTGCCAGGTGGCCTGTCCCCAGCCCTGGGTGGCCCCTTCCTGCTCACTAACCAGGTCTGGAGGACAGGGGCTTCCATCTGCTTGCTGGCTGGCACCCGAGGTCACTTGTGCCCTTGGGAGTGGGGGGCGGGACCGAGTCAGCTCGGACCTGTGGGCGTCTGCTCCAGGGGTCCCAGCCTCCCACCCCTCCGCCCCAGCCCCCAGTCTCTTCTGAGGACCCTGATTACCTGCAGGGGAGGGGTAGCTGTAGGGGGGCGCGTGCCTGTAGCCACAGAGTCCATGTGTGGCCTTGAGGGCCCAGTCAACCAGCAGGGGACACTGGTGTGGGGAGGGGCTTGGCTTGGCCAAGGCTGTCCAGCTGGGTTAGTCCAGGGGCTGCCCTTGACCCCTCCTATTCCTAACACTACGAGCCTCCCTGGAGGTCCCTCCCGTCCCTCATTCTGAGCATCTTTGTCCCTGTCTGGCAGTTCTGTGATGGTGGCCAGGGCGCACAGCACGGGGTCCACGCAGTGGGAGACCACACGTGGCTGTGCTCGCCCTGCCTGCCATCCTGCTTCCGCCTCTGGTTTTCTGTGCAGGCAGAAGCTTGTGCCGGGGGTATAGTGGGTAGGTCTGCAGCAGTGGGAAGGAGCCTGGGGTTGGGTGGGAGGTGGAGCCGCTGGTTCCAGGCCGCTGCGAGGACCATTAATGCATATGTTCAGTAAAGCGGTGAGCATGGCGCTCGGCCCTGGGACGTGCAGGTGAGGGCGGCCCAGCTCCCTGCCCCGCAAACACTGACGAATGAACAAGGAGAGGGTCACCGTCCGGTCTGGAGGGAGGCAGAGCTGCCTTTAGGGGGAAAAAAACACTGATCAGAGGAGGTGACAGGGCAAGACGGTGGTGGAGAGGAGGGGCTCCAGGGGAAGGAATGGCACCTGCAGAGCTGACAGCTCAGGAGGCGTGGCTTGGGCTCGCGAGAAAGGAGGGGGGAGATGAGCCTGAGCCAGACCACTGAGGCTTCAGGTTGGAGTGTAAGGGCAGCAGGGCCCTTAGGGGGTTCCGCGCCGGGGAGCTGACATTGCCCCCCGTCTAAGTGGATGGCGCGAGAGAGTGGGGGCGGGACTGGCTGTGCACTGTGCTGGCTGGAGGTGTTGTGGTGCGGACAAAGAAGTGATGGGAAAAATGCAGACAGGGACGGTGGTTTTTTTTTTTTTTCCCCCACAGGCAAAGTGGACAGTGAGAGAGAGAGACAGAGAGAAAGGTCTTCCTTTGCCATTGGTTCACCCTCCAATGAATGGCCGCCGCAGCCGGCACGCTGCAGCCGGCGCACCGCGCTGATCCGATGGCAGGAGCCAGGTACTTATCCTGGTCTCCCATGGGGTGCAGGGCCCAAGCACTTGGGCCATCCTCCACTGCACTCCCTGGCCACAGCAGAGAGCTGGCCTGGAAGAGGAGCAACCGGGACAGAATCCGGCGCCCCGACCGGGACTAGAACCCGGGGTGCCGGCGCCGCAAGGCGGAGGATTAGCCTAGTGAGCTGCGGCGCCGGCCCAGGGACAGTTTTTTAAATCGCTTATTTGGGAGGCAGAGGGGCAAAGAAGATTCACTGGTCCACCGGTTTACTTCCCGGACACCCACAGTGGCCAGGGCAGGAACCCGGGCATGTGCACCATCTCTGCTGCCTCCCAGGGTCTGCACTAGTAGGAAGCTGGAATCAGGAGCCAGAGCCAGGAACCAAACCCAGGCCCTGCGATATGAGACACGGGCATCTTACCTGCGAGGCCAAATGCCCACCCCAAGAGATGGAATGTTTTTGAAGCAGGACAGTGGTGGTTGATGCATTGGATGTTAAGAGCAACAAAAAAGGAGGAATTAAAGTCCTCGCTCGGGTTTCTGGGCAACTAAATAGATGGACCGAGCTGGGAAAGATGGCGGTGGGGGCAGGGAGCAGATTGGATGGTGAGTGGCACAGTGTCAGTGGCCTGTAAAGCCCCTGAGAGCGGCAGGTGGAGAGGCGGAGCCGACCTGGGAGGGCCAGGGATGTGCACAGCGGCAGAGGGCTGGGTTTAAAGCCAGGGGCCGTGGACTCTGCCCCTGAGGGTGGCTGCAGGGAGAGGAGGGACTGGGGCCAAGCTCAAAAGCTCCTCCCCTCCAACCTGGTGCAACCTCAGCTGTGTTGAACTTCAGGGCTGGGGGATTCTACTGGGGGGGGTGGCTGTGGGGTCTTAGCAGAGCTCCCACTTCTACCTGCGGATGCCATGGCACCTCCACCCCAGGGCTCTAGACAAGTGTCGCTGCAGGCTGTCTCGCCCCGTGGGGGATGGGGTGCAGAGGAGGAGACAAAGAAGGGGCCAGTGCAGTTAGGAGGAGAACCAGGAAAGATGGTTAAGACATGGGCAGAAGGGGCTGGTGCTGTGGCTCAGTGCGTTAAAGCCGTAGCCTACAGCGCTAGCATCCCAAGTGGGCATCAGTTCAAGTCCCGGCTGCTCCACTTCTGATCCAGCTCCCTGCTAATGGCCTGGGGAGACAGTAGAGAATGGCCCAAGTCCCTGGGATCCAGCACCCACATGAAAGACCCAGAGGAAGCTCCTGGCTTCTGGCTTCAGCCTGGCCTAGCCCCAGTCTGTGTAGCCATTTGGGAAGCGAACCAGTGGGTGGAAGACCTCTCTTTTTCTCTGTCTCTTTGTGACTCTGCCTCTCAAATAAATAAATAAACCTTTAAAAAGAAACAGAGGCACTGGCAGAGAGGTGGCTGCTGGATTGGCCACATGGCGGGCCGGGGAGGCCGTGAGAGCCGCCCCTAGGCACAGCGTGCTGATGGGAGTCCAGTGAGAGGCGGCTCCCCAGAGCCGGAGACACCGCTCACCCGAGAGGGCGGCAGCAGCGTGGCTGCTGAGCGTTTGATCTAGGGTGGGTCCTGCTGGGAAGGGAGTCCAGGCCGCCCGGGGTCTCCTGCAGTGCCCTGGGGCATCACTGAGCCCCGAGGGGCGATGATGGCCACTTGGAGGAGATGGGCTGGGGTGCACAGGCAGGTGGGGGCTGCGAGGGAGTCAGACGCAGGTGCAGGTGCAGGTGGAACAGGGGGCCCCTGGCAGGCAGTGGGCTGGGGTCTGTCCTCACTGCTGGCTGCTGCCTGCTGCTTCCCGTGCCTCTGGCTCTGGGCGGGCAGGCAGGCCCAGCTCTCACCACTCCCCGTCTCTCCCCCCCACCCGTGTCTCCCTGCAGAAAGCGGGCAGCGGCCTGCGCCAGTGGAAGCGGGTGTACGCCGCGCTGCGGGCGCGCTCGCTCTCGCTGAGCAAGGAGCGGCGGGAGCCCGGGCCGGCGGCGGCGGGGGCTGCGGCGGCCGGCGCAGGTGAGGACGAGGCGGCGCCCGTCTGCATCGGCTCCTGCCTGGTGGACATCTCCTACAGCGAGACCAAGAGGAGGCACGTGTTCCGGCTGACCACCGCTGACTTCTGTGAATATCTCTTTCAGGCTGAGGACCGGGATGACATGCTGGGCTGGATCAGAGCGATCCGGGAGAACAGCAGGGCCGAGGGCGAGGTGAGGCCCGTGCTCGCCCCAGCCGGGCCCCGAGGGCAGGCCAGGGCTGCCCTGTGGCCACCGTGACCTCGGGCGACCTCTCTGAGCCTCACCCCCCCCAGAAAGTGGAGCGCACAGGAGTGCCCCTTGTACCCGCACTCGTGGGTTTTGATACAGGGAAAACGCACCGAGCGCCTGGCAGTCCCAGGAGTGGCTGCAGTAACGGCAGTAATTGCCACTGCTGTTAGCACTGCCTTGGGTGGGCTCCGGCGCAGCCAGGTCACCTGCAGGCCAGTGCGGCTCCCAGCAGGCGCAGGCCGGGATGTCCCCACTCGCCGTGTTACAGGCCCGGGCGCCCTGCACCAGAACTGCATGAGGCTGGCCCCTCTGCAGGGGGTTGAGCACAATGACCTTGAGGGGAGGCCAAGAGCCTCTTGGCCTCTGGCAGCAGACGGTTAGGGGACGAGCCAAGGGCATTGGCGGGAATTTGGGGAAATTTGTGAAAAACAGCATCCTGTCTTGGACAGCCAGAGCCCCTCCAGGGGCCTGGGCGGGGTTCTCTCCACTCCGACCCCGTGCGCTCCCACACAAAGGTGCCCTGGCACGCCTGCGCCAAATTAGGAGGGGCTTGGGCTTGGGCTTGGGCGCCGGGCCAGATGGGCACCTGCTCTGGCCGTGGGAGCCGGGCGCTTGTGCTCAGCCCCCGGCCACAGCCCGTCCCTCTTGCGGAAGACGTGACCTCTCGCTGACCGTCTGGACAGTGTCTCCTGACTGCAGTCGGGAGTGTGGCGGGGCTGTCCCCGGCAGGGTGTGGTCAGGGAGCCCTGCGCTCCCTTTGTCACAGCAGCCGCTGCTCCTGCGGGGACATGAGTGCCGTGCGCGTGATGAGTGCGCCTCAACCTGCTGGCTCCCCGTGCCTGTTGCTGAGGGGACAGAGGCTCAGAGAGGCTCGATGGCTTACCCACGGTCACACGGGGTCCAGCCCTGGCCTCTCCCGACCCAGGGTCTGTGCCCTGCCCTGGGCAGGCGGAGGAGGGGGCGGTGAGGCCAGGACGAGGCCAGGCGGGCGGTGGGCACTGATGTGGCTGCTGTCTCCTCTCTGCTGCCCAGGACCCCGGCTGTGCCAACCAAGCTCTGATCAGCAAGAAGCTTAATGAGTACCGCAAAGTGAGGTGAGGCCCGGCCCCGGGAGCGGTCCCCTGGCGGTAGCAGAAGTGGCTCCGGTGTCCCTGCACATGGGGGCCGGGTGTGGAGCCTCTGCACTCCCCGGCAGCCCAGGAGGGCTCGGCTTGGGTGGTGGGGTGGTCCCAGGGGGCAGGAGGCCAGGGCGGGGGCCTGCTGTGCCACCCCAGATGACGACCCCTCCTTCCTCCTTTTTCTACGCAGCCATAGTTCTGGGCCCAAAGCTGATTCCTCCCCCAAAGGCTCTCGGGGCCTGGGGGGCCTCAAGTCTGAGTTCCTCAAGCAGAGTGCTGCCCGCGGCCTCAGGACCCAGGAGCTGCCTGCAGCGGGCAAGGGTAGGAAGGCGCCTGGGGACAGGGCTGGGGGCTGCGGGCTCTGCACTGTGGGTCTGCGTGGAGAGGGGAGAGTGTGTTTGTGCGCGGGCGTGCATCCTTGAGGGCCTGTGAGCCAGCACCCTGCCTGGGGGGCTTCTGGTCTCTGCTGGTGTCCCTTTAGGGGCGGAAGGCCCACACCCCCAGAGGCAGCCTTTGACATCTTCACACACTTTTGGCTGTTAGAGATTTCTTTCTTGGGTTGTATCTGAGTCTGTGGCTCCCACTGCATAATTTTAGCAATTTTTAATTTGTTTATTTATTTGAAAGGCAGAGCTCCAGAGAACAGGAGAAACACAGAGAGAGAGAGAGATCGTCCCTCCCCTGGTTTACTCCCCAGATGGCTGCAACAGCTGGGGCTGGTGCACATTGAAGCCAGGAGCCAGGGGCCTCATCCAGATCTCCCATGCAGGTGCAGGGGCCCACCCACTTGGGCCATCCTCCACTGCTTTCCTAGGCACATTAGCAGGGAGCTGGATTGGAAGTGGAGCAGCTGGGACTCCAACCGGTGCCCATATGGGATGCAGGCACCACAGGCAGTGGCTTGACCCACTATGGCATGGTGCCAGCCCCTCTATTTCCTTTTTTCTTTTTAAAGATTTATTTATTTTATTTGAAAGTCAGAGTTACAGGGGCCGGCGCTGTGACACAGTGGGTTAAAGCCTTGACCCAAAACACTGACATCCCATATGGGTGCCGATTCTAGTCCCGGCTGCTCCTCTTCCGATCCAGCTCTCTGCTATGGCCTGGGAAAGCAGTAGAAGATGGCCCAAGTCCTTGGGCCCCTGTACCCACATGGAAGACCCAGAATAAGCTCCTGGCTCTTGGCTTCAAATCGGCTCAGCTCTGGCCGTTGCAGCCGTCTGGGGAGTGAACCAGCGAATGGAAGACCTCTCCCTGTTTCAAATCTTCTGTCCACTGGTTCACTCCCCAGATAGCTGCAAGGGCTAGGGCTGGGCCAGGCCAAAGCCAGGAGCCAGGAGCTTCTTCCAGGTCTCCCCTGTGGGTGCAGGGACTTGGGCCGTCTTCCACTGCTTTCCCAGGCGTGTCAGCAGGGAGCTGGATTGGAAACGGAGCAGCTTGGACTCAACCCAGCGCTCTGATGTGGGATGCGGGCACCCCTGGCGGTGGCCCTGGTAGTTTCAGTTCTCGAGGGCACACGAAAGCCCTTCGGTGGCATTGAGGTCTCCTGCAGGGTGCGCGCCCTCATCCCTCGGCCTTCTGTCCGGAAGTGGTTTCCCGCCACCCTCGCAGGGAGGCCCTGTGTGAGTGACCGTGTGTGCGGTGTCCTGGGTGCCAGCTCTGCCTGACTCTGCTTCCCCCACCCCAGATGACAGTGCCGCTGCCCCCAAGACCCCCTGGGGCATCAACATCATCAAGAAGAACAAGAAGGCAGCCCCGCGGGCGTTTGGGGTCCGGCTGGAGGAGTGCCAGCCGGCCACGGAGAACCAGGTGGGTCCCGGGCAGGCCAGGGGAGCCCAGGGCGCAGGGGCTCAGGGCTGCACAGGCCTTGGCACCAGCTCCCCGCCTGGCGTCGGTGCCTGGGGCTGGGAGCTGAGGTCCCTGCCAGTCCTCGGTGCTGTCGGGAGGCAGCGAGGGACTCCTGTCCTCCCATGGGGTTCCTTGAGCTGCCCCAGCTGGGCCTCTCTGCCTCCCTGACCCCCGGCCCTGCCTGTGTCCCCAGCGCGTGCCCCTGATCGTGGCCGCGTGCTGTCGCATCGTGGAGGCACGAGGGCTGGAGTCTACTGGCATTTACCGGGTGCCCGGCAACAACGCAGTGGTGTCCAGCCTGCAGGAGCAGCTCAACCGCGGGCCCAGCGACATCAACCTGCAGGACGAGGTGGGCGCGCCTGGGGGCCCCGGGGGCGGGGAGCCCTGCGGTCTGTTAGTTCAAGGTCATTGTGCCACATCCTGTCCTGGCCATGTCCCGGGCACGCCGGGCGACAAGGGCTTTTTTCACAGCGGGTCCCTCCCCTTGCCAGGCTGTGATTTAGGAGCTAGGGCTGCAGCAGCGAGAGGCCGGGGCCCTGATTCCGTGGGTGGAATCGTGGCAGGAAGGGGCAAACAGCCGCCACGCAGAGCACCATGCATGGAGCAGCTGTCGGGCCGGGAAGGAGAGCGAAGCAGGACCAGGGCACTGGGTCACCTGGGTGTGTGCGTTTTACTCTTGATGACTGCTTTGAGAAGCAGAGAGAGGGAACGGCCCCACCCGCTGGTTCACTCTCCACACTCGGGCCTTGGCTGGCCCCCCTGAAGCCGCCGGCCTTGAACCAATGGAGGCAGGCAGTCCGCGATGGTCCTGGCGCTGGGGAGGCGTGGGCGAGGCAAGGGTTGGAGCAGGAGCAGCCTGGCTTCTGCCCGACTGCGAGGAACCAGGGAGGCCTTGGCAGGGCCTTGGGAAAGGCCGCGTGCCCTGGAGAAGGATGGAAGGCGAGGCCAGCGTCAAGCCGGGTGCTGGTGGTCTCTGCTCCCACCGCAGACTGGGGCGAGGGCGCTGAAGAGGGGACAGTCCAGCAGCGGACTGTTGGGCTGGGTGCGACGGAGGCCCACCTGCTTGGGGGATGGAGCAGTCCATCCCCGGGCTGAGGGCGGCCTAGAGACAGGCGTGGGGTCGAGCTGGGATGGGAGGTGGGGTGGCCGGGAAAGCAGCTCTTTGGGGGAGAGGGTGAGCTGCAGGAGACCCAGGGCTGGACCTGGAGTGGACAGGAGGAGGGGACGTGGGGCTGGCGGAGGTGGATGGGTCAAGGGCCCCAGGGAGCGACTGGGAGATGAGAGCCCGCCCCTGGGGGTCGGGAAGTGACGGAGTGAGCACTGCGGGCAGTGGATGCTTCAAAGCACATCTGCTTGACCTTAGCCGGGGGAGAGGGACCAGAGCTGAGGGGCTGCTGGTCAGGACCCAGTCCTAGGAGGGGTGCGCCAAGTGCACTGGGCGGCCCCTGTGTCCTAGCACCACCCTGTGGCCTGCGGTGGGGATGATGGACGTTAGCAAGGAGTGTGTGTGTGTGTTGCCAGGCTGTGTCACTGTGGAGGATCTTACATTGCTTTCTGGGCGGTTCCCAGCCAGGTGGCTGTGTCTGGCTTATTGGCCGTGTGGGGTGACAGTGCCACCTAGTGGACAGAAGGAACAATAACTGGCTCAGTTTTCTTTTTACAAATTTTTAAAAAGATTTATTTAAGTATTTAAAAGGCAGAGATACAGAGAGAGACTATAAGAGACAGAGAAATATCTTCCATCCACTGGTTCACTCCCCAAAGGGCTGCAACGGCCAGAGCTGGACCAGGGAGAATCCAGGAACCAGGAGCCTCTTCCGGGTCTTCCACGTGGGTGCAGGGACCCAAGCACTTGGGCCGTCTTCTGCTGCTTTCCCAGGAACATTAGCAGGGAGCTGGATCAGAAGTGGAGCAGCCAGGACTCAAACCGGGGACCATACAGGATGCTAGAACTGCAGGCAGAGGCTTAACCTTTTACACCACAGCACCGGCCCAAAAGAAAAAATATGTACATATACATACACACATAGAGAGACATAGAAAAAGATCTTCCATCCGCTGGTTCACTCCCTGAATGCCGGCAACAGCCAGGGCTGGAGCAGGATGAAGCCAGGAGCCAGGAGCCCTATCCAGGTCTCCCACACGGCTGTCAGGAGCTCAAATACTTGAGCCACCATCTGCTGCCTCCCAGGGTGTGTGCCGGCAGGAGTGTGGGCTCAGAAGCAGAGCCGCCGGGCCCGGAACCAGGCGCTCCCTTATGGGATGCAGGGTCCCAGCCAGCTTCAGCCGCTGCAGCACGCGTGCCTCCAGCAACCACCTTTCAGACCAGGGTTTCTGCACTTCTGCACGGGTGACGTTTTGGGCAGAATAGCTCTTTGCTGTTGGGCGTTGTCTTGCACTGGAGGAAGTATAGCAGCATCCCTGGCCTCTGCCCACTGCATGCGAGTGGCAACCCCCAGCCGTGAAAACCAGAGTAGCTCCAAATATGGCCAGATGTCGTCCCAGGCCGAAACCACCCCAACGTAGCCGGGGATGGGGCTGTGGCACAGTGGGTGAAGGCCCTGCCTGTGACGTTGGCATCCCACCTGAGTGCCAGTGCTGGTTCCGATACAGCTCCCTCCTGATGTAGCGGGGAAAGCAGCAGAGGATGGTCTGGGTGCCTGGGACCCTGCCACTCACGTGGGAGATCCGGATGGAGCTTTTTTTTTTTTTTTTTTTTTTTTTTTTTTTTTTTTTTTTGATAGGCAGAGTGGACAGTGAGAGAGAGAGACAGAGAGAAAGGTCTTCCTTTTTCCGTTGGTTCGCCCCTCAATGGCTGCTACGGCCAGTGCGCTGTGGCCGGCACAACGCGCTGATCCAAAGCCAGGAGCCAGGTGCCTCTCCTGGTCTCCCATGTGGGTGCAGGGCCCAAGCACTTGGGCCATCCTCCACTGCACTCCCTGGCCACAGCAGAGAGCTGGTCTGGAAGAGGGGCAACTGGGACAGAATCCAGCACCCAAACCGGGACTAGAACCCGGGGTGCTGGCACCGCAGGCAGAGGATTAGCCTAGTGAGCTGCAGCGCCAGCCAGATGGAGGTCTAGGCTCCTGCCCCAGTCCTGGCTGTTGCGGCCGTTTGGGCAGTGAGCCATCAGATGGAAGACCTCTCTCTCTCTCTGGGTCTCTTTTTATTTCTCTGTAACTCTGCCTTTGAAATAAATAAATAAATGCTCTCTGCAAATGGCAGGCTGACTGGCCCAGCTGGCTGAGGGGAACTCAGTGGGAATAAGAGAGACGGGGTGTGGACATGAAGAAGGAGACAGAACATAAAACAAAAACAGGCTGGGCTCGGGGCCGCGGAGGTGGAGCTTCAGCTGCGATGGTCAGGCAGGACGTGAAGGAGGGTTCTAGGTGGGGGCCAGCAGGTGCACAGGGCCTGAGTCAGGGAACCCCTGCTGTGCTGGGGGTCCTTAGACTTCCAGGTTAAGGGGAGGGCAGCCAGTGACTCTTTGCTGATTGGGTGCACTAGTGGGCAGGCGCTGAAGTTGGCCCCTGCGGAACCGAATGGCGGACTGTCGGCAGCCCCTGGGGGTGGCCCTTGCTCCCTTCTGTGCCCACAGTGCCTGACCTGAACTTTCTGTGAATCCTGGGGGCTGGTGGGGGCGGGACCTTCACTGAGCACTGGGTTCTGCTGCCGCTGCCCCGAGGAGTGAGGCCCCAGCCCAGAGACCCCTCTGTGGGCAGAGAGGACGCCCCTGGGCCTGACGCCTCTGTCCCGTCCCCAGCGCTGGCAGGACCTCAATGTGATCAGCAGCCTGCTCAAGTCCTTCTTCCGGAAGCTGCCCGAGCCTCTGTTCACCGATGGTGAGTAGGAGGTGGGGGCGGGGCGGGGGTCTCGGCTGCACGCTGCCCACTCCATTTCTTGCGGTGTTGCTTTTGGGTGGTTGGCTTTACCTTTTGATTAAAAATGAAACACAGGGGCGGTTGTTCAGCCTAGTGATTGCGACACCCCCCTCCCAATCCGGGGCCTGGATTTGGTTCCCAGCCCTGGCTCCTGACTCCAGCTTCCTGTGGGTGCAGTCCAGGGAAGTGGCAGTGACGGCTCAGGTCCTCGGGTCCCCACCACCCTGGAGGAGACGTGGATGGTGCGCTCAGCTCCTGGCCTTGGCCTTGGCTCAGCCCTGGCTGTTGCTGGCACTGGGGAATGAACCAACAGATGGACTCTCTCTCTCTCTCTCTCTCTCTGAATCAGCAGATGGAGTCTCTCTCTCTCTCTCTCTCTATGAACCAGCAGATGGACTCTCTCTCTCTCCCTCTCTCTCTCTCTCTCTCTCTGCCTCTCAAGCAAACAGACACCCTGAAGCACGTGCCTGTGTGAATGAAGGAGATGGCGAAGGTGCCTGACCTCCCCCTGCCCCTCCTCCAGGGTGGCCTCTGAGCTTTCTCTGCATTCTCTGTGCCCAGACGGGGAGACCCAGGCTTAGGGTTGGCAGCCACAGAGCCAGGTTCTGCCCACACAGCTCTTGGCCACCTGTTTCCTGGCCCTCCTGTGACCACGGGGAAGACCCCCACTGGCCCCCCTGGGTGTAGATCGCTGCTGGCCGCTTAACATCTGGCAGGGGGGCACAGCCCTGATCGGTGGCATAAGCACTGCCATCATGGCTGATGGTAAGACCCGGCAGAAGGCTTCCGGCACAGAACCGGGCAGAGTGTGCAGTCTGCTCTCGGGAGCCGGCGTGGGCCTTGCTGTCTCCAGAGGCAAGGTTGCCCCTCTGAGGCTCGCGGGGTTCGGCAGAGATCCCGCCACTACGGCTGCCTGTCCCTGGCCTGGAGACTGGGATTTCTGTACTTGCCACGGGGCTGTCACGTGTCAGAGATCACAGGCCCTGCCCCTGCCCGGGGCCTCACCCCTGCCGCGGGCTGGCGGCCTTGGAGGCTGATCTGTTCATTCCGCCACCACATTCAGTGGGCCCACACTCAGGCCTCTTTGTTTTTTATTTGAAAGATTTATTTATTTATTTGAAAGTCAGAGTTAAACAGAGAGAGGAGAGGCAAAGAGAGAGAGAGAGAGAGGTCTTCCATCCAATGGTTCACTCCCCAATTGGCTGCAATGGTCAGAGCTGCGCCAAAGCCAGGAGCCAGGAGCTTCCTCCAGGTCTTCCCATGCGGGTGCAGGGGCCCAAGGACTTGGGCCATCTTCTACTGCTTTCCCAGGCCATAGCAGAGAGCTGGATCAGAAGTAGAGCAGCCAGGACTCGAACTATCGCCCATATGTGATGCTGGCACTGCAGGTGGCGACTTTACCCGCTACACCACAGTGCTGACCCTAGACTGTCTTTTTTTAAATTGGACTTTGAAAATTTATTTGAAAGGCAAGATGACAGAGAAAGAGAGAGACTTCCCAAATGGCTGGGCCAGGCCAAAGCCAGGAGCCCAGAGCTCCTTCTGGATCTCCCACTTGGGTGCAGGGGCCCAAGCACGTAGGCCATCTTCCGCTGCCTTCTCAGGCCATAGCAGAGAGCTGTATCGGAAGTGGAGCAGCTGGGACTTGAACCACTGCTGCGGGATGGGATGCAGGCGCCGCAGGCAGTGGCTTAACCCGCCGTGCCCCACGCCAGCACCCTCCTCTGTGAAAGCTGGCGCCAGGCCGCCATGGGAAGGAGGCCGAGTTCACAGCCACAGCCACAGCCCAGCCTGGAGAGGGCTCGTCTCCTCCCGGCCATGTCAGCTCTGGATGTCGCGGCCACCCAGAGAGGGGACAGCGGCAGGAGATCACGTTTCTGTCCCTGATTTTTATCCATTTTTCTGTTTTCTCTGTAATTGCTTAATCATATTATATACCCATTTTCTTTGGCTTTTTAAATGTATTTTTACTTATTTGAAAGGAAGAGGGGGAGAGAGAGAGAGAGAGAGAGAACGAACCTTCCATCTGTTGGTTCAGTCCCAATATGCCCTCAATAGCCAGGGTGGGCCAAGCTAAAGCCAGGAGCCATGAACTCCATCCAGGTCCTCCCCACGGGTGGCAGGGGCCCAGGTACTTGAGCCATTGCTGCCTCCTGGATTGTGCTTAGCAGGAAGCTGGACTCCAACCCAGGCAATAGATGCAGGTCTCGAACTCTGTGCCCAGCGCCTGCCCCGTGTGCCGGCCTCTTTCTGTGCTGGGCCATTTTCTCTCCTATGAATCTGATGGAGATGAGCTTCTGGGGTGTCGCAGATGTGCACCCCGTGAGCACTGCAGGCTCCTCTGGTCTGCCATGTGTCCTTTCACTTCCCAGTACGACCAGACCTGGGAAAGCAGCAGAAGGTGGTCAGGGTGCCTGGACCCCGCCACTCACGTGGGAGAGCTGGGTGCAGGTCCAGCTTGCTGGACTGTAGCATGGTGTCTTGGTTACCAGGCTGAGGGCAGTTTCTAGGACGTCATCAGGTGGGCCACGTTTCTGGAGTAGACTGTCTGCAGTAGACTCTGTGACTGGAGTAGACTGTCTGCAGTAGACTCTGTGTCTGGAGTTAACTTTGTGTCTGGAGTAGATTCTGATGCTGCAGTAGACTCTCTGGAGTAGATTCTGTCTGGAGTAGACTCTGTGTTGGAGTAGACCCTGTCTCGAGTAGGCTCTGTCTTGAGTAGTCTCTCTCTAGTGTAGATTCTGTTTCTGGAGAGAATCTATTCCTGGAGTAGACTCTGTGTCTGGAATAGACTCTGTGTCTGGAGTAGACTCTGTCTGTGGAGTAGACTCTGTCTGGAGTAGGCCCTGTTTCTGGAGTAGATTCTGTTCTGGAGCTGACTCTGTGTCTGCGGTAGACTCTGTTCCTGGAGTAGACTCTGTGTCTGGAGTAGACTTTTTTTCTGGAGTAGATTCTGTTTCTGCAGTAAACTTTATGTGTGGAGTAGATTCTGTCTTGAGTAGTCTGTCTGGTGTAGATTCTGTGTCTGGAGAAGACTGTCTCTGGAGTAGATTCTGTCTGGAGTAGACTCTGTCTCTGGAGTAGACTCTGGAGTAGATTCTGTCTGGACTAGACTCTGTCTGGAGTAGACCCTCTTTCTGGAGTAGACTCTGCGTCTGGAGTAGACTCTATCTCTAGAGTAGACTCTGGAGTAGACTCTCTTTCTGGAGTAGACTTTGTCTCTGGAGTAGACTCTGGAGTAGATTCTGGACTAGACTCTGTGTCTGGAGTAGACTCTGTAGTAGATTCTGTCTGGAGTAGACCCTCTTTCTGGAGTAGACTCTGTCTCTAGAGTAGACTCTGGAGTAGATTCTGTCTGGAGTAGACTCTGTCTCTAGAGTAGACTCTGGAGTAGACTCTGTCCGAAGTAGACTCTCTTTCTGGAGTAGACTCTGTCTCTGGAGTAGACTCTGGAGTAGATTCTGGACTAGACTCTGTGTCTGGAGTAGACTCTGTGTCTGGAGTAGACTCTGTAGTAGATTCTGTCTGGAGTAGACTCTGTCTGAGTAGACCCTCTTTCTGGAGTAGACTCTGGAGTAGACTCTGTCTCTAGAGTAGACTCTGGAGTAGATTCTGTCTGGAGTAGATTCTGTCTGGAGTAGACCCTCTTTCTGGAGTAGACTCTGGAGTAGACTCTGTCTCTAGAGTAGACTCTGGAGTAGATTCTGTCTGGACTAGACTCTGTCTGGAGTAGACCCTCTTTCTGGAGTAGACTCTGTCTGGAGTAGACCCTCTTTCTGGAGTAGACTCTGTCTGGAGTAGACTCTCTTTCTGGAGTAGACTCTCTTTGGAGTAGACCCTCTTTCTGGAGTAGACTCTCTTTCTGGAGTAGACTCTGTCTGGAGTAGACTCTCTTTCTGGAGTAGACTCTCTTTCTGGAGTAGACCCTCTTTCTGGAGTAGACCCTCTGTCTGGAGTAGACTCTGTCTGGAGTAGACTCTCTTTCTGGAGTAGACTCTTTTTGGAGTAGACCCTCTTTCTGGAGTAGACTGTCTCTGGAGTAGACTCTGGAGTAGATTCTGTCTGGAGTAGACCCTCTTTCTGGAGTAGACTCTGGAGTAGACTCTGTCTCTAGAGTAGACTCTGGAGTAGATTCTGTCTGGACTAGACTCTGTCTGGAGTAGACCCTCTTTCTGGACTAGACTCTGTCTGGAGTAGACTCTCTGTCTGGAGTAGACTCTGTCTCTGGAGTAGACTCTGGAGTAGATTCTGTCTGGAGTAGACTCTGTCTGGAGTAGATTCTGTCTGGAGTAGACCCTCTTTCTGGAGTAGACCCTCTGTCTGGAGTAGACTCTGTCTGGAGTAGACCCTCTGTCTGGAGTAGACTCTGTCTGGAGTAGACTCTCTTTCTGGAGTAGACTCTTTTTGGAGTAGACCTTCTTTCTGGAGTAGACTGTCTCTGGAGTAGACTCTGGAGTAGATTCTTGTCTGGAGTAGACCCTCTGTCTGGAGTAGACTCTGTCTGGAGTAGACCCTTTTCTGGAGTAGACTCTGTCTGGAGTAGACTCTGCGTCTGGAGTAGATTCTGTCTCTAGAGTAGACTCTGGAGTAGATTCTGTCTGGAGTAGACTCTTTCTGGAGTAGACCCTCTTTCTGGAGTAGACTCTGTCTGGAGTAGATTCTGTCTGGAGTAGACTCTCTTTCTGGAGTAGACTCTGCATCTTGTGCTCAGCCTGAGGATTGCACAGATGCTTTCTTATTCACCCAGTGCCTCCCTGGCTCCGTCCAGCAGCTGAGCATGTGCACCAAAGGGACGGCAACAGTGGGGTCCCCCGCCCTCCCCGAGTGACAGCCGCCTGTCCCAGGGCCACTCCCAGGCAGCCCGCCCACGGCAGCGCTGTCCTTGTCCCTGTCCTTGTCCCTGCCCTCACCTGTTCCGCTTCCCCTGTGCACCTGCCGCACTCGCCGCCTTCCGGCAAACCCTGGCCTTCTCAAGGCGTGCTTGGCGACCTCAGCCGCGAACTTGCGAATCGGCTTCTCTTGCAAGGTTCCTCTCTGGAAGCTGCCCCTGGACTTCCCTGAGACTCAGGAGGAGGGGATCCTGAGGTCCCCCCCGGGTCCCCTCCCTCCTGATCTGCTAGACTTGGTGTCCTTGTCCCGGAGCCTGGGGCAGGGACCCCTTACCCGGGAGCCGTGTGCAGCGTAGCTCAGGTCTGACTCTGTCCCATGTGCACAGCCCTGGGTGCCCCGGGGCAGGTGCACACCTGCGTCCAGCCGCAGTGGGTGTGGTCCCACCCAACGCTAGGCCACGGGGCCCCCAGACTGCAGCAGCAGGGGCACAGAGCACTGGGTCTTCAGTGCAGAAGCGGCCCCCGGCCCAGCGCCGGAGGGGCTGCCCGCCGCCTCCCTAAGGACTCTTCCTGCCCTCTAGACAAATACAACGACTTCATCGAGGCCAATCGCATCGAGGACGCCAGGGAGCGGATGAAGACGCTGCGGAAGCTGGTGAGGGAGGGGCCGCTGACTCAAGGGAAGGCTGGGTGGGGGCGGGGTGGAGGGTGACTCCAGCCTCCCGGAGGCTTGGCAGTGGGGCGGGGCCTGGAGAGGCTGCCACAGCCTGGTCCATGCCCCTGCTCTCTGCCCCCCACCCCCAGATCCGGGACCTCCCAGCACACTACTATGAAACGCTCAAGTTCCTCGTGGGCCATCTCAAGACCATCGCTGACCACTCGGAGAAGAACAAGGTGCCTGGGCTTGGGCGTGGGGTCTGGGGGCGGACAGCAGAGAACTCCCCAGGCCTCCCCAGGGTCTCTGAGCGCCCCCCCAAGGCCCTCTGCCCGGCCCAGCCCCTCAGTGCGGTGGGTCAGCCCTCTCCTGAGCCCCTGAGGGCGTCCAGGGACAGAGACCGCCGTCCCGCGACCGAGGGAGCTCTGTTACCTGATCTGGCGCATCCTGCCAGCTCAGACTCCTGTCTTCTGGGTCTGCAGCGGGGAAAACGAGGGGAGCAATAGGTTTTCCTGCTCCTAAAACGGCCTGGAGGCCGGCGCCGCGGCTCACTAGGCTAATCCTCCGCCTTGCGGCGCCGGCACACCGGGTTCTAGTCCCAGTCGGGGGGCCGGATTCTGTCCCGGTTGCCCCTCTTCCAGGCCAGCTCTCTGCTGTGGCCAGGGAGTGCAGTGGAGGATGGCCCAAGTGCTTGGGCCCTGCACCCCATGGGAGACCAGGATAAGTACCTGGCTCCTGCCATCGGATCAGCGCGGTGCGCCAGCCGCAGCGGCCATTGGAGGGTGAACCAACGGCAAAAGGAAGACCTTTCTCTCTGTCTCTCTCTCTCACTGTCCACTCTGCCTGTCAAAAAAAAAAAAAAAAAAAAGTCCTGAGGGCCTCTCACGTGTCTCCCACTCCAGGGTCCCCGCTGCTGGCCCCGGGAGATGGGGACTGCTCGGGGCTGCCCTGTACAGGTGTGCAGGTTGGGCACTGCCCATGGCTGTCGGGCCTGAGGACGAGTAGTGCTGAAACCTGTCCCGTGTGCGAGGGCGCGTCCGGCCCAGCTCGTGCTCAGGGACTAAAGGCCTCTGGGGCCTGCAGCAAGGGAGGACCGGACGTGGAGGAGGTCGGGGCTGAGTTGACCTGGATCTGCTTTGCCTCCTGCCCAGATGGAGCCCCGGAACCTGGCCCTGGTCTTCGGGCCCACGCTGGTGAGGACGTCCGAGGACAACATGACGGACATGGTGACACACATGCCTGACCGCTACAAGATCGTGGAGACGCTGATCCAGCACGTAAGCCGCGCAAGACTGGTGGGCGGGCTCAGGCCGGCTGCTGGGGGCGGGGGCTGCGTTCGAGGCACAACAGCGACTCCTCCCAGGGTCTCTTGTTCTGGGATGCCCAGCGCCTACCGGGAGAACCCGGAGCTTCCAAGCAGTGGTGAGAGTCAGAGGGAGGAGGACGGGCAGGGAGGGCGGAAGTGGTGCATTCAGGAGGCACCCAGGGAGGCGGAAACGCAGGCAGGTGCGTGTCGGGCGCGATGGAGGCGGAGCGCCTCCCGGCATCTGACACTCGCCCTGCCAGCCCCACTGAGAGGCGATGGTGACGCCCAGGAGAAGGGGCAGTGGATGGGGCCGGCACAGAGTGGCCTGAGACTGCAGCCTGCAGTGCCTCGCTGTCTCCTCCCTGCTCGCAGGCTCTGCCTGTTCCTCTTCCACGAGGGCAGGAGAACCCAGAGCGACCAGCAGAGGGCGCAGGAGCCCGTGGTCTTCCGGAGCCAAATCCTGGGCGGCACCGCCCCCTTCTGGGGAGCGCAGGAATTTTTTTTTCCCTAAAGAAAGGATCTATCTATCCGTTCATTTAAGTGGCAGCGTTACAGAGAGGCAGAGAGAGAGGTCTTCCATCCGCTGGTTCACTCCCCAAATGGCCGCAAGGGCCGGACCTGGACCTTTTCCTGCCCTGGGGGCTCAGGGCTCGGGGCCGCAGGCCGGGGCTGTCCCATTAGCGCGCTGGGTGCCCTGGTTGGGGAGAGAGGGTGCCTGGTGCCCGGGGCCCCCGGAGAAGCCGCTGCCAGCGCAAGGCTGTGGTCAGGAACCTTTAGGGAGACAGCAGGGCCACTCGCTGTCCCCCAGAGTCCCCGGGCAGTCCCTCCGCACCGCGTGGGGCAGGGGAGCACACCTGGTATCTTAGCCACGGGCCTGCAGCCTGCCACGCAGGGAGCTCTGTGTTGGCTGAGCGGGCTGGCGGACAAGGTCATGTCCGGCTGCACCTTTCCTGCCTCAGGGAGCACAGAGAGGGGAAGCTGGGGCGTGGAGAGGCACAGCGAGGTGGGGCAGGGCAGGCACAGGCACTGGCCACACGTTCCCCGCGCGCTGACACCACACGAGGCCTCCGTGCTCAGTGGATGCGGCAGCCCAGCCCGGGCCGGCGACCCTGGGGCCAGATCTTCCGCCGCCTGCCCACCCCCTCGCCAGGAGCATGCCCCCAGCTGGGGCCATTGAAAAGTCTGCAGACGTCCCCGACGCAGAGTGGCCCGGGCCTGGCTCTGCCTGGGGCGAGCCTCCTTCCTGTGCCCGCTTGCTTATCTGTGGGACAGAGACGGTAAGAGAAGCCCTCATGGGGTCCTGGCGGGCCCATGACTCTGTCTCTGCACAGCAGTGGAAGGGTGCCTGGGGGTTGGTAGTCGTCGCAAGGCCCCACCCGAGACAGGTGCATGGGGCCGGGGCCTCGGGGAGACAAGGCCGGCCCAGCCGGGGTGCTGCCGGGAGCCACTGTGCCCAGGGAGCTGGGGGCCGGCTGGGCTGTGGGCAGGCGGTGCAGTCGCCTCGTCGGCCTGGAGGAACGTACCAGGCGGGGCCCGGCACGAGCAGGTACCCCAGCCCCCAGGGCCCCGTGAAAGGCCCCGTGGGTCTGCGCCATTCCACAGTCAGCCTCGTGCCCGCTGACGGCGCGGCGGCTCCTGGGCTGTGACAGCACACACCTTCTGCCGCCTCCGAAGCCCCTTTTAGTCTCTGACGGGAGCTCCTCTGTGCTGGGTGCTGATCCCAGCCTCAGGCCGTGACGTCGGCCGTTAGTGGTGGTGACGGTGGTGATGGTGGCGACTGCCCCTTCTGTGTGTTGGTTTGCTCTCGTCAGTCTAGATCCAGACTTTACCTGCGTTTCATGGTGATGAATATTTTGATGTTCTTTGTTACCTTCTGCATAGCTTGAATTTGTGGTCATTAGCTCCTTTTCCTCATGTGTTTTATTTACATCTTTCAAATGTGATTTATCTATGTGTTTACCTGAAAGGCAGGGGGAGGGGGCGCCTCTTCTTCCGGTTCACTCCCCAAACGAACACCACAGCCAGGGGAGGGCCCAGCTGAAGCCGGGAGCCAGGAACTCCACGCAGATCTCTCACGTGAATGGCGGGGACCCAGGGCCTGAGCCGTCCCGCTCGGCCTCACACGTGGTTGGCGGGGCCGGATAGGGGACTCTCACCAGCACTCTGGTGTGGGACACTGGGGTCCGCTTGACCCACTGCCCCACGATGCCCCCCTTTCTTCATTTTCCTTGGTCAGACTTGTCACAGATTTGTCTATCTTATTTTTTTTTTCAAAGCACAAGCAGTTTTAATTTTTAATTAAATTTATTTTCAGTGTTTACTTGTTCATTTATTCATCTGAGGGGGAGCGCCCACCCGCTGGCCGGCTCCCCAGTGCCTGCGATGGCCAGGGCCGGGCCATCCACCTGCTGCCTCCCAGGGTGCCGGGCCTGCAGCGGAGCCCGGATGCAGACCCGGCCACGCTGATATGGACGCAGCTGTCCCCACCGGCACCGACTGCCCGGCCGGACGCCTGCTGCCCGTGTCTAACGCCCCGTGCTGTTTGACTGCCTTTTGCCGTCTTTTACAGGGACTCGGCCTTGTCTTCTCTCTGGCTTTTTAGCTTGATCAGTGGAGTGCTTGGCGCGTCCGTTTTCTGACAGCTTTATCAAAGCGACACGTTTCCCTTAAAGTTCACTGCACCTTTTATCCTGCAGTCTCCTGAAGCCTTACCTTTTTTAGAGCAGATTTGGTTTTATAGCAAAGTTGAGGGTCAGGTGTGAGGTTTCCCATACACCCCCGCCCCCACCTCCCACGATGACACTACCCCTGCCCGAGTGCCACCTGCCCCCACCTGAGTGCCACCTGCCCCCCACTGAGAACCACCTGTCCCTACCTGAGTGCCACCTGTCCCCCACTGAGTGCCACCTGCCCCACCTGAGTACCACCTGCCCCCACCTGCCCCCACCTGAGTACCACCTGCCCCACCTGAGTGCCACCTGCCCCCACCTGAGTACCACCTGTCCCCCACTGAGTACCACCTGCCCCACCTGAGTGCCACCTGCCCCCCACTGACTGCCACCTGCCCCCACCTGAGTGCCAGCTGCCCCACCTGAGTACCACCTGTCCCCCACTGAGTGCCACCTGCCCCCACCTGAGTACCACCTGCCCCCCACCTGAGTACCACCTGCCCCCCACTGACTGCACCTGTCCCCCCCGAGTGCCACCTGGCCCTGCCTCCCCACGGTGGCGCTGACCCTGCCTGAGTGCCACCCGTGTTGCCGCTGAGGAACTGCTGGTGCCTCGTCCTTAACCACCCCCATCAACCCCGCAGCTGACAGGGACTCACTCATGGAGCCGTGGGAGTGTCACGCGGGTTCCCACTGCCCAAACTCCCCTGTGTTCCACCTGCTCGTTCCCTCCCCCCAGACCCTGCACCTACTACCCCTTCTCCTGTGCCCACAGCTCTGCCTCTTACAGACAGTCTCAGGTTCTCAGGGTCCCAGGGTCTCGGGGTCCCAGCGTCCCAGTGTCTCAGAATCTCGGGATCCCAGGGTCTCATGGTCCCAGGGTCCCAGGGTCTCAGAATTTCAGGATCCCAGGGCCTCAGGGTCCCAGGGTCTCAGAGTCTTGGGTTGGAGTCATGCCGCGTGCAGCCATTTGCCCAGGGGTGCGCACGCAGAGGCCCCCTTGTCGCTTCGTGCACTTGGGGGCGCCTGTCTCCCGAGTGCTGTGTGGTAGTCCGTTGTCTGCGTGTCCCGTGGTTGCGGCCGCTGTGGCAGAGCTGCTGTGCTCACCCACGCGCAGGTGCAGTGTGGCCTGGGTTTGCAGCTCCTCTGGGAGCCTGGCTGGGGCACGGTGCCGGGATGAGGAGCTGCCAGAGGGTTCCCCAGAGCGGCTGAGCGGCCTGGGCCTCTCACCAGCAGTGAGTGGGAGCTCCTGAAGCTTGTTCTGGGTTCGGCTGATCTCAGGCGTGCATCGCTGCGTGCTCCACTCGCACGTGCCTGGTCATGAGCACACACACACACGTGCGTGTGGGTAGCATCTCTGCCTGCCTGGGCTTTGTCGTCTGACGTCTTCTTTGGTGAGGTTTCCAAGTCTTTGATCCATTTCTTTTCATTTGAGAGGCAAAGCGACAGAGGCGGGAGAGGTTCCCGTCCACGGGTTCACTCCCCAGATGCCCTCAACAGTGGGGCTGGAAGCCAAGAACCCCATCCAGGTGTCCCGTTTAGGTGTCAGGGACCCATTAGCCTCACTGCTGCCTCCTGGGGTCTGCATTAGCAGGAAGCTGGAGTCAGGAACCGAATGCTGAGTTTTACGAGTTTTTTATGTACTTTGGATAATGGTGCTGCTTTTTTTTTTTTTTTTTAAGATTTATTTATTTGAGAGGCAGAGTTACAGAGAGGCGGAGAAAGAGAGAGAGGTCTTCCATCCACTGGTTCACTCCCCAAATGGCCACAGTGGCCAGAGCTGCACCAATCTGAAGCCAGGAGCCAGGAGCTTCTTCCGGGTCTCCCACATGGGTGCAAGAGCCCAAGGACTCGGACCATCTTCTACTGCTTTTCCAGGCCACAGCAGAGAGCTGGATTGGAAGTGGAGCAGCTGGGACTCAAACTAGCGCCCATATGGGAAGCCGGCACTGCAGGTGGTGGCTTTACCCGCTAAGCCACAGTGCTGGCCCTGGACAACGGTGCTTTAGCAGACGTGTCTTTCTCCCAGCCTGTAGCTTTTCTCTCTATGCGCTTGCCAGGGTCTTCCACAGAGCAGGAATGTTCAGTCTCGCTCACGTCCGGCTCACCAGTTATTTCTGCAGGACTGTGCCTTTGGTGTTGGAGCTAAAGAGGTGCGTCAGGGCGGGCGCTTGGCCCGGCAGTTCCGGCACCTGTGTCCCGCCTCAGAGCAGCCGGCTTCCGCGCCTAGCGCCTGGCTCCTGCTCCGGGCTGGTGTGCGTCCTGCGGGGCAGCAGTGAGTCCTGCCATCCAGACTGACTCCCTGATTCCCGTCCAGTCCTGAGGATTTGGGAAGTGGACCAGCTGATCCTGCGGGCTGGCTCACTCTCCCCCTCTCTCTCCTCTCTCCCCTCCCCTCTCGCCCATGTGTCTGTTCCTCGCCCATTCTCTCTGCTTCTCGAATAAATACATTTTTTAAAGAAAATCTGAAAACATTTTATTCCCAAGGTCGTGAAACGCTTTTCTTGTAGTTGACTTCCTCTGTCGTCCCGGGCTACGCAGCGGTCTTACCGTAGATTCCGGACGGTGAGATTTGGTGTTTTGTTTGCGTTAGCTCTTCTATGGTTTGTGATTTTACTGCACTCTGAGCAGAGAGCGTGGTCTGTGCAGTGCTGACCCCAGGTCTGTTGACAGCGCCTCGCCCTTGGTTGTTGAGTGACTCACCCGTGTCCTAAGAGGGTATTTTCTCGCATGACTGAGCACAAGGTTCTAGGTCTACCCATCAGACCGGCTGTGTCATTCAGAGCGTCTGTATCTTTGCTTGTTTTATTGATTTATTTGAGAGACAGAGACACAGATAGAAACAGACAGACCACCTTCCAATTGCTGGTTTACTTTTTTTTTTTTTTTTTTTTTTTGACAGGCAGAGTTAGACAGTGAGAGAGAGACAGACAGAAAGGTCTTCCTTCCGTTGGTTCACTCCCCAAATGGCCGCCACCTCCAACGTTGTACTGATCTGAAGCCAGGAGCCAGGTGCTTCCTCCTGGTTTCCCATGCAGGTGCAGGGCCCAAGGACTTGGGCCATCCTCCACTGCCTTCCCGGGCCACAGCAGAGAGCTGGCCTGGAAGAGGAGCAACCAGGACAGAATCCGGCGCCCCAACCGGGACTAGAACCCGGTGTGCCGACGCCGCAAGGCGGAGGATTAGCCTAGTGAGCCGCAGCGCCAGCCTTTTTTTTTTTTTTAACCTAGAAACCTTTTATTTAAGGTATACAAACTTCATGTATTTCATGTATACAGATTTAGGAACATAGTGATTCTTCCTACCCACACTCCCACCCCCCTTCGCCTCCCTCTCCCATTTCCATTCTCATTTTTTACTAAGATCTATTTTGAATTAACTTTATACACGTAAGATTAACTCTACATTAAGTAAAGGGTTCAACAAACTGTTCCTCAACAATTGAGACAGGGCTGTTCAAAGTCATTGATCTCAAAGTATCAATTCCACTTCTATAGATTACCTTTTAGGGACTGTGTTATTACCACAGATCAGGGAGTATTTGTCTTTTGGGACTGGCTTTTTTCACTAAATGTTTTCCAGTTGCATCCATTTTGTTGCAAACGACAGGATTTCTTTTTACTGCTGTGTAGTATTCCGTGGTGTACATGTACCATATTCCTCATCTGGTCTTCAGCTGACGGACATCTGGGTTGATTCCATGCCTTAGCTATTGTGAACTGAGCTGCATGCTTCACTTCTCAAATGCCTGCAAGAGTCAGAGCTGGACCCAAATGAAGCCAGGAGCCAAGAGCTTCTTCTGGGTCTCTCATGTGGGTGCAGGGGACCAAGCACTTGGGCCATCCTCCACTGCTTTCTCAGGCCATTAGCAGGGAGTTGGGTTGGAAGTGGAGCAGCCGGGATTCAAACCACGCCCATATGGGGTGCTGGCGCTGCAGGCTGTGGCTTTACCCGCTGCGCCACAGCACCGGCTCCATTAACCTGCATCGTAAGCCCCAGACTGCTCCTGCCTCTTCTGCGTATTTTTTAATCTGCTTGATCAGCTGCAGTGTTTCATTTTCCTGGTTTCCTTGTAGTTCTACCAATTGTTGCTTAAATTTTAAGTATGTTAAATATGTACATGCTATGATTTCTTTCTTTTTTTAATTTGAAAGGCAGAGTAACAGAGAGAAAGAGAAAAAGAAATACCTTTCTTTTGCTGGTTCACTTCCCAGACACCCACCATGGCCAGGGCTGGGCCAGGTCAAAGCCAGGAGCCTGGAACTCCATCCAGGTCTCCCACGTGAGGGGCAGCACTTGGGCCATCCTCCACTGCCTTCCCAGGCACATTAGCGGGGAGCTGGATTGGAAGTGGAGCAGCTGGGATTCAAACCTGTAAGCCGTCTGCTTTGCTGTGCATTCCTATGCTTCTAGAAGAAGACTTCTGGAATTTTATCTCCAGGATTCTTAAACTTCACCAAATATAGTCTGCCCTCCATATCCGTGGATTCCACCTCTGTGGACTCCACCAGTGGTGGCTTAAAAATAGTCAAAGGGACCCGGGTTGAGGCCTAGTGGTTTAAGCTGCCGCCCGTGACACTGGCATCCCATGTGGGTGGCGGTTCAGGTCCTGGATGCTCTGCTTTCAGTCCAGTTCCCTGCTAATGCACCTGGGAAGGCAGCAAAGAACGGCCCAAGTGCTTGGGCTCCTGCACCCATGTGGGTGACCCAGAGGAAGCTCTTGGCTCCTGGCTTCTGCCTGTTCCGGCCCTGGCCATTGTGGCCATTTGGGGAATGACCCAACAGATGGAAGATCTCTATTTCTCCCTCTGTCTGTAATGCTGACTTTCAAGTGAATGAAATAAGTCTTTAAAAATATATATATTTGGCCGGCGCCGTGGCTCAATAGGCTAATCCTCCACCTTGCGGCGCCGGCACACCGGGTTCTAGTCCCGGTTGGGGCGCCGGATTCTGTCCCGGTTGCCCCTCTTCCAGGCCAGCTCTCTGCTATGGCCAGGGAGTGCAGTGGAGGATGGCCCAGGTGCTTGGGCCCTGCACCCCATGGGAGACCAGGAAAAGCACCTGGATCCTGGCTCCTGCCATCGGATCAGCATGGTGCGCCGGCTGCAGCGGCGGCCATTGGAGGGTGAACCAACGGCAAAAGGAAGACCTTTCTCTCTCTGTCTCTCTCTCTCACTGTCCACTCTGCCTGTCAAAATATATATATATATATATATTTGGAGAAAAAATTTGCAGTACTGAACACTTAGACTTTTTTCTTATCATTCTTCCCTGGGCAGTACAGAGGAACTGCTGTTTACATAGCATTTACATTGCATTAGGTATTTTTAAATGTTTGTTTGTTTGAAAGGCAGAGAGAGTGAAGTCGAGAGAGAGAGAGAGAGAGAGAGAGAGAGAGAGAGATCTCCCATCCGCTGGTTCACTCCCCAGATGCCCACAGCAGCCAGGGCTGGCCCAGCTCAGAGACAGGAGCCCAGGGCTCATGGGGGTGGCAGGAAGCCTCCCGGGATGCCCGTTCGCAAGAAGTCGGCAGCAGGAGTGGAGCTGGGCTGGAACCCAGGCAGTCTGATGTGCGATGCGCCTCAACCCTGCAGCAAGTGCCTGCCCCTCCGTCGTCGTGGTGTTTGAAGTAGAGGGGGATGGCAAAGGCTCGTGCAGACACTGTGCCTGCAGTGTAAGGGAGCGGCGCATCCACGGATTCTGGTGTCCTCACGGTGTGTGTGAGAGCGTGGCCTTTCTTTCTGTCCTGTTTGGCTCGCTCATCACACCTCTGTCCAGGCGGTGGCCTTTTCTGGGCCTGGCCAGACAGCGCTGCGCTGGTGTGGGGTCCGCGGTGCCTGGGCGCGGCGTCCTCCCGCTAGGGGGCCTGGCCGGCACTAGAGGGCACTGCTGGCCCCGCGTGTGCCCAGGGCGGCCAGGCAGAAAGAGGGACTCCTCCGCTGCAGGGGGTCCTGGTGTTCTCTCCCCGAGGCTTCCCTGGGCTTGGGGAACCATCGGCCTCCCTCTCAGCCCTCTGCAGCAGCCGGGCATCTTCCCTCTGCCCCTGCCCACGCTGATGTGGCCTCCCTCTGTCTTCCTTCTGTCTCCACAGTCAGACTGGTTCTTCAGCGACGACGAGGACAAGGGAGAGCGAGTAAGTGGGGAGAGCGGGCAGTGAGAGCCAAGTGGGGGAGGTCCCTGCCCCTGGTGACCCCCAGTCTAAAGGAGGCCAGTAGCAGAGGGAGGGAGGTCTTAGGGAGATCCAGTCTGATGGAGGAGGCCCTGGGCCTGTTCTAGCTGAGGAAGCTGCCCGGGCCTCCAGGAGAAGGCACAGAGCAGTCTGCTGGGGGACATGCAGGACCTGCTCTGAGTGCCCGACTGCCGAGGGAGGCAGCCCCTGCCCTGGCGAGCCCCAGCCTGGTGGAGGAGACCTCGCCCAGTATCAGGGACCCCATTGCAAGGCTGTGTGTGCCGCGCTGCTGAACCCTGCTTGCTCTGCAGACCCCCGTGGATGACAAGGAGCCCCAGTCGGTGCCCAACATCGAGTACCTGCTGCCCAACATCGGCAGGACCGTGCCCCCTGGTGACCCAGGCTCAGGTGAGTGCAGGGACTTGGGGACGGGTGGGGGTGCGCTCTGTGTTCCCGAGGGCCCGAGTGCCTGGCCAGATGCCCACCTCTCTGCTGCTGCCCCAGGGGCCCCTGAGAATGGGTCTGTCGCGGTCTGGAGGCCTGGCCCGGCCGCTCCGTCGCTGGTGTATCGGCTGAGCCTCTGATCTGTGGTGGGCTGGCTGTGCGCTTAGGGCTGTTCCTCTTGTTAACTTCTCTTCCTTTTCTCCTCGCACCTGCCCTTGCCTCCGCCTCCCCTGCTCTCCCGCCCCTCTCCTCCCCGCCTCTCTCCTCCTCCCCGCCCTCCTCCAGCGGACCTGTTGGAGCTCTAAAGGGTACAGTGTGGGGTCGCGGCCTGGGTCACTAACAGCGGCGGGCGATTATAAGACGCCAGGGCAGGCAGCAGGTCCCCAGCCCCCTCCCACCCCAAGCCTCTTCTCAGGAGGAAGGCGGCGCTGCCCGGAAGTGTGGGCATCCGTGGCTGCCCCCTGCACCCCCAGGCTCCGGGGCCCTCTGTCTGCGGAGCCTGTCGGCTTCTCCTTTTCTGAGCTGGGATGGGCTTGGCTGGGGACCCAGCTTCTCGGAACACCAGAAGCTTCTCTGCATCTCCAGCCCCTGCTCCCGTGGCCCCACGGGGCCGGCCCTCCCCGCCTCCGCTGGTCACTCAGCCCCTGTCCTGTGTCGGCGGCCTCGAGCCCTCCCACAGCAGAGGAGGGATGGTGTCCAGATGCAGGCGCACACCAGCAGTGGCTTGGCGCCCGTGCGCCCCCCACCCTCCCTGTGGGGCCCCGCCCCTGACCGAGGCCCAGCAGAGCCCTGGTGGCCAGGGGCCAGAGGACGTGGGGGTGGGAAGGCAGAGAGGAGCCCAGTGTCTTCTAGTCGCCTGCTGCCCGGCCCCTGTGTGTCGTGTGTGGTCAGCCCATCTCACCGCGTGCGGGGAAGGGGCTGGGAGGGGTCTCTAACCCGCCTGCCTGCCAGAGAGTGTGGATTAACCGCACCTGACCACGAGCCTATGGGGGCCAGCGCCCCTCTCTGGCCTTGGAGAGGACGCTGCGGGGTCCTATTTCAGGGTCCTTCTCCACCCCAGTGAAATGAAGGGGCGGAGACCGAGCCCCGCCCAGGGGGTGGGCTTCCTGTCCATCATCTCTGTGCTGTGAAGGGGGTCTCGCTGTGAGGTCTCCACAGCCAGCCCCTCCCACCACTCCATCATCCGTGTGGTCTGCCTTCCTCCCGGGGCCTGGCGGTGGGGTGGGGGAGTGAGGCCCCCTGTGTGCACGTGTGCCCACCCCTGAGCATCCGTGGTGCTGTGTCATTGTCGTGGCCTCTGTGGACTGCATCTGTGGTCTCCGGCATTTTCTCTCCAGTGCTTCAGAGCGACAGAGACAGGCGCGGGAGGGGACAGAAGCCACACCCACAGCAAAGCCCCCGTTGCCCTTAACCCTGGGCAAATGAGGGTCCCGTGGCCGTCACCCTGATGTCACTTCCTGTCTCTAAAGGAAGTGGGGACTGACGTCATTTTCTGCCTGTCCTCAGCCCACAGGAAGTGACATCAGAGGTCCAGATCCTTGCTGCTCCTGGGCCTGGGGACAGCTCAGGTTTCTGAACCCCTGCTCTCTGAAGCTTCTGAGAGGGAATTGTGTTTACAAGGTCCAACTTCCGTTTTTCTCTCTGTCTCTCACCAACAGATTCCACCACCTGTAGCTCAGCCAAGTCCAAGGTAAGTGCCAAGGCAGCTCCGAAGGCCTGGTCCACACACAAGCCAGCCCGCCTTGCCTGTCGTCGGGCAGGGCAAGTGGGAGAAAGGCAGATGAGCTGATGGGGGGGGGGGGGGGGTCGGGACGCCACTCGCCTGGTGGGGCTTGGTGAGGCGCCTGGTGCCGCAGAGAGACCTGGCCTGCTGGGGGGGGGGGGGGCAGCAGTGTTGCTCAGTGGCTGGAGGCACAGGGCACTGAGTCAGGCGATCCTGGGTTTGAGTCCTGCCTCTACCACTTCATAGTTTGGGGACATTGGGCAAATTATTTAACCTCTCTCTGATCCTCGGCTTCCTCGTCTGTGAAATATGGGTAACTGTGTCTGATACAGTAAATATTCCTTAAGGTATCTGGCAAGCCCAAAGCAAACAGAAAGAAGGAAATAAGAAAGATAAGAAATGAAATTGAAAACAGTTCAGAAAAAATGCAGGTTCTTTGAAAATGAATAAAAATTGATAAAGCTCTGGCCAGACTGGCGGAATAAAAAGAGACAGCACAGAATGCCGTGCCAGGAGAGAGATGGGGCGTCGCTACAGCACCCCGGGAATGCTCTGAGAAACTCTGCCCATAAACTCGACAACGCAGGTGACGTGGGTCCGTTCCCGGAAAGATCCAACATACCAAAACCCAGAGAAGGGACAGATACCAGGAGTAGTCCAGTTTGTGCTAAAGAAATCAATTTGTCCTTAAAAACCTTCCAATGAAGAAAACCCCAGGGTCAGAGGTTTTTTGCCTGTGAATTCTACCAAATATTTAAATAATTTATTTATTTTTAAAATAAATTAATTATTTTAAATATTTTAAATAATTTATTTTATTTAAATAATTCTAACATTGTTCTAACTTTAAAATAGAATGACTTTACAATACAGACACGCACTGCGTCATGAAGTTTCCCTGGCAGTGGCCCCCGGCTGTGGTGGCCGGTGCATCTCTGGATGTACACTCGGATGCGCTGACAGCAGTGACCTTCCCAGAACACTCCCCTGATACACAGCCCACGACTCTGTTGTATATATTAAAAGTTTTTGAAGATTTTCTCAGAGCATGCCAGCTCTGGGCTACTGGCCCACTCCCCAGGTGCCTGCAGTGGCTGGGAATAGGCAGGCTAGGCTAAAGCTAGGAGCTGGGAACTCCATCCGGGTCTCCCACATGGAGAGACCTAGCAGAACCAACTACTTGAGCCGTCACCTGCTGCCTCCAGGGTGTGCATTACCGGAAGCTGGCGTCAGGAGCCGGAGCCAGGCAGGAAACCAGGCACTCTGATGCCCAGTCCTGACCGAGGCCACGCACCTGCTCCTGGTGTAATAGTTAAGCAGTTATTTCCATGTATGTTCTGACACGTGCTACGACGTGGGTGAGCCTTGAGAACGCTGGCTGAGTGAGAACCAGGCACACAAAGACACTGCATGCGCTTGTGCAGTAGCTAGGGCGGGCAGACTCACAGAAAGCAGGCAAACCATTTAAATACTGATTTTAGAAATGATGCCAGTTCTCCCCAGTCTCTTCCAGACACGGAGGAGCAAGGGCCACTTTCCAGCTCCTTTTATGGGCAAATGAGCGTCCAGTGACAGTCACCCTGATGTCACTTCCTGTCTCTAAAGGAAGTGGGGACTGACATTTTCTGCCTAGCCCTACCCGACAGGAAGTGACATCAGAGGTTAATTCCATCATCCTCCCAGGGTCTAGGGACAGCTCAGATTTTTATGAGGTCAGCGTCACTGTGCTACCAAAACCCAATGATGCCTCTGGAAAAGATAGGGTTAACTCATTTGGCTTAGTGTCCAGCCACTGTTGGTGGCCCCTGAGGACAGTAGTGGGACATGGATGTCGGATGTCGGGGTGGGGGGGTGTCGGAGGCAGAAGCCAGGCGGGCGAGTTGGTGAGGGCACCCAGGCAGAGCACGGGCGTGGGCAGGAGCGGCTGATTGTGGACAGGTGTCCAGCAGGGCACAGGTGGAGGGGAGCTTTTGCTGGGAGACAGACCGGGCTCCAGCAGCGATGATCCAGGGCCCAGAGAGAGGGGGAGAGAGGGCTGGACCCGAGACCCTGGGGCGGCCCTGGGCTGTGCCAGCAAGAGTTAGAGGAGCCGGGGCCGCTGCATATGGGGCTCTCTGCCCAGTGCAGCAGGCGGTGGGGGCCTCGGCTGAGCCTGAGGGAGATAGGGCAGGTTGGAGAAGCAAGGACTTTGCTGAAGGAGTGAGCAGCATGGCCGGGCCCCTTCTCAGGAGCCAGCTCCTAGCTGTGCTGGCTCTGCCCCTCCCCACTGCCAGGGGAGCCCCCACGCAGTCACCCCGGCCTGTCCCCAGGGCACTCAGCACTGAAAACTCCCCCACTCCCCTGCCCAGAGGCCGCCTCCTCCCTGAAGCCTCCGGTCTCCTGGGGCTTGCACAGGTTCTACACCCCACGCCCGCCCCCAGCATTCTCCCCATCAGGAGGTCCTTCTCTCAGTCCCGGGGCCTCCCAGGTAGAACATGCTGCCCAGGAAGATGCCTTGGCCGTATGCTGTCTCGGCTTCACCGAGACCCCGGGCAGTCACTCAGAGTCACCCAAGCGAAGGGGATTCCTGGTCATTGAGCACCTGCTAGGTGCCGGCTGCAGTGTGGGGCTCTAATCCCCAGCGCCTGTCTCCTTGCATCCTGACAGAAGACCCTTGAGTTTTGTACCATCCCCATTTTACAGACAGGCAAGCCAAGGCCCGAGTTGGAGTGACCAGAAGCTTGGCCGGGTGTGTTCTCAGGCATCGAGGGGCAGGGCCCTCAGTAGACGACCTCTCTCCTCGGTGACTGCCCTGGGATCCTTGTTGTGGTCCTCTGCTTTCAGCTCATAGTGGTTCTTGATTTTTCTGGCTCAAGCCTGGGGTCTCTCCCTAGCGTGAGCCTAGACCCACCAGCTGAGTCCCCGAGAGACCGAGGCCCGGACCAGGCTGAAGAAATAGAGGAGTAACTGTCACGGGACAGGGACATGGAGGCTGCGGGTGCTGGGGGGGGGGGGGGGAGACTCCAGGCAGCTGAGCTCCCAAGGGTATGGACAGATCCTGCAGCACGAGCGCCCAGCAGCTTCCCGCGGGCTATGTCCTCGACACCCAGGTGGCAGCGACCCCCTCCGGGGCAGTCCCATCCCGACCCCACCTCCCTCTGAGGGTGGCTTTGGCTGTTCCCGGCCGGGGTGTGGCCGGCCCCCGTGTCAAAGACATGTGGAGCTCGGAAGGCCCCTTATCTTTTTCAAAAGGAGGTGAATCTGGTTTATATATATGTATGTATAATTTATTTATTTTTTTGAGAGAGAGAGAGAGACAGAGAGAGAGACAGAGGTCTTCCATCTGCTGGTTCACTCCCCAGAAGGCCACAGCAGCTGGGGCTATGGATGCTCCATCGCCACATGGGTGGCCCTTGACCCAGGGCTCACTTGGGACGTTGACCTCCCGGTGGCAGCTTAACTGGCTGTTGAGGAAACAGAGGCTCCAGGTCTCCCAGCCTCCACCTACCGCCGTGCTCATCCCTGGAGCACTTACCGAGCGCCCAGTGTATGCCTGGCACCGTGCTGTGACAGAGGCACGCACAGGGAGGCCTGGGCTGCACTCTCTCGGAACTGAGACGAATGTGATGGTGGGAGCAGAGCTGGTGCCCATGCATTTCCCAGGGACAATGGGAACCTAGGGAGGGAGCTCCCAGCCCAGCTACAGGGAGGGCTTGGCAGTCGCTGTGCCCAGGAGGCTGCGCTGAGTGGGCCTTGTAGCTTGTAAAAGGGCAGGCCCCGTCCAAGGAGGGGCGCATGGGGCCCAAGCTCCAGAAAGCCTGGGCTGGGGCAGGGCTGGAGACACTGGGGCCTGGTTGTGAAGGACTCTGGGTACGGAGCCAGCCGGGGCCTGCGTGCTTTATCCATGCCGGGTTGTCCGCGGGCCAGCAAAGCTCCGAGGGGACCGTATACCTGCTTTAGAGTGACTGCTTGTAGGAAGAGAGACTGGGGCGGGGCAGGGATGGAGCAGGGAACCCCTAAAAGGGGCAGAAAGGACAGGCCAGCTCAGGACTTGGCCGTGGGCGGAATCCCCTTAAGGTGGGGAGCATGATGGGGGCAGTTTAGGGTGGGGGGGGGGCTGTAGGGTAATGTGGGTCCAGCTGGGTGAGCTCTAGGTGCCTGTGGACTCCCTGGTAAAAATGGGTTCACAACTGGGTGAAAAGTTGTGGAGTTCAAGAGTGCGGTGTGGGACAGAGGCCCCTGGAACCGTGTTGCTGGGGATGGAGTTTGCCCAACAAAGACCTGAAAGGCTGTGGGAACCCTGACTCTTAAGGGGAAGTGAGGATAAAGAGCAGGTGAAAAGCAGCTTTCCCAGGTGGGTGGGAGTGCACAGGGAGAGGGCAGGAGTCTGCGGTCAGAGCAAGGTCCCTGCCAGGGCTCTGGGGACCACCCCCAGGACAGTGGATTGGAAGGGGTCCCGCACAGCTGAGCCTGTTATTCCCAGAACCCTGGCTGGGAACTGGGACGGCCGAGGGTGGGCGGGGCCCAGGACCCAGAGACCAGCCCCTGCTCCCGCAGAAGGCCCCGCGCCTAGGGCGCTGAGTCCTGAGTCGGCGTGGGGTGGGGGCGCCGAGGTCGTCTCCGGATGGACGGCACAGGGGTGGGGAGGGTCGTGTTAAGTTGCGGCTGTACGTGCCGGGCTCGGTTTGGACCTGGTGCGAGTGGGAGCGCCAGTGCGGGGGGGTGTCGCGGATCGGGACGCCCTCTGCAGCCTGACACGTTTTCCCCGCACAGGGCTCGTGGGCCCCCAAGAAGGAGCCGTACGCCCGGGAGATGCTGGCGATCTCCTTCATTTCGGCCGTCAACCGCAAGCGGAAGAAGCGGCGGGAGGCGCGGGGGCTGGGCAGCAGCACCGACGACGACTCGGAGCAGGAAGCGCACAAGCCCGGCGCCCCGGAGCGGCCGGAGGGACCACCGCCGGCCGCCGAGGCCCCCGGCCGCCTCAGCCCCCCGGCAGCGCCGGATGAGCCGCCGGCCGCCGACGCGCGCTCCATCGTCTCGGGCTACTCCACCCTGTCCACCATGGACCGCAGCGTGTGCTCGGGCGCCGGCGGCCGGCGGGCGGGCGCGGGGGACGAGGCGGACGACGAGCGTAGCGAGCTGAGCCACGTGGAGACGGACACGGAGGCGGGCGCGGGGCCGGCGGGGCGCCTGGCGCGCCGGCCCTCCTTCAGCTCGCACCACCTCATACCCTGCGACACCCTGGCGCGCCGCCGCCTGTCCCGCAGCCGCCCGGACGCCGAGATCGTGGGCACCTGCGCGGGCGCGGGCCGGGGCGGCCCCCGCGCGCCGGAGCCGCCGGGCTCGGCCTCGTCCAGCAGCCAGGAGTCGCTGCGGCCCGCGGCGGCCGCGGTCGCGGCGCTGAGCTCGCGGCCCTCACGCATCGAGGCACTGCGGCTGCGTCTCCGCGGCACGGCCGACGACATGGCCGTGCGGCTGCGGCGGCCGCTGTCGCCCGAGACGCGGCGGCGCCGGAGCAGCTGGCGGCGCCACACGGTGGTGGTGCAGAGCCCGCTCACCGACCTCAACTTCAACGAGTGGAAGGAGCTGGGCGGAGGGGGCGCCCCGGAGCCCGTGGGCCCTCGGACCCACAGCGACAACAAGGACTCCGGCCTCAGCAGCCTGGAGTCCACCAAGGCGCGGGCCTCCTCGTCGCCGGGGGACCCGGGGGCCCTGCAGAGCCAGCCCCCGCGCCGCTCGGCCGTCTCCCGCCTGCAGCAGTGTCTGTGACCTGCCTCGGACCCCACACCTCCCCGGAGTCCCTTGGACACGGGCGTCTGCCCTGGCCTGCGCCCCCTCTTCTGTTACCCTGGGTGCCGCGGGGTGGGGTCCCTGGCTAGGGTGCTGGAATTCACAGGGGCCGGCAGGCGGAACAGAGTGGGAGGGGGGTGCCCGCGGTCAAGGGCAGCGGTGGAGAGGCGTGGGCTGCTGGGATGTGTGTCCTCTGGGAGGCCTCACGCGTCCCTCTGGGCCTTTCCGTGGCTGCACTGAGGGATCCCTGCTGACCACTGGGTGTGGGTAGGGAGCCCCCCGATTTCAGACTTAAGGAAAGATGCTGGCTGAAGCCGGCTCCTGCGTCTCGCCGCTTCCCTGGCCCCACCCCCCAATTAGCTCCTAGTGCCAGGCTATGGGGGGAGGTGTGGGTGGTGCTGTCCGCGGGGCGGGGCTTGTGCGTGCGAGAGTGTGTGTGTTGTTCACTGTCCGAAGGTGTTTTCTGTAGCAACTTCTGCTGTCCCCGCCCCGCCCCCCTGCTCAGGGCTCCCTGCCTTCGGTGCACACAGGATCCTGCCCTCCTGCCCCTGGTCAGAGCCAGAGAAGCAGGTTGGGGCCAATCCACAGAGGCAGGGCTCACGCCATGTGCAGGGTCACCCTCTGGTCCTTTGGGGAATCGATGCGTCACCCCTCCTAAGCCCTCTCACCCTGGGCAGCTGGCTGTTCCCTAGACAGGGTCCCTCCTGCTGGTCCCTCCCTGGCCCCCTCCTTCCACGACTCCGGCACACAGACCCCCACCTTCTGCACCTGGGGCAGGGGCGGCTGGCTCCTCTGTCTCACATGAATGGGATCTGAGCTGGGCTGTTCCTGCAGGACGGGCAGGGGCTGCCCCTTTTCTCCCCACACTTTGTAAATAAGCCTCAGATCACCCCCCACGCACCCCCCACGCACCCTCACTCATTCCAGGGAACCCTCCACCCCATCTGTCAGTCCTCTTGTTTTATGCAATTCGCTGTAAAGTAGATTTGTCTCTCCCGCTCCCCCTGCCTTCTATTGTAAATACTGTCTCTAAATGTGTAACATATTATAAAGAATTTATAAGGGTTTTTAAAGATGTTTTGCTCCTTTAAGAAAGTGTTGTAACAGTGTTGTTTGACGCCCCGCCCCACGTCCGCATGGCTCCTGTCACAGTGTCCCTCTAGGCGGCAACTAAGATTTTCTGCTTCTGAGAATCCTGTCTTTCAAGTACAGTCTATATCTTGGAAATAAACGGCTTTCCTTGAGGCTCGAGTCGGCTATCTCACTTGTTTTGGAGGGAGGAGAGGGGGCAGGTGATGTCCCTGACCTGTGGCAGGAGGGCAGCAGGGGCCAGGCTGGGTGCAGGCAAGCCTCTTCCGGTGGTTTTGTCCGCCTGTCTGGGAGACGGGTCTGAGCAGCGACACAGGTGCACGCTGGCCCAAGCCGCTGTCCTTCCTTCCTGCAGAGCCCAAGCCGCTGGCAGAGTGGCCCCAGAGGCACTGCCTGGCAGACAGCAGACATGGGCCCGTGGCCGCCATAGGTACTCCAGAGGCCCGGATGCTATCACCAGAGGACAGGGTCTCCTGGTGTAAGCTTCCAGGGGGTGGGGCTGAGGCTCTGGGGTGGAGGCCCGCAGCTGGGGAGCACTCCACTGCTCCCTGAATCCCCACCAGCCCCAGACTGAAGAGCGCCTCTTTGGCAGCAGCCCCAAGGCTTGCCACAGGCGCTGGAGGTGGGGCACGGCCCGTTCAGCCACGCTTGGAACCCCCGCATCCAGGATCAGTGCTGGGCTGAGTCCCAGCCATTCTCTTCTCTGCAAGTGCACCCAGGAGACAGTTCCTGCCACCCACATGGGAGACCCAGATGGAGTTCTGGCTTCAACTTGGCCTAGCCCCAGCTCCGTGAAGTCACTTGGGGAGTGAACCAACTGACAGAAGATCCCTGTCACTCTGCCTTTCAAATAAAGACGTAAATAGTCCTTTTAAAAAGTGAAAAGACAACCAGAGAATGGGAAGAAATATTTGTAGCTCATATACCTGACAAAGCGCTCATCCAGAATATACAAGAAGGCTTCAAACTGTTTGTGAAAGGGGCCAGCACTGTGGTGTAGCAGGGAAAACCGCCACCTGTGATGCCAGCATCCCATATGAGTGCTGGGATCGAGTCCTGGCTGCTCCACTTCTGATCCAGCTCCCTGCTAATGTATCTGGGAAAGCAGTGGAAGGTGGCCCAAGTGCTTGGGCCCCTGCACCCACATGGGAGACCCGGAGGAAGCTCTTGGTTCCTGGTGTTAGACTAGCCCAACTCCAGCCGTTGTGGCCATCTGGGGAGTGAACCAGCAGATGGAGACCTCTCTGTGTCTCTCCCTCTCTCTCTCTCAACTCTGCCTTTCAAATAAATAAATCCTTTAAAAGTTCATGAAATAAGTGTATCATGAAAAGACTATATACATGCCTTTCAGATATTTTGCACAAACTAATATCTTAATTCATTTTTCCATTAACTTTAAAAGGTTTTTAAAGTTTATTTGGGGGCCGGTGCCGCGGCTCACTAGGCTAATCCTCCACCTTGTGGCGCCGGCACATCGGGTTCTAGTCCCGGTCGGGGCGCCGGATTCTGTCCCGGTTGCCCCTCTTCCAGGCCAGCTCTCTGCTGTGACCAGAGAATGCAGTGGAGGATGGCCCAAGTCCTTGGGCCCTGCACCCCATGGGAGACCAGGAGAAGCACCTGGCTCCTGCCATTGGATCAGCGCGGTACGCCGGCCGCAGCGCGCTGGCTGTGGCGGCCATTGGAGGGTGAACCAACGGCAAAGGAAGACCTTTCTCTCTGTCTCTCTCTCTCACTGTCCACTCTGCCTGTCAAAAAAATTAAAAACAAAACAAAACAAAACAAAACAAAAAGTTTATTTGGAAGAGCTAAAGCAGAAATTCCTATCCCCTGGTTCGCTCTCCAAAGTGAGGAGCCAGGAACCAGGCACCCACTCCAGGCCTCCCATGTGGACAGCAGGAACCCAACCACTTGAGCAGCTATCAGTGCTGCCTCCCACGGTCTGCACCGGCAGGAAGCTGGAATCGGGAGCCAAGAACAGAACTCAGGCACTCCGATGCGGGCTGTGCCCCCCCCCCTTTTTTAAGATTTACTTTATTTATTTGAAAAGTAGAGTTCAGAGTGAGAGTGAGAGCTAGGGAGACCAAGAGAGATCTTCCATCCACTGGTTCACTTCCCAAATGACTGTAATGGCCAGGACTGGGCCAGGCCAAAGCCAGGAGCCAGGAGCTTCTTTCAGGTCTCCTACATGAGTGCAGGGGTCCAAGCACTTGGGCTGTCTGCTACTGCTTTCCCAGACCATTAGCAGGGACTGGATCAGAAGTGGAGCAGCCAGGACTTGAACCAGGGCCTGTGTGGGATGCCAGTGTTTCAGGTGGTGGCCTTACCCACTACGCCACAGCGCTGGCCCCTGCTGCAAACATCTTAAACCCTAGGCTAAACGCCCACCATGAACCTTATGAAGTACCCTCCTCTTAAAACTCGACAATAAAAAGACAAACAATCCAATGTAAAATAGGCAGAAGATGTGAATATCTCCAAAGAAAATATGTAAATGACCAAAAACTATGCAAAAAGCTGCTCTGCATCGTTAGTCACCAGGGAAATGCAAATCAAAGCTGCAGCAAAATACTGCTTCACGCACACGCGTGTGGCCAAAGTGAAACAAATGTGGACCGGGACCCTCCTGCGTATGTGGCAGGTGGGGATGTAGTGCAGTGCGGCTGGGAAAACAGGGTGGCAGCTCCTCGAAATGTTAAACCCAGCAGTGCTGTTCCTGGGTGTACACCCCAGAGAATGCACACACCTCCACACACCGAAAACAAGGGTACATCGGTGCCCTTGGACTAACCTAAGTATCCATCACCTGGGGAATGGAAAAGTAACATGTGCTAGATTCGTAGCGTGGAAAATCACCCAGCCATCCAAGGAGTGACGCACCGCTGCGTGCTGCAACATCGGGGAACGGGGAGAGCACTGTGCTAGGAAGAAGCCAGTCACGAAAGCTCACACGCTGTGTATTTCCATTCGTGCGGCACATCCAGAACGGGCTGTCTGCATCGGGAGAAAGTAGGTTAGTAACCAGCGAGGGCTGGCAGAGGCAGGCGCAGGAGCAGGGGAAGCCTGCTGACGGGTCAGGGTTTCCGCCGCGTGTGGAAGCGTTCTAGAAGGAGATTGGGGTGGTGCTTGCCAGTATCCGGGCTGTCCGAACATCACGGCACTGCACGGCTTCAGCGCCTGACCTTCATGGCGTGCGAAATCTAGTCCAATAAAGCTGTCAAAAACAAACCACAGACTCTGCATTCTAAGACGCGCTCTGGCTGCCCACTGGGAATACACGTTCCACAGAAAACATTTTTTCAGGAAGACCCAGCTCTATTAGGTCAAAGTTAAAGGAATCGGTCCCCCCCCCCCCCCCCGCCATTCTGGCATTGCTGCATACAGGAGCCGTAATGGTTGCCTGGAGCGCCAGCAGCGAGCCTGGGGGTTTTGAGTGAAGATTTCAGGATGGGCGGCCACCAGGGGTAGGGATGCAGCCTCCTGCCAGGTGTGTCGCTGTGCGTGACTGCAGCCATTCATATCCGGGAGCCACCAGGGAGCTTGTTATTAGCTGGGGGCACGGAGGCCACAGCCCAGGCCCCGACCCTGCGTGTGAGCTCAGTCTATGAGCTCAGGGATCCTTACACCATCAAAGGTCAAAGAGGAAGAAATCACCCCGGCCAGGGCAGATGGCGAGGGGAAGAACCAGGCTTCCCGCATGTGGCTGCTCTCTGTCCGCCAGGATCTCCCATCATTTTCTGTCCATCAGCTCTGAAGCCAGCCTGGATTCTTGCAAACCTATGCTGGGCTCAGCTGTCCACGCCAGTGAGACAGAGGCGGAACTGAGCCCGCCACACGGGGGAGCGATTGGTGATGTAGAACATCACTGACCGGTAAGTCCCGGTTCCAGCCCTGGCCCCATCCCACCACATCTGCGGAGCCTCTGACACTCTGTCTCCTTCCTGCTGCCATTGCGCTGTGAGTCTAGGAAGCTGCCCCTGAACTTGGCATTAAATGATCATGCTGCACTCATTCCTGCTCCTCCTCCCCATCTCTGCTCCACGCTACAGCCAGAGGCAACTTCTTTTTTTCTCTAAGATTTGTTTGAAAGGCAGAGCAACAGGGTGGGGGGGAGGGGAGGGGAGAGGGAGAGGGAGGGGAGGGGAAGGGGAGAGGGAAGAGGGAGGGGAGGGGAAGGGGAGAGGGAAGAGGGAGGGGAGGGGAAGGGGAGAGGGAAGAGGGAAGAAGGGGATCTTCCATGGTTTACTCTCCAAATAGCTGCACTGGCCAGGGAACTCCATCCCAGTCTCCCATATGGGTGGCAGAGACCCAAGGACTTGGGCCATCGTTGGCTGCTTTCCCAGGCACATTATCAAGGAGCTGACTTGGAAATGGAGCATCCAGGACTCGAACGGGTGATCCCATATGGGATGCTGGAATTGCACAGCTTGACCCGCTGTGCCACAATCCTGACCCTAGAGGTAACTTCCAAAATGGTATTTCCAGAGTGGGCATTTGTCCTCGCTGTTGGGAAGCCCTTGGGCCCCATCAGAGTGCCGGGCTTTAGTGCCCAGCTCCATTCCAGACTCCAGCTTCCTGCTACTGCAGACCTCGGAGGTGGTGGTGACGGCTCAAGAGACTGGGTTCCTGCCACTCATGTGGGAAACTTTTTTTTTTTTTTTAATTTGACAGGTAGAGTCAGAGAGAGAGAGAGAGAGAGAAAGAGAAAGGTCTTCCTTCTGTTGGTTCACCCCCCCAAATGGCTGCCATAGCCAGCACTGCGCCAATCCGAAGCCAGGAGCCAGGTGCTTCTCCTGGTCTCCCATGCGGGTGCAGGGCCCAAGCACTTGGGCCATCCTCCACTGCCCTCCCGGGCCACAGCAGAGAGCTTGCCTGGAAGAAGAGCAACCGGGACTAGAACCCAGTGCCCATATTGGGTGCCGGCGCTGCAGGCGGAGGATTAACCTAGTGAGCCACAGCGCTGTGGGAGACTTGGGATGAATTTCTGGCTTCCTGCTTTGGCCCTGGCCTGGAGTTCCCGCAGCCTGTTTGGGGAGTGGACTTGCAGGTGAGAGCTCTCTCTGATTTTTAAGGGGTATGACTTTTTATAAAACAGATTTGTTTATTTGAAGGGCAGAGTTGCAGAGACACTTGTAAGATAGAGATCGAGAGAGATCTTCCATCTGCTGGTTCATTCCCCAAATGGCCACGACCACTGGGGCTGGGCCAGGCCATAGCCAGGAGCCTAGAACACCGCCCGCGTCTCCCAGCACATGGGCCACCTTCCAGTGCCTTCCCAGGGGCATTAGCAGGCTGCTGGGTCAGAAGCCGAGCCGGGGACCTGAAGTGGTGCTTGAAGGCGGGATCTCCGCACCACAGGCGGTGGCTTAACCTGTTGTGCCACGACGCTGGACCCGAGTAAATAATTTCTGAGCTAAATAACATATCAGCTCATGACATCTTCTTACGTAAAACCCTCCAGCTGTTTTCTGTGGCTGAGAAGAAACCCACCGTCCTTAGCCCGGCCTGTGAGACCTCAGAGGATTGGCCCCCGCCTGCTACCACTCCGGCCTCTCCCTTCCTCACCTACCCAGCTGCCGTTCGTTTTCTAGAACCCACAGATTATTCCTGTCCCTGGGCCTTCTGCTTGGGTCCCTCAGCCACCAGCTCCCATAAAGCCAAGCCTCATTCTTATGGTCTGCACTGCCACCTATCACAGGTGTGCCCAGGTAGAGGTGTGGCTAGGTACGTGTGCTCTTGCTTGCTGTCCGGCCGCCCTGCTGGAAACTGCTAGAAACCACAGCCCCAGGCAGGAAGCCGATGAGCACGCTCAGCCGGGACAGACACTCGCGGGGCGGAGGCAGTACCTGGCACAATTCCCAGCATGCCCCTGTCTCACTTGCCCCTTGACCTTGGCTGTCAGCGAATGAGGCTCACTTGGCATGATTTAGGGAGAAGAGGTGGTTTGGGGCTGCTCTCCCAGTTCTGTGGGAAGAGGATGGGAGAGAGACGGCAAGATGTGCCGAGAAAGGAGACGGTGGGCCTCTGGGCAGGATGAGGCCTGGCAGGCTGTGAGAGTGCGGGCTGGGGCCTGTGGCAGGCGGGCGGCTCCCACTGCCAGCATTCCTTCAAAACACTGGGCAGACTCCTAGCCTGTTTCCAAAGATGCAAAGAGGGCTCTGGGGTGACTGGCAGACTGGGGTCCCAGGACACTGCTGCTGCCTCATGGGGTAAAAGTGGTGGTGTTTTGTGCGGGTCGGGGGAGGGAAGACTGGGCGGACCGAGCCAGTAACCTCCCAATCCTCAGCAAAGCAGAACCTGGAAGGGCAGCCCCAAGCCCTTAGAACATGCTGGAGCAGTGGCACTGCCTTCGGGTCAGGAAAACCTGAGAAACCCAAGCAGGGCATCTGGCCCACTTCCAGTGCCTCGTATGTAATAAATGCCGTTTTGTTTCATTACAAGTGTTTGTATATGTGTGTTTACATATCCAAAGCACTGAGATGAAAATACATTTTGTTCTGTGTTACAGGTTATTATTACTATTACTATTTATTATTGAGAATGAGAGAAAGAGACAGGGGGAGGACTCCCACGGGCTGGCTCATTCTCCAAATGCCCACAACGGCCAGGGCTGGGCCAAGTCACAGGCCAGGAACTCAACCAGCTCTCCCACGTGGTGGGGATCCAGGTGCCCGAGTCTCCCTGCTGCCTCCCAGTCTGCATGGGGGGGGGGGAGCGGGGAGCTGCAGTCAGGCGCCAGAGCCGGGGACTGAACCTGGGCACTCAGCCACGGGTCGCAGGCGCCTCACCGCCAGGCTAACTGTCCGCCCATGGTGCTCACTTAAAGGCGGAACGCTGTTGCTCTGGGACGGCTGGGTGGGCACGATGAAGGGTCATTCCAGCCAGAGGGCAGGAGGCTACCTCAGCCCGGGGGCTGCTGGAGGTAAGCAGACCCTCCTTGATTGTGGGGGGAAAACACTGGCTTTGGGGTCAGGCAGAGTCTGGTTGTGTGGCTCTAGGACAGACACCTGACACCTGGGCACTCTTGCTTTGTCACAGGAGGGTGCGGGGTGGCCGGAGCTGTGCGGGTGCTGAGGGTTGGGACCCTCCTTGGACTGCCAAGCTGACATCTGGTCCCCCTTCAGCATCCTGGATGGTGTCAGCCTTACAGGTCTTTGGGGGAAAGCCACCCCCCCGCCCCGCCCCCAGCCCCTACAGCCCCAGGCCCCGCCCCCAGCACCATCCAGGCACTCCAGGGAGGAGAAGAGAAATAATGAGGAGGCACAGAAGGAAGGAGCTCCAGGAGAGGAAAAAGAAACAAGTTTTATTAAAGCCCCAAACACTCGGCTAGAAAAACCGAAAAGGAAGGAGAGCGGGGTGGGGGTGGGGGAGAAAGGACATTAGAAAAGAGAGACAGAGAAAACACAGCAACCCTTTGCATTTAGAAATTGTCAAGTCACACCGACAGAGGTCACAGAACGTCCACAGAAGCCATCACTGTTACACCAGCACGGGCCCTACGGGTGTGGAGCCGGGGCTCGCCTGGGGGCCCGCCTGGGACCCCTCGCAGAGCCTGAGGCCCCTGGGAAACAGCATATTGTGGAAGGGGTGGGAGAGGAACCCCCCATGCGAGTAACACAGCACAGTGGGTGGGGGCTGGGGGACCAAGTACAGGGGCCCCCCGGGGACGTCTCAGTTTTCTCTTGGTCAAGCACACACTGATGGACAGAGCAAGGCGCATGCAGCTAGGGGGGGACTCACGTGCTGCCGGGGGTGGGACTGGGGGAGGGAGCCGGAGCGAGTGGTGCGGGACGACGGATCACACGCACACACACACGCACGCACAGAGCCACTCACACACCTGGGTCTGCACTAGCACTCGTGCACCACCGCACCCGCAGACACGTTGCATGCACCTCCACGTCCACGCCGACAAATGTCTTGCAGTTAGGCAGGTGCGCACACGCCTCCTCCCACACACGCGACAGGCCACGCCTGCGCACCTGCACACAGTCCACACAGGTGCCTCCCAGCCCAGCCCTGTGCAGGAAGCAAAGCGAAAGACACACGTACACCCCACACGCTCCACCTGGGCAGGTGGTGCGGGGCACGTGGCTCCCTCCTTCTGCTCCTTCCAAGACGGACACTTCTCCCATCTGCCCCTCCCCTCGCAGAGACATTCAACTCGGGACGATGACAGCGGGGCACACATCCAGGTCACAGGGCGGGGCTGGGAGGTGAGGCAAGTGGAGAAGCAAGCAGAGGAATGGAGCGCAGGGAAGAGGGGGCACCACTCCCCTCCCCCACCAAGTCAGGGTCTCTGTACAGCCAAATCAAACCGGAACCACTTCACTGGACCACACGAGCCAGGCCGATGAGCCCAGCCCCAACCCCTCCCCCGCCGAAACAGCGGCAGGGAGAGAGTGCTGCGGCTTTTTTTTTCTTTTTTAAATATTTATATATATTTATATTACGTATATTATATATATAATATGTAAATATATTTTTAAAACAATATAAAATGTTAAGACACTTCACTTAAATGTAAAGAGTTGCCTGCAATTAGAAGTAATTGCATCATTTATGAGGTCCTTTTTTTTTTCTATTTTCCGGGTTTTTTTTTTTCCAGGAGGGGATTTTTTTTCCTCTTGTTATTTTTCAAAAAGGTTTGCTTGCCTTGGTACAAAAATGATCCAAAGCTAGAAAATAAGGACGAACCAACAAAAGAGAGGAGAAAGAAAGAAATGAAGAAACACAACCCAGCTTCCCCTCCCCCTCCCTCAGCAGCGCCCCCTGGCGGCCCACCAGCCCCGGGGCCTCGGGGCGCCGCCCCGCCCCGCCGCCGGCTCCTGCTTTCTGTGCTTGCTGCGGGAGCACCCGCGCCCGCGCCCGCTGTGCTTTCTCCGCTTTGTGCTCCACGACAAAACCCTGCTCCCGGGGCCCCACTCCATCCTCGTCCTCCTCAACGCAAAGTCTTCCCGCTGGCCCCTGCTGTGCTCTCTGGGGGGCCGGGACTGGAAGCAAAATTAGCTCGCCCCTGGCTCCTTGCAATCCCGGGCCGGGCACCGCGATGCCAGGGTCGCCGGCTGGCTGGTCACCAGGATCACCAGGTCCCCGTTTGAAAGCCACATCTCACGGCTTCCCTGAAAACTCGGATGGCGACGAAGCCGGAGCAGCGCCGCCCACCCCTCGGCGGGGTCGAGCTGCCCTCACTGCCTCCCCCAGCCCCACCCCTCCCTCCCATTGCCCTCAACCCCCACCCCCCCGCGAGGCCCCTCACACTCCCCCCCCCCACCCCGCGCCCTCAGTAAATAAGTTAATGGCATTGAAAGTGCTAAATTAGGAACTGAAAGTACCAAAGCCCCCTGCCCAGGGCTGCCCTCTCCCAGGGCGGTGCCGCAGCTGGCTAGCCCACACGCCCCAGGGCCGCCCCCAGCCCCTCTGTCCCGCCCCAGGCCCAGCGCGCGGCAGCAGCGGCCACAGTCTTGTCCCAGGGTGGCGGGGAGGGGTCTCCAGGCCCGAGTCTCCCCGTCTGCTGTCCAGCCTGCTGCCGGGGTTGGTCCACGTGGCGCGGTCCTCCAGGAAGGTGCGAGGGAGGGGAGAAGGCGCTGGCGCTTCCCCGTCGCCACGGCTCAGAGTGAGTGGGGAGGATTCGGCTCAGAGTGGGGATTCTTGGGGGGCTGAGGGAAAGCGGGAAGGGCGGTGGAGGCGGGAGCTGGAGCCTGGAAGGGGAGGGAGAGCCGTGAGAGAGAAGAGGGGGAACCCATGAAGGGGGCACCGGGAGCAGAGGGGGGGCAGTGTGTTTGGCCTTCACTTGTACTGCTTTGCTTTTTAAAAAGGAGAATTCAAAGTGAATCATTTAAAAAACCAAAACACCAAGAGGGGATGGGGTGCGGCGAGCTGAGGCCACCCCCGGGGCAGAGCCTTCAGGGGGCACCTGGATCGGGGGTTGGCAATGTAGGGAAGACTAGGGGGAGATGTGGCAAGGAGAGAGGGCGGTGCCCGCAGGGCTTCTAGAAGGAGATGGAAGAATTCCTTGCCCCAAAGGAAGTCAATACAGGGATGGAGGTTCTGGAAGCCGATGGCTTTTCTGAGACTGGGCTGGAGGACTCATTCGACCCGCTCATCTCTTTGGGTGGTTTAGTGGCCTGGAACAGAAACAGGGGTCAGAGGTCAGAGCGAGGAAGGGAGCGCCTGCGTTCCGGCCCCCAGCTGAAGTTTCAAAAAATGGAAAACTCCACCAATGCGGGAGAGAAGTGGCTGCCAAGGCAAGAAATCAGAGGGCGGGGTGGGGGGTGGGCAGCAGCGGGCAGAAAGGAGGGGGAAGGGCAGGGGTCAGGGGCACAGCCAGGGCCCCTCCAGCAACCATGGAAGGCCGGCCCTAAGCAGGCCCGGAGCCTGGCTGTGGTCCCAGAAGCACTCCTGAGTCCCTCCCCGCCCCCTCCCTCCCCCCCAGCAAGTGCCCCACTGAGGACAAGGGCGACCCCCCCGGGAGTCTGGGCTGTGGGCGCACCCCCCATACACACACCTGCAGCAGCCGCCCTCCTCTGTACTGGCCCCAGAGGCTCAGCCTCTGGAGTTTTTGTCTCCATGGTGTGGTCTGGAAGGCGTGGGCCATAGGAGCTGGTAGTTCCAGGGGCCCCCTCCAGAACCCAGCTCCCAGGTGGCCTTGGGGATGTGTGCCTCAGCCAGGTGTTGGGGGCTGCCGCACACAGGCAGGCTCCAGCCCTGAAATCCAGGCACTGTCCCGCCCGGCCTCGCTCAGATCCCACCAGAGCCCTGCCTGAGGGGAGGTCTGGCCAGGCCCGCTCCACTCCCAGGGACCTGAGCTGTCCCCCAGCCGCCAGGCACTTTCCTGGATGCCTTGCCAGGGAGGTGTGTGGGGAGGCGAATGTCCAAAGCCAGCCCTGCCTCCAGCGGCCCGCCCTGCGCCGGCTCACAGGGACCCCTCCACGCTGAGTGGTCACCCTTCTCCCCGCAGGTGCACACAGGGCACAGTCAGCGGCTCGTCTGGCATGCGGCAGCCCACGTCCCCCTTTATGCAAACCAAGGCCAAAGCCCCCCACTTGGGTCTTCTAAGCCCTCTCCTCTTTGCTGGGAGCCTCCCACTCGTTACTCAGAGGTTCCCAGCCCCGGGCTCAGCATCACGCAGTCCACTGCCGCGTGCCACGTGTCGGGCATTGGCTGTGTTCTCACCAGCCTCTGCTCCCTGAGCTGGGAGACAGCCAAAGGCAACCACGCACTCTTGCCATTTTGTCACTCACCTGGGCCCAGTCCCGCCCTCCCTCGCTCTAGCCTTTTCCACTTGAAGTTCTTTTCTCCCAAAGCCCTGCGCCTTCTCCCCGCAGTCTCCTGGCAACTTGCCACGTCCCCGCACACGGTGTCCAGTCTCTCCAGGCTCGCGTTTGTTGTCCACCAACCTTTCAAGTTAAAAGCTCTCTCTGTTCCTTGCCTTTGGTGTTTCTCGAGAGCCTCTGTCTAGTCCAAGCTTTGGTCTCTGGAGCACCTGCCCCCTGCTCGCCTGCACTGCCACCTGAGTCCTGGATTCACCCGCGTGATGAGGCTTCTCTCCCTCCCCGAGCCACGCAGAGCCCTGAGAGCCGGGCGCCACCCCTTCTGCGCTGCTCTTCAGGCATCTGTTCAGCACGGTGCTCGTGGGTCCCCTTCCCCCCCAGGAGACCCCAGCCACAGCAGCACCCGAAACCCGCTCTCCTGAAGGACCCCGTCCTAGGCTGCTGCTCCGCGTTCTCAGTTGACATTGTCCTGTCTTTGACAGTATCTGTCACTTCCTTTTCACCTGTCGGTCCTCCCCTGCTGGTCCCAGTTTTCTCCGGAGAAGAACTTTGGCACCTTTGTGGCAAGGCAGACACCATATAGTTCAGCTGAAATCTGGGGGAGCCATGCAACACCTGGCCAGGCCCCCGAGGGCTACACCCCACACCTCCCTCTTGCTTGGGGCTCAGTCGCCACAGGCCCCAGGCCTGCAGCGAGCCACCATGTCCCAGCACACTCCCAGGTACATGGGTTAGGCAGGTGTAGGACATGTCTTCCCGGGGCTGCTGGCTGCCTCCTCCAGTGACTGCAGCCCTCACCTTTCCCCCCCGGGGGAGGTTCCCAGGTGCCTCCAACATCCCTGATTTGTTCTCTCAACCCTCTGATACGGCAGGTGCTTCACAGATTTCCTGGCCCGGAACTGAAGGGGGCATCCTTGGCTTCACACGGACAGCAAGCCCTTGACCTTGTGCCCCTGGCCATCCGGCCCCCACCCCTGCCTTGGGTCTCGAGCACACATCCAGGGGCTTTTCCTCAGTCACTTCCTGCATCTCGCAGGGTCAGAGGCGGCTCTGAGTGCCAACGTGTCAGAACCACCCCTGCCCAGGCACAGCCTGAGCGCGGCGCTTCCTCCTTGGGGGGCTCCTCCTAGAACCCTGGTTCCTTCCCCATCGCTCACACGAGCTCAGAGACCGAGAAGACAGAGGGCTTCCACCAAGGCCACAGGCGCTGCTGCCGTGTGACGGTGTCCCAGGCCAGCGCTGAGCATGGACGCGGAGGGTCACGGGAGTACCGGCTCATGTGACTGAGTGACCGAGGAGGCTCACCAGGAAGAGCCCTGGCCCGGCCAAGAGGCATCAGGACTGTCACCCTAAAGGGACTGCACAGCACGGGCAGTGTGCGAGAGGGAAATGGGTCTGCGCGTCCCAGGGTCCCCGCCCCAGCCCGCAGCGCTTGGAAAATGGCTTAGAGGTGGGAGAGTCGGGGACACCTAGACGCACAGGGTCCGCCCCCCGGCTTGTGCAGCAGTGACGTGAAATACAGCCACCAGAAACAAGGCTTCCCGGGTCAGAAGGAAGGCAAGCAGTGGCAGCGACAGAGGTGTGGCCGGGCCAGAAAAGACACAGCAGTGAGGGGACGGGGACTCCACATCCAGACAGGCACACGCGTGGAGGCTGGAGCTTAGCCCAAAGAGAGTGTGCTGTGAGCCCTCCAGGCTGAGCGAGCCCGCGGGGAGCACTGGAGGCGCAGGTGGGGCGTCTGGCAGGGGAAGGGGCAGTGGGGGAGGGGGCGGGGAGGCTGCCAGGAGGAGAAGGACTGTCCACGCGGCTTGCGTGCCGCAGTGAGCGACGGGAGGGGACCACCGGCCACCTCACCAGGCTCAAGGTGGGTGGCCCAGGGCAGGGGCTGAGGGGTAAATGGAGGGTAGGGCGTGGGGCTGCGGGGGGAGGGGGGAGCATCAGGACTGGGATGGGGGGAACCCACAACAGCCGAGCTGTGTGGCCCTGGGTAAACCTCAGTATCCCCAGATATCAAATGCAGACACTGAGGATCCACTGCAGGGTGGGAAGTGGGAAATGTGGGGTGCCTGCCCCTCATACATGCACAAAAGAGGGCCCCATGGAGCTGGGCGAGGCGCAAACGCAGAAAGCTGGGCTGGGCCTCCCAGGGAGTGGCTGGGGACCACAGGGAAGGGGGAGTGGTGACAAGCGGCTGGGGGCGGGCCTGCAGGCAGCCAGGGCCCAGTGTGCGCAGGCTGCCAGGTGGTAGGGGGGACTTTGGGACGGGGGTCCCAGGCCTGGCTCCCTGGCTCGGATGCCACACTTCTGTGAGCCTCTGAGAAGACCTTGCCCTGCTGTGTGCTGCTTCCTCGTGGGAAACAGAGCTGGCTGGACACGCCCACCTCTGACCTCTGACCTCCGGCCTCCCAGCCCAGACCCTCGTTCCAGTCACTGCGTCCGGGCGTCTCTCAGCCCCACGAGCACGCAGAATGGGCTTGGTGTGCAGAAGCTGCTGAGAAAGTTCCTGAACCGAGGGAGCGTGCCGGCGGGGACAGGGACTGTCGACACCCACGGGTGAGGCCTGTGCACTCCACACACTGCCCCCAAGCCGACCAGAGAGGCTGGGGCTACACCCCTACCCCACCTGGGGGGCCAAAGGACCCTTCCCTCGTCTCATCCCCCAACAACGGTCAGCAATGGACCCACTGACCCCAGACCCAGGGCCCAAGGCAGATGGGAAGCTGGCTTCTCCCTCAGCTGGAGACGGCCCTGGAGCTGAGAGGAGAGCTGGGGAGCCAGAGAATGGGGGGGCTCAGTCCCTGCTCCCGCACCCCAGGGTAGGCAGGGCCACGGAAGGCGCCCACGCCGGCAATCCGCTGCCTCTCCCCTCCTCTGAGCACTCCTGGGGGGGAGCGCTGGCCGGGAACTCAGGTTCCCAAGCAGATCCAAAGTGTGGGACTGGAGGAAAGGGAGGGAGGGGGCGGTCCGGGGGTCCGCAGGGCAGTCCTGGCAGGGAGGGTCCCTCCAGGCAGCGGGCCGCAGGGTCGCGGCAGGGGAAGCCCAGCCCTCCAGCCCCGCCCTCACCTGTTGCGGGGCCTGGGTCCTCAGGTACTCCGCCCTCTGCCTGCCGTGCTTGCTCTTGTCCGGGCTGCCCGCCTGGGCCTGGGCCGCCTTCAGCCGAGAGGCCCCTGGAGTCACCACCTTCATGGGCGGCACGCCGCCACCGCCACTCTGAGGACAGACAGACAGCGTGAGGTTAGAGTCCCTGCAGAGCCCGAAGCACCTGGAGGCAGGCCAGTCTCTGGGGTGGGCCCTCTAAGACCTGGAGACCCCTCCCTCGCCCAAGAACCCCAGCCCAGCTTTCTGGGGCTCCTTGCCGTGGAGGGGCACAGCCCCAGCTCCTGAGTGAGCCTCTGATGGCTTCCTGGAGCAGCCTGGGGGCAGCTGGTGCCCCCTCCCAGGGAGGCCCTCTGAAGTGAGGTCCCCAGCACCAGGCCCTCTTCCAGCAGGGGGCGCCATCCTGGGCCCGAGGCAGCCAGGACATGACTGGCAGCCCCCCACCCACCCCATCATCCTCTGATCAGGAGGTGGGGGTGACATCCTCCCAGAGGGGCTCAGGGGACCCAGAGGCGCGAGCAGAGAAATGACAGAGACAGAGAGAGTCAGAGACGGGGAGGGGTCACGGGCTGGGGGCAGGGAGAGAACTTTATTTCCTGGTTCACAGAAACAGAGCAGAGGGGAGAGGCTCGGGTCTTGCCAAGGCTGGGAGGGCCACGCCCTGGGTAGGCTGGCTTCCCAGCCTCCCTGGGGTTCTGGCCGCACCCCCTGGCCAGGCACCCGGCTCCCAGGAGGGCGGCAGGAGCTGAGAGAAGGCCAGTGGGAGGAGGGGGCTGGCATGGGGCTCCTGCCATCCCCCACTCCCTCCAGCTCTGCAGACAGACAGCCTGGAGTGTGAAGGCAGCAGGGGGGACAGGGGTGGAGGCAGCCACCTGGGGGCGGGGGGGCAGGGGTGGGGAACTGCCAGGGGGCCCCGCTGCTGGGGCTCCACGCATCTCGCTCAGGGTGGCCTCCAGCTCCCGCAGCGTCTCCTCCAGGCTGTCCACGCGCTGCAGGGCGATGCCCCGCGCTGTGTGCCCCCGGCCAGCCGCCGCATCATGTCCACAGTCCTTGGGGTTTTCCTCTGGGAGAGCCCCAGCGGAGGAAGGCTCCTGAGCCCCCTCGGGGGCGGGTCCCTGGTGACACAGGACCCCGGCTCCTGCACCTGCTGGGCTGCAGCCCCCTCCTGCTGCCCCTTCCTTCTTGGGCATGGAGGTGCTCTCAGGCCGGGAAGCCCCTGCCACTAGCCCTGGCCAGGCCTGTGGGCCAATCCAGCCCTGCCCCCTGCCAGCCAGGGTCCGAGGTCGCGGGGTCGGGGCTGTCCTGGGGTCCAGCTCCTCAGGCCTGGCTTCTGGCGGGGAGGGAGTGCTGGGGGCACACTCCGTCAAGGTGATCCGAGGGACACGGAGGGCCCTGGGTCCTGTGGCAGCCTGGGAGGAGAAGGAAGACGAGGAAGCGTGGGGTCTCCACCCACCACACCCGCGCTGGAGGGGGGTTGGAGACAAGTGAGCCCAGCCCCTTCCTCCCACGGATGGGGACACTGAGGCAGCCCAGGAAGTCCCGGGCAAAGAATCTGGATCTAGAACTGCAGACCTCAGGGTGCCGGGCGTCATGGCGCAGCCGGTTAAGCCACAGCTTGGGACTTGGGACACGGCACCAACATGTCCTACTGGAGCACTGCTTCTAATCCTGGCTATGCTGTTTCTGAGCCAGTTTCCTGCTAATGCACCTGGGAAGGCAGTGAGTGATGGCCCAGGTGCCTGGATCCCTGCCCCCCACGTGGCAGCTTCTGGCTTCAGCCTGGCCCAGCCCCGGCTGTTGCAGGCATCTGGGGAGCGAATCAGTGGATGGAAACATGCTCTCTCACTCGCTCGTCTGTCTCTCCTCCTCTCTCTGTTGTCCTGTGTTTTTAATATTTGGTTATTTGAGAGGTAGAATTATAGAGAGAGAGGGAGGGAGAAACAGAGAGAGAGAGGTCTTCTGGGGCCTGTGCTGTGGCTCAGCGGGTTAACACCCTGGCCTGAAGCACCGGCATCCCACATGGGAGCTGGTTCTAGTCCCAGCTGCTCCACTTCCCATCCAGCTCTCTGCTATGGCCTGTGCTAGCAGTAGAAGATGGCCCAAATCCTTGGTCCCTGCACCCACGTGGGAGACTGGGAAGAGGCTCCAGGCTCCTGGCTTTGGATTGGCACAGCTCCAGCCATTACAGCCACCTGGGGAGTGAACCAGTGTATGAAAGACCTCTCTCTCTCTCTCTCTCTCTCTCTGCCTCTCCTCTCTGTGTAACTCTGACTCAACTTAATAAATAAATCTGTAGGCCGGCGCCATGGCTCACTAGGCTAATCCTCCGCCTGCAGCACTGGCACCCCAGGTTCTAGTCCCAGTCGGGGCGCCGGATTCTGTCCTGGTTGCCCCTCTTCCAGGCCAGCTCTCTGCTGTGGCCCGGGAGGGCAGTGGACGATGGTCCAAGTACTTGGGCCCTGCACCCCATGGGAGACCAGGAGAAGCACCTGGCTCTTGACTTTGGATCAGTGCGGTGCGCCGGCCACAGCACGCGGGCCACGGCAGCCATTGGAGGGTGAACCAACGGCAAAGGAAGACCTTTCTCTCTCTCTCTCTCTCTCTCACTGTCCACTCTGCCTGTCAAAATAAATAAATAAATCTTTAAAAAAGAGAGAGAGAGAGAGGTCTTTAATCCACTGGTTCACTCCCCAAATGACCGCAACAGCCAGAGCTGGGCCGATCCAAAGCCAGGAGCCAGGAACTTCTTCCAGGTCTCCCTCGCGAGCGCAGGGGCCTAAGCACTTGGGCCATCCTCTACTGCTTTCCCAGGGCATAGCAGAGAGCTGGATCGGAAGAGGAGCTATATGGGATGTTGGTACCACAGGTGGAAGCCTAGCTCACTCCACCACAGCGCTGGCCCCCCTGCCTTTCAAATAAACAAATAAATCTTTGCAGTATTTCCTTCCAGGCCTCCTACTTCCCTCAAAAGCACACACAGGCGTTGGTTTCTCATCGCTCACATTAATCAGGGGGCAGGTCTCAGGGCTACCCCTAGATCTGCCCATCTGTGCAGTGGGAGGTCGACAGTGTGGGCTGGTGGAGAGTTAAATGAGCTCACACGGGCAGCTGCTCAATCAGTGCCTGGCACGGTGTGGGTGCCCCGCACACGTCCTGCGTGGGCAGGGCCCAGATGTCGGCCTCTCCGGGTGGGACCGCCACCCCCATCTCAAGCCTAGGATTCCTCGGCCCTGCCCCATCTTTCCAGCTGCCTCCAATGGCTTCACAGCCAGCAGGGGAGGGGCCTGGCCTCCACGGAGCTGCTTGGCTGCACCGTTGCCGGCAGGCAGAGCGCTGTGAGCACCGAGCAGCCCCGCCTCCAGCCCCAGCTCGAGCGAACCCCAGCACTGGCGTACGTCTTTGTCTTTAGCTCTGCTGGAAAGCCACGAATGACCCACTCTCACCGACCTCACCTAACGGGCGAGGGCGCCCAGGGTGGAGGAGGTCAGGGGCTCACCCACAGTCTCTGGCTCCCAGCTAATTAGTGGCAGAGCCAGGATTTGAACCCAGACAGTCAGACTCCAAGTCTAGTGCTCTTGCCACTAAAAAGGAGCCAGGGACAGATGCACGGGGGAGAGCAGGGACCCCAGCCACCCCCTCCCAAGGCAACCTGCCCAGCCTTGCACCTGCTTACCTGGCAGTGGGGGATGCAGACTAGGAGCCCGGGCGGGCGCCCCATGCTCGCCTGGCTCCGTGGCCTGACTGCGCCTCGGGATGCAGAGGGTTGGTCAGGCCCCCAAGTCCAGACGGGGGCCGGCTCCCAGAGCCAGACAGGGCCAGGGACGGGGCGCCCGGCGCATAAGCAGCCCAGGGGGTGCCCCTTCCACGGGGCTCCTCCCCAGAGGGCTCCTCAGACGTCTCTGTGCTGCCCCCTGCCCAGCAGACTGCACTGCACCCCCTACCCCCACCCCACCAGGGCACCACCAGGCCTCCAGCCAGGCCGGAAATCAGGTGGCGGTCAGTGTGCAGCCCCCTGAGGGCCAGGAGAACCGGACACAGCAGGTGAGGGTGTGTGCGCAGGGGTGGGGGGTGCCCTGCTTGGAGCAGAGGCAGAGGCTCTCCTGCCCCATCCCGGCCTCTCCCCAGCCTCCTCCCCAGGACCCAAGCACAGTCCGCAGCGGGGGCAGATAGCAGGCCCACCCCCAAATTCCCAAGGAAAAACCAAGAGGAAATCAGTGCAGCAAGACAGCAGCAAGGAGTGAAGTTAGAGATAAGGAAGAACTTCCCAGTGCTGACAAACAGAACCAGCAGCCAAGGAGAGGCTTGGCTTCTTTATTCCAAGCTCCCTGACCAGGGGGCAAGATGGGTGGGGGAGGCTGCAGATGAGCAGCCCCCATCCTGGGGCGGGGCGTCGTAGTCCCCAGTGCAAGGCGGAGATGCCAGTGGGACGATGGCACCAGAACAAAGTCAGACTTTGAGTTGGACCCCAAGGCAGCTTGTGAGCCAGATCCAAACCTCGACCTTGGCCGACACTCGGGCTTGGGCCAGACCCAAACCAAGGCCGCAGACTAAATCCCAGCCAGACCAGGATTCACATCTGTGGGATAAGGCAGACGCAAGGGGTCGCCAGATGCCCAGGCTGCTGACGCGTCCAGGAAAGCCCACCTGGGAGGCGCCGGGAAGGCGGGCTGTGCCCCAGGTGCAGGAGGGGTGAGTCCGCGTGAGTCCCGCAGGGCAGTGCGGGCCTGGGGCGTGGCTGGTGCCGTGGCGGGTTAGCGTGAGAGGTGAGGTGGCGCAGGCAGAGAGAGAGAGCCGTGAGAGGTGGGCAGCCCCGTTACCTTCCGTGTGGGGCCCGGGGCTGAGCCCCCGGGGGGCCCCAGGTCCTGGGGGGACAGCAGGATGGGGATCGGCTGGCGGCGGGGCGTGGGGGGGAGGGAAGACACTGAGCTTCTCTCAAACACCTGGGGAGCAGAGGTGGGGGCAGGCTTGGAGGAGGGGGCGCCAGGAGGACAAGGGTGCTGGCCGACAGGGGTTGGGGGGTGGCCCTCACCATGGCCACCGGCCGGCTCTGCCCCCAACCTTGTCTCCTGCTCCGGGGGCCCTGGTGTTGCCGGCGCGCACTCTGGGCCGGGTGCTGAGAGGGCTCCCGAGGGGTGGCCCTCTGCGAGGGTCTCCCAGCCCTCGGTCTGCAGAGCGCTCAGGCCAGGGGGTCTCGAGCACTGGCATTCAGTGACTTTGGAATATCTGGGTCCAGGGCTTTCGGGGTCAGGTGGTCTGAGGGGGGCACATGGTAGGGGTCTCGGCCACTGTGCTAAAGAAACCGACCTGCAAGCAGAGCTGTGGGACCCCTGCCCCAGGCAAGCCTGTGCCTCAGGGCCGGCCCTACCTGACCCACCTCCAGCTCCGCGATGATGCGGTCCTCATCGTCCTCATCCTTGATGGCGGACGCCATGATGGGCGGCGTGGAGGCCGGGCGGGCCACCTCCGACACGGCCCGACGCAGCTTCACCTGCGGCTTCTGCACCTCCAGCTCCTCGGACTCCGCCTTCTGCCGGGCAGGACGCCCCCGTCACACCCAGGCTCAGCCCCTCCCACATCCAGGCCCCATGAGATGAGGGCTAGGTCCTCTCCCACTGACCCCGCCTTCTCATGGCCTGCCCCCAGGACGTCCCCAACAGGAAGGAGCAAGGACGCCAAGCCAGGAGCCCAGAGACCCCCGGCCACCCCTGTTGCCCCCATTGCCTCTCTCCCACTCCAGGGAGAGTCCCCTCGGGCTCCCCCCACCCCCGGCGCCAGCCCCGGCAGGACCGTACCTTGATGAAAGCCGAGTCCTTCTTGCTGGTGACCACCACCTCCCCGGTGCGGGTGGTGGTCAGGCCGTGGGAGGAGGGGAAGCTGCGGCGGGGAGGGGGCGGCGGGGGCGACTTGGAGGGCTTCTCAGTGCGGTATCTGGGCACTGTCAGCTCATCTGCAGGCAGCCAAGGGGGCGGGGTCGGGGCCTGCAGCCTGGGAATCAGCCCACTGCACCTGACCTTGAGGCCAACCCCTGCTTCCTCCTCCAGGGAGGACCAGAGGGACACCTAGAAGACAGGACACGCCCCCGCCCCAGCCCTGCCACCCCTCCCTCCTGCAGTCTACCCTCCTGCTGCTCCAAGTGTGGGTGCTTAGAATGCAGCCCAGGCCCCACCCTGCACTGTGAACCCTGAACCCACCCCTGACCAAGTTCAAGTTCGAGACTTCCCTGGCTGCTCCTTCCTGCCCATCTGGCCTGCCTGGCCCCCAACTTCCGCCTTTTCCCAGGGAAAGAGCTAGGCTCTCTCTTCTTCCCATTCCTCTTCCAGCCCCGTTCCCAGGGCAACCTGCAGAAAGGCCAGTCCAACTGTGACACTCTCCTGCCTCTGATCCTCCTGGGATGCCCCATCACCTGGAACCACACCCTCTGTACCTGCCAATCTTTCAGCCTCAGCTCAGCTCGCCACGCCCTGCTCGGGTACCACACACACCTCCTTGGCCATGCATGTGCTGGCCTTGCCCTGGAATGTCCTCTCAATGTCGGGGGACGTCCCTGCTGCTTTTCAAGAAAGCCCCCCCCCAACTCTGGGGAGCCCTCCTGCCTTCCCTTGAGGTCTGCACACTCGAGGGTGCCCTCTACCAGCACCTAGGCAGGCGCTGCATTAGCTCTCTGGCCTGCGACAGGTGACTTAACCATTTTGAGCCTGGGTGTCCTAGCTGTAAAATGGGACAGTTAACATCCCTGTCCCCCAACCAGCTTTGTCGTGAAATGATACAGATGATCACACAGAAGGCATCTGGGACGTGCCTACCCCACAGGAAGTGAGTGAGAATCATAAGGCTCAGCATTACCTCCCCCCCACCCCACCCCCCACACACACTGGGCTGCTTGGAAGTCAGCCCCAACTCACCTCCCCGTCCCCAGCACCTGGCACACAGTAGGTGCTTAGCAAGTATGCACTGCAGGCACATGTGAGTGACGGCCGCCACGGCCTTGAACACAGGGCTCACTGCTTTGAACACAGGGCTCACAGGCACTGCAGGCAGCTCCCGGCGCAGCCTGGCCCTTGGCACGGCCCTGGCTCTGCTCACCCTTCCTGTGTGGCCCTCTCAGTGTCTCTCGGGGACAGCAGGGATACCCTGGATGAGTCCAGCGCACCTGTGCTTCTGGGCCCGGCTCCCATCAGCGCGCCGTGGGCTGGGCTGTGGGAGACCCAGCGCCTCTCTTCTCCGGCAGCCCAGCCACCAGAGTCTCACCCGGTGTTGCCTCCCCTGCCAGCCTGGCAGCTCCTGGGGGTCAGGCTCCCCAACTCTGGGCTCTCCCCTTGCCCCAACAACTCCCCATACCTGAGCCCCTCCTCCCGCTGGGCTCCGCTCGGGGTGCTGCCTTCTGGCCGTGGGGAGCTTTGGGGGGCTTGTGGTCCGGGGTCGGGGCCGGGCTGGGGTGGGCCTTGCTGGCGCAGTCCAGGTCCGGGATGGCCTTGAGCAGCTCGGCCTGCGTCTCCTCCAGCAGCCGGTTGATGTCCTTGGCGCTGTACTGGGTCAGGGCTGCCCGCTTCTCCTCCCAGTCTCTCTCGGCAGCCTGGAGAGGAGGGGCTGACTCAGGACTGAGGACCTGCATGGGGCCCTCGTCCAGGGTCTCCACCCATTCCCCCAGCCACACATCCTGGGCACTGACCCAGCAGCCCCCAGGCCCCTCGGCCTTACCCTTCTTGGGTACTGCACACTACACCCAGGGTCAGGGGGCCACTTTCAGGATACACCAGCTGCCTAATGGCGGCCTGCTTCTGGGTGCTGACCACACAGTCTACGCTTAACTAACGCCACACTGTTTTCCTGATGGTAGCTTTGTAATATGCTTTCTGTGGGGCAGACCTCGCGGCACCCTCATTATACCTCCCAGACTTCCCTTAGGGGCCAGAGCCTCCTCCCATAAGAAGAGAGACCCACACATTTAGCACACCCCAGGAATGCGGGGACCCCGTCCTGCGCCCACCCCAGTCCCGGGCCCAGCACCTCCACAGACACAGCCTTGTCCACGCTCCTCCTGCCAGGGGTCTCCAGGCCCTTGGCGGGGTTGCTCGCCTTGGGGGTGAGGGGAGCGCCCTCGGCCGGTCCGCTCAGCTCGTGCAGGTTCAGCGGGGGACTAGGGGGTGGCATTTCGAAGTCCAAGGCCTTGTTGAAGTCCGTCTCAGCCGTCACCTTCTTGGGAGACTGATTCAGGAGGTTGTTGGGGGGTGGCCACACACCCTCGTCCACTTGCCTGGGGCCGGAGTCAGGAGCAGTGGTGAGGCCAGTAGGCTGCCCCTCGGAGAGAGCCTGCCTGGGGCTGTGTGTATGTGTGTGGAGGGGTGAGCTCTTGCAGGAGAGCCTGGGAAGAAGTGACTACACCCAGCGTCTGGGTCACAGGTCAGGGGTCACAGGTCATGCGAGGGGTCACAGGTCAGGGCTGAGGGACAGAGCCAGCCGGCACAGTGGTGGCTTTCACAAGCACTGTAAGGGTTCAGGGCGCCCTGGGCGGAGCGTGCGCCCCCGTGGGAAGCCAGCGGCCCGGGAGACACTGACCTCCGGATCTGGGCCAGCGTGTCGGTGACCCCGCGGCAGCGCTTGAGGAGCCCGTCCAGGCGCTGGGGCTCCTCCTTCAGGAACTTCACCGCCTCCACCTCCACGCGCAGCACCACCCGCATCTTGCTCTGCAGGCCCGGGAAGTGAGCTGCGGGATGGGGCGGGACGGCAGGGGGTCAGGGCGGGGACTGGGAGCACAGGGTTGGGGGAGGGCAGCAGAGGCTCCCGCCTGGCCCACCGCCCCGCCCCGCCGCTGGCCCGGGCTCACCCTTGAGCTCCGTCAGCGTCTCCCCGAGCTGCTTCAGCACCAGCGCCTTCTCCTCCAGCTCGGGGCCGGGCACCAGCCGGTGGCTGTGGGCCATGTCCCTTTGGATCTTCTCCACCGACTTCTCCAGGTCACTGCAGCCACAGAGAGACCCGCTCAGCCCCTCCGGCCCCGGCCCAGCCCCCTGAGCTTTGGGCAGCTGGAAAGAAGTCAGGCCACCAGTCAGATCAAAATGAAGCCATCCACCAAGCCACGTGCCCAAGTGGAATCCGAGACGCCCGATCTCAGAGACACGGGGCACTCTGAAGAGGGCGCGGTTGGAAGACTCGGTCCTCGGCGTCATCAGCCCCATGCCCCCATGCCGGAGCTTGCGGCCTTTGGTTCTCATTCTGCAAGGGAGCCGCAGAGGCCCTGGCAGCCTTTCAGAGGGCTGGAGCCGGCCGCGGCCGCCCCGGGGGTCTCAGGTCCGGAGACCACCGCCACGCCCCGCTGCCTTCCCTTCCGTGGTCCAGGCTCTCAGATTCTTGGCAGGTTTATGCTGAGCGGCACATCTATCTAAACCATCAATCAGACCAGGGCCCCGCCCACTGTGCTGAGCCCTCACTGGATCCCATTTTAGGGCTAAAATTCCAAACTTAGGGCAGCCAAGGCCAAGAGGGCAGCCTTTGAAAACTCGGCTCTAAGCCAGCTCCGATCCAGCTCTGCCCTCCCCAGCACAGAGATCTTGGGCAAGTTACCCAATATGTCTGGGCCTCAACCTCAAAAAAAAAGGTGGGGGGATGGCAAGAGCTCCTGGCTCCTGGGACCGCAAGGGCGATTCCGTGGTAACGCTGCCGGGAAAGCCGGCGGCAGCGCTCAGCCCGGGAGCCTGCCTGATGTTCCCCCCAGGTGAGGCCCCTACCCCCACCTGGCTTGCATCTGAGGTTCTGGCTGCCAGCCTTCTCTGGCCCTTTACAACCTCAACGGGAAGCTCTCCCTCAGCCCCTCCCCTGGGCTAGGGGTTGGGGTCTACTTCTTGCCTCCCTCAAGTCCCCGGCGATCCCGTCCACTGAGTTGTGCCGAGTTCTGGATCACCAGCTCCAGGCAGGCAAGGATTATGCCTTCCAGATCCATCTCCGAGTCCCAGCACCTGGCATGGGGCCTGGTACGGAGCGGACGCCTGGTGAGTAGTTGTGGAATGAATGAGGGAAAGCAGGCATTATGTCCGGGTAGGTCCTCCCAGCTCTGCACTGGAGTCGGCGCCATCGCTGACCCACGTGCGCGACATACAAACGTTCCCGTCAACTCCCACCTGCCGGGTCTCAGCTCAGCGGTCCCGGCGCAAGCTGCTGTTGGGTCTAGCTCTACCATCGGACAGACGTGCTCCCCTTGAAGCCCCGTGTCGTGAGCAGATCTTATCGCATGCCTTACACAGCGTCATCCAACTAGCGGGAGGACACAGCCCGAGCCGAGCCGGAGCCAGCGGGGTCCCGTGACTCAGCACTTGCAGGGAAATCGCGATCTCGCCCGAGTCCCTGCTGTGCGCCAGAGGCCGCGCCAGCCCTTGCCTTTCAGTCCCTCACCTAAACCTCAAAACAAAACCTGGAGGTGGGAGCCCTGATCACCTCGGGTTTACACGTGCACAGTGTCCCCACTAGACGGCATTTCCCAGCCTCCCTTGCAGCCATCAGCGGCCACCCGACTGAGGTCTACCCGGCAGAATTCGAGTGGAAGGGGTACGTTCCACTTCCATGCCTGGCCCATAAACACCTCCTGGGTGAGCTCCTCTGTCCCCGCTCCCCGTTCTGGGTGCTCAGAAAGGGGGCAACCCTCTGGTGACCTCGAAAGGCATGTGTTAAAGATTGCAGGAGCTGGGGCCAGTAGGTTAATCCTCCAACTGTGGTGCCAGCATCCCATATGGGCGCTGGTTCTAGTCCTGGCTGCTCCTCTCCCAATCTGTCTCTCTGCTATGGCCTGGGAAAGCAGTAGAATATGGCTCACGTACTTGGGCCCCTGCACCCGTGTGGGAGACCAGGAAGAAGCTCCTGGCTCCTGGCTCCTGGCTTGGATTGGCACAGCTCCGGCCATTGCAGCCATTTGGGGAGTGAACCAGCGGATGGAAGACCTTTCTCTCTCTCTCCCTCTCACTGTTTGTGACTCTAGCTCTCAAATAAATTCTTAAAAAAAAAAAAAGATTGCAGACGCTCCATCAGCCTGGGGCCCTGAGCCACTGCATGGAGCCACCTTGCTAGGCCACTCAATGCTGAACCTGGGACTTCTCAGCCACCACACTATTTAAGGGCTTCTTTATTATAACAGCTACTCCAATTAATTAGTTAATTAATTCGCTTTGGCATTTAAAAAAGGGTGTTGGGGGAGTCTCAGAGATCAGCTAGTCCAGGGTCAAACAACTATTCTGTAGCAAAGCGGGCTCTTTCACGCTGGCCTCAGCCACTGGTTCTGCTGCACCTCACGTGTGCACGAGGCACACGGGATTAGCGCCTCCCATGAGCCCCAGCAGCTGTCCCACCCCAGGCCTTGCTCCGCTTGTGTGTGGCACCCGGCTGGCTCAGGCCACGCCCCTTTCGTAAAACAGTGGCTCCAGACACAAATCTGAGGACTCAGGACGGCCTTCAGGAAGACCCAACCCTGCACCTCTCGGTGGGAGGGCGGGGCCCCGGGACTAAATCACAGTCTGCAAGCGTGACCGAGGCCAGCCTCCGTAGACGCCAGTGCAGGAAGTGGCTGGGTGCTCCCCAGACCTCGGTTTGACCCTGGAGTTGCTGCGACAGGAGGGCCAGAACAGAGGCAGTTGGGTCACCAGTGGGGCCCAGGGCAAAACGAAAATTTTGCCTCTTGTTCAGAAACTATGAAGAATTTCAAGGCAGCAACGGTAGGGCGTTAAACCAAGCATGGGGCCTATCTGAAGCGGGTCCTACTGGGCTGACCCTGGGTTAGGCTAAGGCAGGCTCCGGTCAGCAGGGGCTGCCCCTAAGGCCGGTGTCCAGGCAGAGCTCAGGGCTGACAGGTGCGTGGATGCAGCTGTAGGAAACAGCGCAGGCCGCAGCTTCCAGCGAGACTCGAGCAGAGGGGAAGGGGTGGGTCTGCGGGAGGGACACCGGGCTGCAGCCAGAGCGGGGTTAGCGGGATCCAGGATGACCCAGGGAGCTGCAGGAGCTGGTCCAGGGCCTCCATAGGCGGGCCACGGCCACTGCAGGGCAGGGACCACCCATTTAGAAGACCCATTCCAGGACGGAGAATCCTGCCTAAAGCAATGTTTCAGGTCCCCAACGTTCTGAAGTGCACGGTCTGAGTAACGGGTTCCGTAGTGGAGTTTGGGGTGGGGAATCTGTGTGTTCCTGGAGAACCGAAGCCCCCAGGAGGCCAAGGACCAGACACCCTTGACCGCCTATCATCTCTTCACCTCTGTGCTTCCGTATTTCTGTTAATGTCGCAATAAAGGTCCCTTGGGACATCCCGACCCAGCTCCTCCAAGCTGAGTGGGAAAGGACAGGAAGCCACGGGTGAGGGGGGACAGCAGCCACCTGTCTGCCTGCAGACCCGGCTGCATTGGTCCCTAAGCCCCTCACTTCATCTCGGCCGTTCATGCCCTGTGCCTTGCTGGCACCCGTGTGTCCCACCATGAGGAGCAGCCCCTTGCCTGGTGCAGATGTGGCTCCTATGGGCAGCCCTGTCCCCGGCTGCACCGAGGACAGAGCAGGGCTTGTGCTCCAGGCTCCAACAAATCGGGGGAAGCCGCAGTGGGATAGGAGGGTTGCTCCCCACTGGACAGGGACAGGCAGCCTCTCCCTTCAAAGGTGCCAGACAACAACGGGGCTGTGGCCAGATAGCTCTGGGCTAAATTTGGCCCAGAAGCCTGTCTTCTGTTAACCCTTTCCCGGCTGCGCAGCGGACGGCCGTGTGCTGTCTAGTCCTCCCTCCTGCTGAAAACATCAGCCGCAGCTTTCAGCCACTCGAGCACAAGAGGAGGGTGCTCCTAGTCTCAGGCATCAGTGAACGGGAGTGGTGGCAGAGGTGGCTGCCAGCAACCAAGCCGGAACGGCCGCAAAACCCTGATGGCTTCACCTGCACGCTCTACTCCCGAGGGGTCAGTTTGCACTGCACACAGACCACCGGGAAAAGAGCCGGGGGCAGGGGGCAAACCCGCAGCTGGGTGCGTGGGAGTGAGGCTGCAGGCCCCGGGAAGCACAGCCTGCATCACTGGGAGGCAAGACCAGGGCCAGAAAACAAGAAACCAGGAGTCACGCCACCAAAGGTCTGTGGGTCCGAGAACTCCGGCCACAGAGGAGGACGATAAAACAGAACAGGCCGACGTCACCTATGATTCAGAAGGAAGGGAGCTGCGCCTCGCAGGGGAAAGCAGGCTGCGGGCCACCCGGCCACCCCACCCCGCCGCCCGGGCCCAGCCTCACTTGAGCTGCTGGGTAATGAGCTCCTCGTCGTTGAGGTAGCGCAGCCGCTCCTCCTCCACCAGGGTGCGCTGCCGCTGCAGCGGGTCCTCCTGCCGCCGCGCCGCCTCTGACACGCGCATGCTCAGCTCCGCCTCCGTGCGCTTCAGCAGCGCGCGCACCGACTCTTGGTTCTGCAGCTGCGGGACGCGCGGACAAACGAGCGAATGGACCCGAGTGGCCGCGGGGGAGGGGCCAGGAGACGGCGGACACAGGCGGGGCGGGGCTCCCACCGAGGATGCGGCTGCTCGGCTTCGGCCTCCAGCAAGAGCGGACCGGCGGGATTTGGGGGGCAGCGGTGGGGATTTGGGGGTGCAGGGAGGGGTGTTACACGGGGCAGTACCGGAGGTGTGGCTGAGTGGCTCGAAGGCCAGGATGGTGGGGGCGGGGGACAAGGCTAAGTGCTGGGGAAACAGAGGCAGGAGGAGAAGGGATAAGAATATCGGGGGTGGGGTGCAGGAGGTGGTGCTGGGTGGGGCCCTGCTGCCTGGACGGCCGCATGCTGTGGCTCCCCGCAGCTCCGCACCGGGGCTCAAGCTCTGGGGCTGGGTCGGCAAGGGCAGGCTACTGACCCAACCCAGTGCCCTGCCCGAAGGGCGGGGCTGGGCAAGACCTTGCCCACTGCCCAGATGGCAACTCTCTACCCCCTCCCCAGCCTGTCTCTGCTCATTATCCTCACCTGACGGGCCCTGGGCCCCCTCGAGGAGCGGGCACCACGATGCCAGGCTCCTGACAGGTGGGACCATCTGCCAGGCGGGGCAGGGGAGCCTGCCCGGGTGCAGGAAGAGGAAGCTGGGGGGACGCGGGGGAAGGGCTCCAGCCCCACCGAGAGAAAGGGATGCAGGGCCTCGAGGGTGGACTGGGAAGGGGGCTTGGTAAGGGGGACCACGGAGAAGGCGGGGGACTGGCGAGGGAGAGAGAGTCCCAGGGAAGGGAAGGAGAGCAAGGTTCTGGAGAGAGACCAGTAAGCAGCGTGGGGGCGCCGTGGGGGAAGGAGGAGGCGGTAGGGGACAAGGCGGGACTTGGGAAGGGTCTGGGAAAGTAGGTGGAGCTTGGCAGGGAAGGGGCGGTACCTGGAGCATGCGCAACTGCTGAAGCTGGCCGCGCAGGTCGCTGGTGCTACTCTGCAGGCCACGCAGGTGCAGCTGCATCTGCAGGCGGTTGAGGGCCGTGGGCTGCCCTGCAGGGGTGCTGCTGGCCGGCGGCGCGGGAGGGCCGGACACCGGCGTGGCCCCGCTGCTCCGGCTGCCTGACCCGCAGGCTGCAGAGACCACAAGGGTGGGGAGCAAGGGAAGTCAATGAGGAAGCCTGGAGGGGCTGGGGCAGGGTTCTTGCTACGGGCTGCTCCACAGAGCAGCCAGAGAGACCCCGTTCTGACTCCCTGCCCCACGCGATGGCCAGCGGTCAGCCCTCACTGCGGGGAGCACCGCGCCAGTGCGCAGACATCTCGGGCTAAGGTGATCACGCGTTTGTCCACTGAAAACACAGGGACGTGGCTATTGTTTAACCCGCACTTCGCAGGTCAGGAAACAGAGGCCTGCGGGGGCCGAGGGAAGGGTCACTCACGGGCTGAGGGGGTGGCCGCTCCGTTGGAGCCGTCAATCTTCTCACTGTGGCCCGAGGGAAAAGATGGCTGTCAGGGGTACAGAGCCTCAAGGCTGGGTGGGACTCTGGATGCCATCTTGCCCGCCCCACCTCAGGATGGGGTCTCAGAGTGAGGCACGAGCAAAGCTGAGCCCAGGGCTCCCGATGCCCACCTCCCCTGCCTCCTACGCCAACCGCACTGGGAGAGAGGCTTCACCTGGGGGTCTCAGGCTCAGAGCCTCGAAGTAGGGCGCTCTGCACCAGGCCTGTGAGGCTGGCAATCTGCTTCTCCATGGCCTCCATGCGCTCCCTGGGGAGGAAGGCGGGCTGAACTCTGGGGTCGCTCCTGCCCAGTTCCCATCCGACTCCTACCTGGCCAGCCGTGCAGACAATGCCAAGGGCCCCGGTGCTGCAGGATCAACCTCCAGCCCCCGTGCCTCTCCCACCACCGCCAGCCTGCAGGCCCCACCCCTCCCTCCAGTCTCCACCTGCCAGCCCTTCCTCACCTCCTCCTCTCTGAGGTCACCCCCACCATCCCCAGCAGCCTTAAGGACTTTCTCCTCCTGCTCCACCCAGAGGAAGAACAAGGACTTTGTAGACCTGCTAGACCAGGGCAGGTCTGCCCAACTCGGCCCGGGCAGTACCCGGTGCAGCGCCAGGCCCACGAGCTACAGCAGTGCTGCGTGAAGACCAGTGGCTCCCTTCACCTCTCAGCAGCGATGCCTGAGGGCAGAAATGACCTGCCCGGTTACCTCCTCCAGCCTGCAGCTGGCTTAGCCAGCGCAAGGCGCGGGGCTTCCTGCGGGTCTATTTCTTGGCCACACCCCTTTCCCCCGGACTTCAGCTGGCCCTGTGCTGGACAGCTCTCACGGCTGCAAATTCTGAGCCGGGAAGGTGCTACAGAGTTGACCCCTGGACTTTGGGAAAACCCGGCTTGGGTAAGGAAGGCAAACTCGGGTCTCCGAGTCCTCCTCTTCCCCTCCACGAGCCAGGGCACACCCCTGCCGCCAACGCTGCTGCCCCTCTTCCTCCACCCCACCCCCCACCATCCTGAGGCCTCGCGAGGGTCCCGCACCTGGTCTCCGTGTCCTTGGCTGGCACCGGCGGCCCGAACCCAACGAGGGAGCGCTCCCCGGGCCCGGGGAAGAGCTCCGGAGGGGGCGCTCCGGCCGTCGAAGCACTCCCCGCGCTGCGGGTCTTGCCTCCCGGACTCTCGGCGAAGACGGAGGAGCCCGAGTCTTTGCGGAAGGATTGACGCACCGGCGAGCCGCGGCTGGGCGGCCCCGAGTAGGGGCTGTGAGGCGGCGGGGGTCCCCCGGGCGGCGCCGCCACGTCGGCCAGCTTCTGCGGCGACGAGGGCGGCAGTCGGAAGCCGTAGCCGTCGCCGTAGAGCGGGCCGCCGCCGCCCGCCGCCTTGTACAGCGAGTCCTCCAGGTCGGACTGCAGCGCGGCGGCCGAGTAGGTGCTGAGCGAGCGCACCGAGCCGCGCTTGTACAGGCCGCCCGCGCCCGGGTAGGCGAACGGGTCGCCGGCGGCCGCGGCCAGGCTCAGGCGGCCCTCGTGCAGCAGCCCGTAGGGGTCGGCGTAGAGGCCCTCGCCCTTGACCAGCACCATGCCGCCCGCCTTGCCCGCCAGGTCCTCGTCCGGCTTCACGTCCCGCCGCTCCAGGATGGCGCTGGGGCTGGGGCTCACGCCCTGGGCCGCCGAGGCGCCCCCGAGCCGCTCGGCCGCGTGGTGCACCGGGCTGCCGGCGTACGAGGGCGGGCGCCCCCCGGCATACGAGAGGCGCGAGCGCGACGGCGAGCCCGACGGCAGCCCCGACGGCAGCCCGGGCGGCGGCGAGCCGGATGCCAGGTGCGGGGCCGGCGACAGGTTGTTGAGGCGCCGCGTGGGCGACGACTCCCGCGACGCGTAGGCCATCTCTCTCTGCGCAGAAGACAGCCCCGGAACCCCCACAGGGTTGGTCACAAAGGAGACCCCTCCCCCGTGGCTAAAGGGGCCAGCGTCTGCCCCCTGGAGCTAAGGAAGTCCCTTCTGTTCTCTGCCCACCCCCTCTCCCGCTGCACCTAGGGCTCCTTTCCCGTCATGGCTCCCAGCAGGGAGGGAAAAGTGGCAGATGGAGAGGCATCAGAGGGGCGATCCCCAGCCCACGCGACGGTGGCGCGGGGAAGGTGTGGCACCGGAAGGGAGCCTCAGAATAATGCGGGGCCCGCTGAGAAGTCCCCGCGCTTGGCACGGCCTGCGGGGGTAGATGGCCAGGGAGCGGGAGGCGCGCCCGCAGAACCCTATCGTCGGTGGAAGCCTCCGCCCCTGCGTTCCCTTCTTCGAAGCTGGCACACCTGCCGCCTCGTCCAGCCCATCTGCCCAGCCTGCCCCAGCCCTACGTACCCGGAGGTCGCCGTTGGTGAGGTGTGAGCCGGGGAAGGCGGCGTAGAGTGGCTCCTTCCTGTAGATCTTGATAATACTGCGGTCCTGGATGTCCCTGGCAGGCGAGATGTGCGAGGGTCACCAGGCAGTCCCCGGGGGCACAGCGAGGAGGGCGCGGCAGGAGGGACCCGAATCCCCGCCCCCTCCCAAGTCTCTTGCTGCCTGCCGCCAACGCCGTGCAGCCGCGCCCCCCAACCCCCCCAGCCACTAGCCATCCAGCCGCAGTGGATGATTTGGGGGGAGGGGCTGGGCGGCAAAGGGCTGGGTACGGCCCGGGAAGCAGCAGGGGCAGGGCCTGCAGGGTCACGCACAGCTGGGAGGAGGGGAGCCCGCCCCGTGCCCCCGGGCCACGCCCACCGGACGTCCTCCAGCTCGTAGAAGACGTTTCGAGCTTCGTCTTTGATGAGGATGGCGGTGTTGGGCGACTTAAGCATGCCCATGGTGAGCTTCTGCGGGAACATGTGCGCGATGAGGGCGTGCAGCGTGTCCAGGCTGCTGACCTCGTGCGTGATGTGCACGCGCCGAGTCTCCTCCCCAAACTGCAGGAACAGCACCCCTGCGAAGGAGACGCTGCCCTCACGGTCACTGCCGCCACCTCCACGCCGCCCGCCGGGAGCGCGAGGGGGGCCTTCGGGTCCTGCGCGGCTGTCACAGCGGCAGGGCCTGAGGCCGGACGCCTCCCCCGTGTGCAGGTGCACCCAGGCGCCCCTCATGCCGCCGGCTGGGGCTCCAGGCCGGCCCTTGGCCTCTCGCCGCACCCCCTCGAGCTGGGGCCTGGCCAAGAAAATAGGACTGGAGGCAGAAGCGGGGCGATAGGAGCAGAGAGAGAGAGGGAGAGGGAAAGGGAGAGGGAGAGGGAGAGGCGGGAGGGGCCTGAAGGGGTGCGGCTCCAGGGCTGTGGGATGGAGGCGGAGGGCCGGCAAGGGGAGGAGCCTGTGGCGGCGGCAGAGGGCCAGCGGGGGCCGTACCTGGCGAGCGCAGCTTGGTCTGGCTGGCCGAGCGCGAGAGCGGCAGGCTCTGTCGGAAGCGGTTCATCCTGCTGAAACCCAGGGGCAGCTCGGCCTCCGACATGGTCTCCAGCGACTCAGCCGAGGCGTAGGACAGCTTGGCCGCCTGGTCTGCCAGCCCCGGCTGGGCTCCCTGAGTGTGACGTGAGCTGCGGGTCTGTAGGGGCAGGGGCAGGAGGGGAGGGGGGAGGGGAAGCAAGCCTAAGCCCTCCTCTGCTGGGCCAGGGGGCACGCCCACACATTCCCAGCAGGGTCCCCAGGGCTCCAGACTCGCTGTGTGGCCGGAGGGAGAGTCCCCCACCTCTCAGGGGCCCTGGGCTCCCCAGGGACAGCCAGCAGGTGTGCAGTGGGTAAAGGACCAGGGCAGGCACCCTGGGGATCCAGACCAGAAACCATCTGAGCGGGAGCCATGGGCACGCCTGCTATTTTAGGTTTCCAGAGAACAACACTGCAAATTTGTCTCCGAGGTGAGCAGCAGAATCATTGAGCAAATTGAGGCATTAGTTCCAGACATTAATTAAGCGGCGCATTTGTGAGCAGCAATTTAGTCTTCGTGGAGTTCAGAGGGTTTTGTTGGGGGGCAGGAAAGGGCCCGGGGGGGAGAAAGCAAAGAGAACACAGGACCCTGGGCTCCCAGCTTTGGGATATGTGGGCGCTCGCAGAGCTGGGCGCAGAGCCATTCATTTAGAATCACCGGGAAAACTATCCCGAGCCCCTCAAAGCCAGCCGGACCCCAGTGTTGAGCAGACGACCTGCGCAGCACACACAATGCGCATGCTAAGCCCGGTGAGCACGCCGCTCGTGTGCCAGGCCTCACCGCCCCCCACAAGCACATGCTGCCACACAACCCGCCGGCCCAGCTGGCCGCCCCCCAGGCCCGGCCTGACAGTCCCTTCTCTGAAGCTGACGGTGTGGTGCGGCTGGAGTAGGCGGGGATGTCACAGGCTGAGGCCTGGGGCTGTCGCTCAGGATCACAGCCCCTGTCATTCTGCCCGGGTCCCTCCCCGCAAACCTTGTGACTGCACAGAAACTCCTGACGCAATGGCGTATGGTAATTAACCACACCTGCAGCACTCTGTTAGGGCCACGACATACACAGGTTTTCTGTATTACATGTAGTATCAAGGAAAAATCATGTTGCCCAATTATATGTTTCTGTAACACAGTCTCTTTTTAACAAAAACAAATCACTCAAAACCATTAACATCGGTTTTTCTCAGGGTTGAGAGAGCTTTCTTACTTTCTACATTTCTGTACAAAATTGTATGAATTTTGCATAGAATATGTTACTTTTATCATTTAAAAGAGATAGTGATAAAAGTATCTCTTGAAAGGAATTCCTTCAACTCCCTCTTTCCCCAGATCCTAATTAACCCTTCATCTCCATCTTCGTAATAGCGCAGTTTAGTGTTCCAATTGGATTAGCTTTCTCAAAAAACGGAGAGCATCTTCCTGCAATGGCAGTGTACCCCGCGGTCCCCATGGTGACCTTGAGACCCTGGGGAGGCGGAAAGTCTGATCTGGGGGCTCCGCAGGGCTTCCACAATGCCTCGGCCAGGAGGTGAGCATGGCTCCTGGGAGGAGGGGAGCAGCACAGAACTGGATCCGCTGGGCGTGCTCGTGGCCGGACCTTAGAGCCACGGCTCAGCTCTGAGCAGGCCACCAGTGCCAGCCTGTGCCCCCTCTCTGGCCCTCAGCCCCAGCTGAAGGGCGGGGAGCTCCTGGGCAGTGGGGAAAAGGTCTGGTCTGGTGGTCATGGGGTTGCCAGGCAACTGAAAGGTCAGTGTTTCCAGGCTGGTGTGCCAGGATGAGGCAGCAGCAGGGATGCAACGCAGGTGGCGGCCACAGTGCCAGGAAGGGACACAGTGAGGTCGCAGCAAGACGATGGAAGAGGGATCGATGCTATGGTCCCCACAGGCACCTGCCGCCTGCAGTGCCAGCATCCCATATGGGCGCCGGTTCGAGTCCTGGCTGCTTCACTTCCAATCCAGCTCTGCTATGGCCTGGGAAAGCAGTAGAAGATGGTCCAAGTCCTTGGGCCCCTGAACCCGCGTCAGAGACCCGGAAGAAGCTCCTGGCTCCTGGTTTCAGATCAGCCCAGCTCTGGCCATTGCGGCCATTTGGGGAGTGAACCAGCGGATAGAAGTCACCACCACCCCCCATCTCTGTAACTCTGCCTTTCAAATAAATAAATAAATCTTAAAAAAAAGAAGAAGAAGAAGGAGGAGGAGGAGGAGAAGGAGGCGAAGCTGCATGAAGGAGAGCAGGGCTGCGCTGCTGAGGAGGCAGGAGCCAGGTCCCCACGCCCTGCTCTGTCCTGGCCCCACGGCACCTTCCCGTCCCCACAGCTTTTACAGAAACTTCCTGGAGAAGAGGGAAAGTCCATTCGCACCCCTTTCCATCCCCGGACTGGGGGCAGAGGAAAGTCAGACACCTAGAAGACTTCCTGACCGTGAGGGAGACAGCAAGAGAAGAAACCAGAGCCCTGGGGGGGCCGGAGCCCCTGCCGCCAGAGGGGCGACTCCTGCCCAGGAGGTGCAGGCAGAGGAACCGTGGCTGGGGCGCTCACACCTGGCTCTGAAGAACCTCCTGGAGCCCTTGGAAAGTTCTTTCAAAGACCCCGCTTCTGCCAAACCAGGGGGCCAGGGCCTGGGTTTCAAGGTTTTTGACAAGTTCCCGAGGGGCTCTGAGTTTCCAGGTCTGGGACTCGGGCCAGCACCCATGACTGGCAGCTGTGACGTTAGTTACCCTGTGGGGCTCACTCCAAGCCGGACACGGTGCCCAGGGCATGCATCCTATCTCCACAACCACTCCACCACGCATTGTCCACTTCACAGAGCAGAAGCCGCCCGGAGGATGACAGACCTTTCCTGGGACTCCATGCTAGGGGCAGGGGACAGGAATTCACCCCCAGGCAGCCGGGTCTGGGCTCAGGCATGGGACTCCACACCCTCCTGCCTCCTCCGTAGCGGCTACAACTGGTGCCATTGAGTCCCTACTGCGGTGCCCTGCAGAAGGCATGCCAGCAAGACGCTCGGGGCCGTGCCTCCCACCCCCAGGAACGAAGGCCGGGAGAAGAGGGGCTCAAGGGGCTGGAGACGCTGGTGCGAGAGCAGCAGTCTCACTCGGTCGCTCAGCCTTGAGCCTGCACGCCAGGCATGATGAAGGAGATGTGGAGGGAGCTCCCTGGGGTCAGCAGGGCATCATTGGCAGGGTGGGGGGACACAGCTCTGAGCTCTGGACAAGCCCAACTCCAGAGGAAGCAGGGGGGCCCCTCAGAGCTCAGCCCTCCATTTGGACAACAGGTTTGGGGCTGCAGGGCCCTAAATCTCTTTCCTGGCACTGACCAGCTGCCGTCACCTCATGGTGAGGAGTTTAAAGAGGGAGTCACAGGGATTGGTGTGAAGCCACCACTTGGCACACTGGCATCCCATATCGGACTGCTGGTTCAAGTCCCAGCTACTCTACTTCCGATCCCACTTCCTGGTAACGTGTGTGGGAGGCAGCGTGTGATGGCTCAAGTGCTTGGGCCCCTGCCACCATGTGGGGGACCTGGATGGAATTCCTGGCTCCTGGCTTTGGCCTGGCCCAGAGCTGGCTCTGGGGATCATTTGGAGGGTGAATCAGAAAAGGGAAGATCTCTCTCTCTCTCTCTCTCCCTCTCCCTCTCCCTCTCTCTCCCCCCTCTCTCCTTCTCTTTTGTTGCTCTGCCTTTCAAATAATTAAGTCTTTTCAAAAATAAATAAAAAAGGAGTGCCAGGGCCCATCTGGGAGGTGAAACTCGAGTTCAGAGAACAAGGCCCTGAACAGGATCATGAATTCTGGTCCCTGCATCAGAGCCAGCAATGTCCTCAGGCTGGGGGAAAGGTCAGGGAGCCCCTCGAATTCCAGAGAGCCCCTGGTGGGCCGAGAAAGCCTGGGCGTGGAGCATCTCAGCCCACACCTCCAGCAGGGGTGGCCCAGACTCCCACTCTGGATCCACAGGCCCCTGGCAGGTGCACCCCAGCTTCTCCCAAAGCAGCAGCCTCAGGCCCAAGGCCCATGGCCGTACCAGCTGGTGTCCGTGCAGACGCGTGCCCCGGTGCAAAGCATGTGCAAGGGCGGGGCAGGGGCAGAGGAGGGAGCGCACATGCAATGTCACGGCAGCAGAAGCATCACACACTGACCTTGAAACTCCAGTAGTTTGGCTGCTGATGGAAATAAGAGAAGAAATGGTTATGAAGGGGCTTGAGAGGGGAAAGAGGGGCAGGGGTGGGTTAGAGACCCTTGGGTCTCAGTGCTCAGCCCTGGGACATGGGCCCTCTACCCTTCCGGGAACAGGAAGTGATGCCTAGTACCTCTCCTGAGACCTGGAACACCCTGCTGCAGGCTCCAGGCTTGCTGGCGGGGGCAGGAGAGAGCAATCCAGATGTTTGCAGGCCACACATGCTAACTGCAGTAACTGCCCCCAGAGAGTTACAAGTAGGACAAGGCATAGATGACCACGTCTGGGGAACCCCCGAGACACAGTGAAAATGGAGGCGGCGATAAATCAGAGCTGGAGGGGTCAGAGAGACGGCGCTGGCTGTGGCTTGCCAGGGAAGAGTTCCAGGAAGAGGCAGCATTTGAACTGGGTTTCCCGGGAAATGTGCAGCTGGAGCCTGGGAGGAAAGGCGTGCTGAGCACGGGCGCGCACGGGGCAGACAGGCGGGGGCGTGTTGAGCGGTCGCCAGCCCAGGGTGGCCAAGGTGCAGCCTGGGAAGCAGCAGATCAGGCTACAAAGCGGGCTGAAGCCAGACAATGGGTAGCCTTGAATGCAGAGAAAGTATTTAGCCTGAGTTGGGTGGACAGACAGAGCATGTGCGTGGAGCAGCATGGGATCAGAACGGGACCCCAGCAAGCCTGATGTGGCGGGGAGTGGATGAGGGAGGCCGGGGGCCAAGGCGAGGCTGGGGCAAGGAGGCCTGGATCATGCCAGGAACCGCGCAGCCCTGGCCAACGGAGGGGAGCAGCGGGGAGCCCGGGACCCTGCGCATGGCCCCGTGGCCGGATAGGTGATAGAGACGGGTGGGTGGTCCGGTGGCTCCTCATTCACAGTAGCTTGGAGCTGCTCTGCCTTCCCAAGAGACCAGAAGGCCTTTGCAGATGGCTGGGGACAAGGAAGGGACAGCTTTGGCTCTTGGCAAAGCTGAGGGCACCCTGCTGACCGGTGCCAGCCTCCGCGGGAAGACAGAGGCAGCAGATGGCCTGGCCCTGGGGTGCCTGGCACGAGCAGACCAGATTCCCCAGGCCTCAGAGCCACTGGCAAGAGGGGAGGGACATCCAGGGTCCCCAGTGGGGGTAAGGACACCGCGCCAGGGAGTCCTAAGCCACCCGGATGTGTTCACAGCAGGGAGGAGTTGGCTCAGGCTGAGGGGAGGGGCACGGCTGGATGGAGACTTCACCTGAGGTGCCTCTTGGTGTGGGGGGAGAGTCACATGCCTGGACTACCCCCACCCGCGCCTCAGTCCCCAGCTCTGGCTTGGAAAGACAACAGAACAGTCATGAGCGAGGCAGAAGGGGACAGCAACGTGTGTAGCCCAGCCAGCTCCTGGATCATCAAGGCACACAGGCCACCCTGTGGTGCCGGAGGATGCCCACAGGTGCTGAGGGGAGGGAGAGTCTGGGCTAGCAGGCGCTAGCCACAGCTGTCTGTGGCCTTGGAAAGGAGTGGACAAGTGGGGACAGGCGGAGGGCACCACAAGGTTTATGACGGTGATGGACAGCCCCGCAGAGAAGGCCCACTGCCACCACCCTCACACGGGGCACGGGTGGTGTACTGGGCCACCCACAAATCCCCAGGACACACGGCTCCCAGGCGCATCCTCAGCAGAGACATCACAACCCACTCACAGGGCAGCCAAAACACGCCCACCAAGGGGCACGAGCAGAGAGCTCTCTGCAGCCACCAGAAAGCAGAGATGCCCCTGCACAGACCACGCCCACTCACAGGCCCACCCACCCCACCCTCAGAGATCCCAAGCATTCTGGTAGGGGCCACACCCGGCCACAAGCACACCCTCAATCCCACCCACAGAGTCAGTCACACACAGACAGGGACACCGTTCACACGGACACACACAGTGCAGCGCACGCGAGCGGCCCAAACAACCCAGCTCCTACCAGCCAGGTCAGGGGACCCCAGCCACCTTAACCACCATCCCATGCCCGTGATGCCCCAGACATCCTGTGTCAGAGAGGTGACCTCTTAACTCAGAAGAGGCAGAGATGTCCTACCGCCCCCCCCCCCCCAACTTCGCCACCAACGTTAAGTCGAACTCTGGGACCTTGGACTGGGAGGGAGCTGGGGGAGAGGCCTGGCTACAATCCCACCGGCTATGCCCTCTCAATCAGGGCCTGCCCCCGGGGCCCCCAAGGCATGCACTTCCATGGGACAGTCACTAGTGTGGACTCGGTGGCACCAGTGTCATGGGAGAGGCCAGTCAAGCCCCCAGTGCAGGGGGGAGAGGGAGGAGCAGCTGTGCCAGCGGCACTTGGGGCACTGGGATGCACGAGCGAGGCTGCGAGTTCCCAGGGCCCTCTGGCTTGGATCTGTGTGATTGCTGCCCCCTCTGCCCTCCCACCGCCCTCCAGAAAGCAGGAGACCGCTCCTGTCACACGGGCCACCAGGAAGGAGACCCAGGCTCCAGCAACTCCACATGCTTGCAGGGGGATGCCAGAGTGGTAGGAGGTCCACCCCTCCCTGTCTCTCTCTCTCGGGCTATTAAGCCTGTGGGCAGCCCTGGGCAGCTGACAGCACAGGGCTCCTCCCCTGCCTCTAAGGTGCGACCCTCCCAGTCACTGCCCATCCAGCTCCCAGGACCCTTTTCCTGGTCCCCTGGTCCCCTACAGCAGGTAGGGCCTGGTAAACAGCAGGTACATACAGTCCAATAGGACCTGCCCAGGGAGGAGGGAGCGTCTCCAACCGCCCAGCCTTCAGCGCCCTTGCCCTGGCGATTTCCCGGCACCAGCACCCCCTCCCCCAAGGAGGGCAGAGGGCACAAAGGGACCCAGAGAGATCTGGCTCCCCGCCCCGAGCAAAACCCTCCACTCCGGGGCCGCGCTGGCTCTCTCCCCAGCACCCCGACAGCAGCGAGCCCGAGACAGCAGCAAGGGTTAAGCAGCAGAGCCCCTGCCTGGGCAACCACTTGTGGGGAAGCGGCTCACGGGAGTGGGCAGCCGAGAGGGCTGGAAGAGGCCAAGATGGAAGGCGGCCTCCCGGGGGACTGGGCTCTCAGAAACCGGGGAGGAGGAGCTTCTGCCGGGATCCAGGAAGCCGCAGGGAGCCCTCATCTCCCCAGTGGGAAGACGAAGCGGCTTCTCCCCCGCGCGCCGGAGCCGCTAACTCCTTCCCTCTCCCCCTACCCCAGCCCTCCGGGAGCCAGCCGGGGTCTCCCCTCCGCCGGGTAGGCGAGCGCGTAACCCCTCCTTGACCTCGAGCCCCGACGCCGCAGCCTCCTCGGGGAAGCAGAACACCCTGAGCGTCCGCACCCCGGCTCCTGGATCCCCCGGCTCGGCGCGCACCGGCGCACACACCCACCTCCCGGCTCCGGTGAACACGAGTCCGCGTAAACACCCGCCCCCAGGCTGGGGCGACGCAACGCGCCCCCGCGAGCGCCAGCCTCCCGCCTGGACGCACACGCACGGCCCTCCCCAAGGTGTGCGGATCCTCACCCTCACCTCCTAGCCCTACCTTCCTACTGCGGCGCGGGCCGGGGGGAGGGGCTGCTGCGGGCCCCGCGGCGCCGGGGGCGGGGGCGCACCCCAGGAAGGTCATGACTTTCGCCGTTGGGGGAAGGGGCGCCTGCCTGCCGCATTTGGGATGGGGACCCGGCCCTCGTGGAAGGCACCTCATGCGGTGGGGGAGGGGAGGGGGCGTTTCTCAGGGATCGGGAACACGACACGGCCTGCGCGCCCCCCAGCCATGGACTGCCCCTCGGGGCCGCGGAGGGGACCTCCCCACCTCCGTGTCCGCGCCCCCCGCAGAACTCAAAGCGACGACGGCCCCCACAGGCCCTCACATCCGTTCCCCCCTTACCTGCGGCCACAGGTGTACGCGGGGAGAGCCCAGCCCCCGGTCCGCGTCGGGCGGGGGAGGGAAGGCGGCCCCCTACTCCCACCCTCTCGGGCGCTCCCCTCCCCCGGCCGCCTCCGCAGCCGCCGCCGCCGCCGCGGGTGCCCTTTGCTGCAGTGCGAGAGCGGCCGCCGCCGCCGCCGCGCCGGCCCGGGCCCCGGTCGCCCCGGTAACGGCGACTCCACCTGGCGCTGCGCGGCGCGCCGCCGTGCACATCCCCTCTCCCGGGCCCCTCCCCCGGCGCGGCCCCGCCGAGGAGCGGCGGCGGCTGGTGGCTGCGTCGCCGCGGTCACCCGATACGCAGGCCCGCCGCCCGGGACTCGGGTTGCAGTAGGAGGGAGGGAGGTTAGACCGCCTAGTGGAAGGGGGGGCCGGGGAGGAGGGACTATGGTGTGGCTCCAGGCTAACCTCTGGACGCCTCCCAGGGCCCTCTTCACTGCCCCATCCGCAAAGGTCTGGCCTGGCGGGGCATGAGAGAGAGGACGGGTCCTGCCTCCTGCCCTCCACTGCCCCTGTGGAGCCCACAGCCTCTCCTCGCAGCTCTGCCCCTTTAACTCTCTGCAGCCCAGTCTGGGAGGCCTAGGATGCCTCCCTGATGGCTCTGATCCGGCCCTGCTGTGTGACCCTGGCCTTTGCTGGGAGTCTCTGGTCCTTCTCTTTACAAAAAGGAACCTGCCGGGGCTGGCGCTGTAACACAGGAGTAAAACCTCTGCCTGCAGTGCGGGCATCCCATATGGGTGCCAGTTCAAGTCCCAGCTGCTCCACTTCAGATCCAGCTCTCTGCTATGGCCTGGGAAAGCAGCAGAAGATGGCCCAAGGCACCTGCATGGGAGACCCAGAAGAAGCTCCTGGTTCCTGGCTTCGAATTGGCGCAGCTCCAGCCCTTGTGGCATTTGGGGAGTGAACCAGCAGATGGAAGACCTCTCTCTCTCTCTCTCTCTCTGCCTTTCAAATAGATAGATAAATCTTAAAAAAAAAAAAAAAAAAAAAAAAGGAACCTGCCATTCAGCGCTGGGGGCAGGAAGTGAGGTCAGCTCTGAGAGCCAGTGATGAAAGATCCTGTGCACAGTCCCTCTCCCAGCTTGTCACAGAGCCCTGAGGCCGCGGCCCCTCCCGCTGGCCTTCCTCCATCAGAGCGGACTCCAGATGTGGGTAGGCCTGGGCCTCACCACCTCTGGGAAGACTGAGCTCACCAAGTCCATCCTCATTCCCGTCCGGCACCCCAAATCTATCACAGCCCCAAGGTCTCTACCTGGGGAAGAGCTCAGGCCAGCCCCAGGCACCCTGAACCTGCCTGTGTTCACGGCACCTGTCCTCTGCCCCACTGCCTGCCTCGCTCCAGCCCCCCCCCCCCCATGGCCTCCGCCATGCACCTGCTCTGCCCTCTAGCCTGCGGGACAGACTCATCCCAGTTCTGCAAAGTTCAGCCAAGACGGGGCTGGGAGCCGGGAATGGGAACGAGCTGAGTGCCCGCTGAACGATGCCAGTGTGCCAATCTGTTGTTAGACTTGGGTTACACTCGGCTGAGCCCCGTGCTCTGGGGGCCTGTCATTTCTGAGACAATTGCAATTTCCTTTCTCTCGATTCCCCTTGAAGAAGTCAAGTGCTGTCCTCCAGAGGCGCGGGTGCTGGAGAGCCTGGCACTCTTGCTACCGGCTGGCGTCCCAGGCCACTGCCCTGCCCCCGCCTCCTACCAGCCAGACCCCCGCGGGCTGCCCCTGCCCACTGCCACTCTGACTCAGGCTCTCTCCTCCCCGTCGGGGGGCTCAGATGCCTCATTTTTCTCCCACACTGATGCCCAGGTCCAAGCTGGGAGCCCAGCCCCTCGTAGTCTGTCTAAGTGTGCCCCTGCCTCTACTGAGACTTATCTTCCCACGGGGGAAACTGAGGCTTGGTGAGGGAGCAGTCCAGCAAGCCTTTCTCAAAACGGGGAAGCAGGCCTTGAACACAGCAAGAGGGCTGGGAGAGAGACACCACGCCGAACTTCCTGAAGAGAAGCCTTCGGGAGAGCTGGGGGCTACTCAGAGGCGGAGTGGGGTGCAGCCAGGGAATAAGATGGCCTGTGATGAGGACATAAGAGACCCCAAAAACCCACAGAGCACAGCAGGGCTTCTCCTGCTTAAAGGAGAAAGGGGTAACTTTTTTTTTTTCAAATCCTGGGTATCCTTTTCGAACAGTTCCACTCTCAAAGCTAGCCAGGTTTGGGGAGGCAGTGCTAGGGCCTGGACAATCAGGGGACAGAAGTCTAGGGCACAGAGACTTCTGGAATTTCTACATGAAAGAGAAAAGGATGCAAAATAAAAATCCTGACTATCCCCCTTCCAAAAAAAAAAATCCTCCCCACAGCCGAACTCTGCCGTGGGTTTGGGGGTGGGGCGGAGGTGGGTGACTCACCTGGGCCGGCTGGCCAGCCCCGGAGGGGGCGGAGTCGCCATGGAGGTGGGAGCAGAGGGAGCTGAGGAGGCAGACGGGGTCCACGGTCCAGCTGCCAACCTGTGTGTGTGAAGGGGGGACACCCCATTAGGGGGCGCGGGCAGGAGCCGCTGGGGCACGGTGCTGGGGCAGGGAGGGGCACTCCTGGGGCCCTCAGCGCGCAGCAGGTCTCTAACAGGAACCCTGTCTGTCTCTGGCTGTTTGTCTCTGCTGGGAGACCCGGCTCCCCCACCCGCCGCGGTGCCTGGCCCCTGCCCCCAGCACTGGAGCTGCTCCTGCCTCCCCTTTCTGACTCTGCACGCCCTCCTCACTGAGGTGGGCACCCCGGGCCACCACCGCAGCGCCCTGACTCGCTTCTACCCTGGGGGTCCTCCCCCGGCGACTCCAGGGTCTGCCCCCCACCTCCTCTTCACTCGTGCCTTCTTCCCCCAGTTACTGGGCCAGCACCAGGCTTAGGGCAAGGGAACCAGCTGTGGCTTTGCGGGCTTCCACACTGAGCGAGGGGTCGGATGTGTGACAGGAGAACAGTGGTCTGATGGTGAGTGTCTGTCTGTGCTCTGTAGTGGCGGGGAGCCCTCGGACATGCCCCCAGGAAGCTGCCACCCCAGCCGCCTTCATCTTCTGGCCAAATCTCCCCAGATGACAGGCTGTGGCCAGGGCTCCTGATTCCTCGCCCCTCCGCCAGCCCCCATCACTCCTGAAACTGGCCATTATTCTGCCACATCACAGGAAACAGCCTTGGGTCGCTGCTGTTGTGTAGTGGGTTAAGCCCTGGCCTGCAGCGCCAGCATCTCATATGGGTGCCATTCTAGTCCCGGCTGCTCCACTTCTGATCCAGCTCCCTGCTGATGGCCTGGGAAGGCAATGGAAGATGGCCCAAGTGCTTGGGTCCCTGCACCCACGTGGGAGACCCGGAGGAAGCTCCTGGCTTCAGATCAGCCCAGCTCCGGCCATTACGACCATTTGGGGAATGAACCAGCGGATGGAAGATCTCTCTTTCTCTCTCTGTAACTCTGCCTCTCAAATAAACCTTTAAAATAAACAAATCTTTTTTTTTTTTTTTAAAGAGTCTCCTTAGGGGTCGGCGCTGTGGCATAGCTGGTAAGCCACCGTCTGCAATGCGTGCATCCCATATGGGTGCCGGTTTGAGACCTGGCTGCTCCAGTTCCAATCCAGCTCTCTGCTATGGCCTGGGAAAGCAGTAGAAGATGACCCAAGTCCTAGGGCCCCTGCACCTGCATGGGAAACCTGGGAGAAGCTCCTGGCTCCTGGCTTCAGATTGGCACAGCTCCGGCTGTTGTGGCCATTTGGAGAGTGACCCAGTGGATGGAAGACCTCTCTCTCTCTCTCTCTCTCTCTCTCTCCTTCTCTGTAACTCTTCCTTTCAAATAAATAAATAAATAACTCTTAAAAAGAGAAAAACAGCCTCTCAGGACGCCATGCACCTACAGATCCTGCTGGGCCCCTCATCCCTGTAGACTCCGTGCGTGCAGGTCCCCCTCCTGCTGCCCCGACTCCAAGGCCTTTCCTCTCTGCCTCACAGGCTCTCTCAGCTTCTCAGCCCCCTCCGGCCTGCTGTCCACTCTCAGGTCCCAGCTCCCACTTCTCTGACTGTGCTCAGCCCTGAGCTGCATCCCTGGGAAAGCCTCCCCACGCCTCCGGCTCACCTCCCGTGTTCCGCTCCCGCAACCTCCTGGTTCTCTCCAAGGTGCCGACATCTCCCCGTCACCAGGTCCGTCTGGCCTGGCCTCCTGGATGCAGGAGCAGCAGCCCAGCTCAGTCTGCCCTCCACCCCTGTCATCCACTGCTTTCCTGTCCTCCCCTCCCCAACTCTCTCTGCCTCTTCTCCCTTTGCCTCCAGACTCCCTCCCCACTCCTCTGCACCACACAGAAACAGCCGTGGCTCTCCTAGCCACCACCAGCCGGCCCCTGCCTCCCACCCTGAGCCTTCTGCACCTTCTGTGTGGGCCCCAAACCAACTCTCTCTCTCTCTCTCTCTCTCTCTCTCACACACACACACACACACGCACGCACACCCCTCCAGAACATTCTCTTCCTCTGTGCCTGTTCAGACTTCATCCTTCTAAGCTTGGTGTGGGTACCTCCTCCTCCAGGAGGCCTTCCCTGATCAGGCCTGCACACCTGGTCTCCACTCCTCTAAACCCCTTCCTGACCAGACACCTTTCTCCCCAGGAAACTGACAAATGTCCCTGCCCCCTCCCCAAGCCAGAGCACACAGGAGGAACCACAGCCGGGGGAGCCCTGAGGGTGAGGGCCACATTCCATTTGCACCTCTCCCTTATCCTGGTCTGGACCCTGCAGGCAGGAGGATGCTGGGGCTGGAAAAAGGCCAGAGGCAGGCAGAACTGGAGGTGCATCGGGGCCATCGTAGGTACCAGAAATGTGCCAGTGTGTCTACTGAGGGTAGGCTGGGGGCTGCCTCCCGGTCCCTAGCCAACTCAGCAGTGCCTGGAAAAGGGAGACGCAGCCAGGCAGGTGTGGGAGCAGGGGCTGGCTCCCAAGGCTTGACGGACAGGATGCTGATGGGGCGAGCCCACCCCCACCCCCCTCTGCCGGAGGGCGCAATGCCGAGGCCCCCCCAGCCAAACACAGCAGCCACAGAGGCCCTTCCAAGAAAAACAGAACTTGCTCACAGGCGGAGACGCTCGGGCTTGGGTGGGCGATGCGCCCAGGAGCCCCTAGATCTGCGGGGCGGGGTTCAAAGGGGAAGCATCCCACCCTGGACGGCAGACAGCCCCACACCTCTCCAAGCCAAAGTCACCATAGGAGAGAAACCAGCACACAGAGGGGAGGCCTCCAGTTTAAAGTCACACAGCGAGTCTTGGGGAGTGGAGCAGGGAGGAAGAAGGTAAAAGCCCCCCCCCTCTTGGCTCTGTTCCTGCAGGGACAGGGGACCCATCAGAACCGACCTACCGCAGCTCCCAGGACCCAGCTTCTCAAGGCCCAGGTCACACGGGGCCACGCTGGGAGCAGTCAGTGCCCCCAGGCTGCCCTCTCCCTCCTTCCCTCCCTCCCAAGCCTTCCGGCCTTTCTTCTGTCCAAGCAGCCTGAGTTCCAGAGGTTGGGCCCCATGCTTATCACATGCTCCCAGCCCCAGGTAGCAGGCAGAGGCCTGGAGGCTGAGCCCATGCCCACTTCCACCCCAGGCTCCAAAAACGGCCAACTTGGGCCACTGACCGTAAGGGCCAGCCCCCCAGCTCTTCCCTGAACCCTCAGCCTCAGATGCCTCTGAATTCAGGGAGCCTGGGGGCTCTGGGAGCGCGGGCTCAGACTCCCAGCCCTGACCCTCCCCCGCACACCCCCACCGCGGCCGGACCGCACACTCACCTGCTCCCGCATCCTGTCCTGCTGGCCTCGCAGGGCCAGGGCGTGCTGCGGGTATTTGCTCTTCAGGTGGTCCATGAAGGCATCGCGCTTACGGTCCGCGTCTGCCTTCTGCAGCCCGCTGAGCGCCTCCAGGCTCTGGGCGGCGATCACCGTGTGCCGGCGCTCGGACGTGTGCACCAGCCCCACGTTGGAGAAGCGCCGGCCCCCGCCGCCCCCGCCGCCCCCGCCCCCCAGGGTCCGGTACTCCCGCGGGTACTCGGCATCGTCCGCAGACAGCATGGGGGGGCTGCTCCGCTCCGGATCTGCGGGAGGGAAGAGGACCAAGGAAGGGTCATGGCGCGCTCCGCGGGGGGCTGCCCTGCCCGTCCTGAGGCCCTGCGGGGAGGGGCCGGGCGGGCCTAAGGCGGGGCCGTGGGACCTGCAGGATGACGCGGGGCGGGCGGGAGAAGACTGGAGCAGGGAGGGGGTGGGAAGAGGGCCCCAGGCCCCAAAGGAAAGGAGGGGATCAAGGCAGGCTACCACTCCCGCTCCTTGCCATGGGCTGGAAGAGAGAAGGCCACAGTGGGGTCGGAAGGTGGAAGATGGACTCCCTCAGGCCACACCCCCAGCCCCCTTCCCAGAGCTGGAACACAGGAGCCAGCATTGCCTCCCTCTCCGAAGAGGGGCAGGGCCGGTCTCCTCTCTCAGACTAGTCTCCTCCACACTGGGCCTCCTCTCTCAGACTAGCCTCCTCCACACTGGGCCTCCTCTCTCAGACTAGCCTCCTCCACACTGGGCCTCCTCTCTCAGACTAGCCTCCTCCACACTGGGCCTCCTCTCTCAGACTAGCCTCCTCCACACTGGGCCTGGCTGGGAAAGGGGCCAGGGCCGGGAACCATGCGGGCAGTGAGGGCAGAGCTCTTCAGGATCCTGAAGAGAGGGGGCCCGAGGTCGGGCAGAGGGCCCGCTCCCCCTCCCTCCCCGAGACAGACAGGTGAACAGACAGGAGAGCTGGCACAGAGAGGACGGTGAGAGATGGACGGGGACAAACTTAAAGAAGGGAAAAAGCAGACAGAACAGGTCACCCCTTCGGTCCCCCTCAACACACACACACAAGCTCCAGACCCTAAGAGACGCACAGGGAACAAGGACAGTACAGAAGCGAAAAAAGAAGGCCGGGGGTGCAGGCCCCATGCGGAACTCTGGTTCCCATCCCCAGTTCCCCCCAGCCCCGAGCTCCTGGCCTCCCCGGGCCAGCCCTCACCCTCCAGCCCGAGAGTGCCCAGAGGTCCAAGAGGCCACCCACGCCGCCAGAGGGCGGAGGAGCTGGGGGCCTACCCCAGCCCTGTCCCTGTGCATAGAGCTGCCGTCTGCCACGCCGAGCAGTCACCGTCCTTGGGGGATGACAACATCTCCCTTGTACACCCCACCCCCACAACTACCAGCCGCTTGCAAGGCAGCAACACACACACACACACACGCGCGCGCGCGCGCGCGCGCGCAGCCTAGGCCAGAGCAGCAGGGACTGCAGTGGGCCCAGACACTGTCGCGCCCCACCTGCCGGACTCACGGAGGCGCCTCCAAGGGCTGACGGGGGACCAGGCTGGGAGTTCTGGAACCTAGCCGGGATGGCCGGTGCCCCTCCCCACTGCACGTACCCACTGCCCATCAGGCCGACTGCCAAGCCACTGTCAGCCCTGGCCAACCACAGGAGGAAAGAGGAGGTCCAGCCACACTTCAGGAAAAGGCGCCGCCAGCTTCACACGCACACACACGCACACGTGAACACACGCACACGTGAACACACACACACCCCTTCCTGGCCCGTCCATCTGGGGCGCAAGCCTCCCAACACGGCGGTGGGGTGGGAGTCGCTAGGATGGTCATTTCCCACGCGGTTCCTGAGACTCGGGGAGGAACAGGGCAAGCCCACGCCGTGGCTTCTGACCCTGGTATCTGTAGGTTTTGCGCCGCCACACCTCCCTCAACAGAAGACAGCTGCTGGTGAGCAGCCACGGGCAGTGCAAGCACGTCCCAGCTCCCCTGCTGCCCCCCCACCCGGGGCGGCTCCGGGGTCCCTCACCACCGTCATCGTCCTCTCTTGCTGTCCCCAAAGCCGGGTTCAGAGGCAAGCACTGAGTTCCAGGAGAACACTGCTTTGTTTGAGGGTTTAAGGAGTCTCGGGATTAGAACTCCTACCCAGAACGTCAGCACACGGACCTGGGAGATGCTGCTCCTCCGGTGCTAGCCACATAGGCAGCCTTTCAAGTTCACAGTGACTTAGTTAAGGGGGCAGGTGCTGCGTGAACACTGCCAGCAATCCCCTGCTGTGGAGGAACTCCGGGGCCGTCTGATGAGAGCCCAGCCACTGCCCTCGAGGGGCTGTGGCCACCCAAGGTGGCCGGTGAATGTGGCTGGACCCCAGCGGCTGCAGAGAGTGATCCAAATTATATACCCGGGAGAAGGCTGGGAGTGCTGGGAGCTGGAGAGAAGCCCCAAAGGCGAGGGCTGCCCTCGCCCCCTAGCCCCCTCCCCTCATGCCAGCCAGCCAGGCTCCCCACTGCCGAGGGCTTGGGCCACGTGGGTGCTGCTGGGGCAGGCTCCAGTTCTGTCTTCCGGACCCAAGAGGGGTTCCTGACCCTGTCTCCTGCCCCACAGGAGCCCTGGCACAGGCCCCTCCCTTTCTCCTGGGGTCTGCACGTCCCAGCACCCAGGGATCAGCTGGTGCATGGAGGCAGGCGGTTGCAGGGGGTCTGGGGTAGGAGCAGCCCTGTGTGCTTTGTGCTGCTGGCAGGGGAGAGGGAAGCAGGGACTAGCCCTCTCCCCCCTGCCGCTGGCTGCCGCGTGGACTTCAGGTGCCCAGGCACGGGGCAATGGGAGGGCAGGAGGTGAGTGCCGGGGGGTGCAGAGAGAGGAGGAAGCAGGAGAGGCAACGCATCGCCTCTGAGAGTTGTGGCTTCCATCTAGAGAGCTTGGGAATCGGTTTCCACCTTCAGCATCCTTGGTTTCGCTAAGAACAGGCAGCTGAAGCCCAGGAGAGGAGCCAGGGACTGGGTGCACGGGTGCCCCCATTCTCTCTGCAGGGCCATGCGGCCGCCCTCAGGAAACAGAGGCCGCCAGGGCCCTGGCCACTCAGGCACGGCTCAGCCTGCTGCAGGCTCTGGAGAGAACCCCAGGCTGGAGACGCCGGCTTCAGTCAGCTCCGCCCCGAGGGCCCCAGGCTGGCCATTCCCGCAGGCAACAAAGCCCCTTCCTCCTGGGAGCTGCCCAGGACCGGATCTGTAACAAGGGGGCATTGAACTCTAAACCCTTCCCAGGGCACGGAGGCAGAGGCTGGGCTGGGCTGGGCCCCCTCAAGTGCCAGCCACCAGCAAGTTCTGAAGAGGCCTGGACCCTCCCCCGATCGGCAGCCCAGGGACAAGCCCAGAGATCCTCTGGGAGGCTGCAAGAGACAGGAGCCGCATGGCCGCTTCTGCTCATGGCGGGGGAGGGTGGTGAGATCCTGGCTGGGCTTTTCAGCGGGGCCCTAGTGTGGGAGCGGTGTGGGGACTGCAGGGCTCTGAAGGAGAGAGGCAGAGGCAGGGAACTCTGGGAAGCAGAGCTGGGGTACACTCGGGGAGCCAGAGAGATAAGGGAGGGGCTGCGAGGGTTTCTCTCCAAGGACCCACCATGTGCAAGGCTCTCCGTCAGACTCAAAGCTACAGGGAACACACCGGGGGCTGGCGAAATTCAAACACAGAAAGAGGGAAAGAAAGGGTGCAGAAGGGGGCTCTGTCCTGCTGGGCTCAGCCTCGCCCACCTGGGAAACCGAGAAGGTGACTGGGGTGCCGGGAAGAGGCTGGCGCCCCCTGGTGGCCAGCCTGAGATAACGGCGCAGGTGCTTGGAGAGGGACATGATTTGTTCAAGCAACGCTAAATTCCACGTTTATTTATGAGCCCGATTTATTTTTATCCGCACTGCATTCTTTTACTTGATGTCACTGGAACTCTTTATGAAAATTAAGCCCCAAGGGATTGATGACACCATCGCATGAGGCATCCAGCCTGCTCCCACCTGGCGTCTACCCCAGATGTCACCATCGACTCTGTCCTCAGCCTGCCGCCACCACCGGACAACATTCACACATGACATCATCTGCTGGGGGAGAGGGTGGGGAGAAGAGGAGAGGGAGGGGAAGGCAGAAGAGACAAAGAGGAGTAAGTGGAGGGGAAAGTGAAGCCACAAACCTGGGAAAGGCAGAAGACCTTGGGGGGGGGGGCCCTGCTGGCAGCCCTTGGCCAACCCCAAGCTCAGGCCCTGCCTCCCTCCCAGTGGAGATCTGGAAGCCAGGCGAAGTCCCTTCTTTGGGGACCTGAGAGGCTGACACACAGGTGCCCCCTGCTATCAGGCCAGGGCAGAGGTTGGAGCCGGGCTGCAGCCCCAGCAAAGGGAGGGCAGGGAGTGCAGCTATAGGAGCCTGCGGGCCCTGGGACTGGCAGGGCAGGGGAGCTGTGCGTGGGCGTTGTTGGGAGAAGGGTAGAGGGCCTGCCTCAGCCCCAGAATGCCTTGCACGTGCGCACACAGGCAAGCACTTGGCACAAGGTCCCCAGGCCCACTCTGCAGTCACGGCGCGAGGAGCCCGAGTCACCCAGGAGCAGCCCCGAGGCGCTGCCACCAGCAATTGTGCCTGATGACTCCATCCTGCTGGGCACCTGCTGCAGTCCCAAAGAGCACCGTGCTTGGAGGTCAGAGGCCACAGGGCAGAGGTCGACAAGGGGCCAAATATGACTCAGAGGCTCTGCCAAATATGGCAGAGGCTCTGGAAACCTGCAGCCAGGGAAGGACGCAGCATCTGTCTTGGGTGCCCTGGCTCTGTGTTGCCCCATGCCCGTGCCCTGGTCCCCGCTGTCTGTCTGCGGGCCTCGGCGCAGAAGCCCCTCTGTGTCTGTTTTCTAAAGCCATCTTTCCGCCCCATCCCACAGCAACCAAAGTCATTTTCCGGGCAATTGCCTTTCTGTAAACATGCCTGTGTAATATCCCCCCAAATTGCTAATGCCCAGCGCCCTGTTGAGTCTCCCTGTCACTCCAACAAGAGCCTCAGAGGCGGGGGAAGAGGGAGGCAGCTGGGCTAAGGAGCAGGGGCAGGGACTTGCTGTGCGTCCCTGCTGGGGACAGGACCCCATGCACCTGCCCCCCCCCCCCCCCGCAGACTCCCTTGGGAATGCCTGTCTGGGATGAGAGGGAAGAGAGCAGGAAAGGGGAGGCAGCAGATAGGGCAGACGGCCCGGCAGCCAGGGTGACCTCCTGCTGACCTGGGGCAGAGGCACCAAGGAGGTGGGCAGGGTCAGGCAAGCTGTGGTCACTGGGCCCCCAAGCAAGGCCAGCTCCCCTCCCCCAGGTATGGAAGGGAGGACAGAGGAGAAGAATGAGATCAAGTGGAGCCCACCCCCTCCCACCATGTGGGCACCACAGTGGGGGGAAAGGTGACGCTCCCGCCCCCTGGCAGAGAGCCCCACAGCGGGTGGACCCTCAGAGGGCAGCCAGGGAGCAGAGCCAGGCCAGCGTCTCTCTCCTGCCCCGGGACCGAGGCCCATGACCCTGTGCTGGCCTTCGTCTCCCCCTCTACCAGGGTGCCCTTCTGCTGCTCCCCAGTCCCTGCCCCATGGAAGCTGGGAGTCCGGGCCAGGGTGGGGGCCTGGGGGAGGGTGCAGAGCCCGGGAGGGAGCGAGGGCAGAGCAGATAGTAAGGGGGCGGGGTGCACGGTGCTGCCAGTCACAGCTTCACGCAGGCAGAAAAACACAAACCAATTTGTGCAGATTTAAAACCCACCAAAGGCCACTTAGTTGGTAAACGAGTCGGAATCTAATTAAAGGACCTTGTCAGGGCCTGGTGCGAGAGAGCACACCTGCCTGGGAGGAGCAGTCAGGGCGGGGCGGGGCCTTCCGCTGGGAGAGCAGGGTTGAGGGTGGCAGGCTCCCAGGGTGGGGGCATTGCCCCAGCAGCTGCTCCCCAGCTTCCCCCCTGCACCCATGCACGGAGGACTCTGGCTTCTCACTCCGTCCCCTGCTCAGATGGCGCGAGGGCCCTGGACAGAGCTGCGGCTCTGCCTTGGACCTGCATACACTGGACAGACCCCTGTCTCCCCCATCAGACCCCAGAGCCTGGTCTCCTCCCTCAGACTGGGGGCGGTCTCCTGATGCAGAGGAGCCATCCCAGCTAGCTTGGGAGGCGGAGACTCACAAACCACCTCAGGAGTGGGGTGGGGGCTGGGACAGTCAGAGGTGCCAGGGCCGGGCACCGCCTCCACCGCCTGCCCCCGCTGCACACCTGTGGGGTCCTTGCTTCTGCCTGACAGCCCTGCTCTCCCACTCCCAGGGCCCCCGGGGCCACACCTGGCCAGGTCAGCCTCAGGCGGGAGGAGTGATGTCACAGAGTGCTCCTCTGCTTAACCCAGCCTGGGGCAGACAGATACCATTCACAGGCGGGAAACCGAGGCCCAGAAAGCAAGCCGGACCGGGCCCTACAGGAGCTGAAGGCGGAGCCGGGAATGAAGCCCCGGCCGGTGGCAGTGCTCAGGGACAGGATTTTTCCAGCCTGTTTTGCTGCTTCCCAGAAAGCATCTGCCAGGGGAGCCCCTCTCCAGGCCCCGGAGGACACAGCACAGCAACCTCCTGGGGCGGGACCAGCAGCGAGGCAGAAACCCGAGGAGAGCCGGGGTCACAGCCCAGCAGCGCGCAGGTGCCCTGCCCTGCCCAGCCAGTGGGCAGCTCCCCACCCAGGAGTCGGGCTTCCTGCATGCACAGGCCCCCTCCTCCCACCCCGCTCCCTGCCAAGGGGCCGACAAGCCAGACCTGCACACATCCACGCCCCTCCCGGCCCTGCCCTTCCGACACACCGACACACCGCTGCCGCCGTGTCACCACAAACTCCTCAATTAGGGTGAGGACGACCTGCTCAGACCCAGCTCTGTCACTGCCTGCTTTTGTGACCCTAAGCAGGACCAGGGGCCTCCCTGAGTCTCAGTCCTCTCTCTTTTCTTTTTTCTTTGTTTTTAAGCTAAACACAGCCAGGCATGCAGGTTGTGCACTGTACAGGAACAGCCAGCTGCGGCAGCACAGGGGCCAGGACCTTCCTGGTCTACCCCACAGCTCGGCCTCCAGCCGCTCCATTGCCAGGCCTGGGAGGGGCGGGGGGGGGGGGCTCTGATGTTTAGCTGCTGCTGGAGATCAGGCTAGCTGGCTTCCCTGGGGAGGGAGGGGGTGGAGGCGTGGAGAGCTGTCACCCCCCACCCCCAGTCAGGAGCCAAGTGAGCTGGAAAAGCTGGGGACAGCCCTGGTGTGTGCCCACACGGAGCTGTGCGAGCAAGCTAACTCCTGGTGGCATCTCGCCCGTCCGCCCGCCCGCCAGGGGAAGGTGTCCTGTCAGCTCCGTGTCTCCTTGGAGAGGCAGCAGAGAGGAACAGAGGCAGGGAGGGAGGGAAGAACACGCAGGGGTGGGAAGGGAGGGAGGAGGGAGAGAGGGAGGCGAGTGCCTGTCCTCCCAGGAGCACTGCGGCCTGGGCGCAGGTGTGGGCGCTCCTGGTGCAGCCTGGCTGAGGGCATGGCCACAGGGGTGCCTCTTGCTCCAGAGAGAGCACCCCAATGTGTCAGGAATGAGCAGAAGCCCCCAAATCACCCTCTTACCCCGGAAGTCCAGTCTGCACCGAGCATCCGCCCTGGGCCTCAGAAGACGCCGCCCGCCTGGCCCAGACCCCTGAGCGGCTTCTCGGAGACACTGTCCTTGATGGGGTCAGGGCCCGGGAGGCCGCATCCCCACCCCCACAGCCCCAGCATCCTGAGCGCGTGCTCAGCTACAGGGAAGATCGGGGTCCTGTCACCCGCACCTCGCACGTCGCACACACGCCACAGGCTGCTGCTCTGCCGTCATGCAGTGCCCCGCGCCCAGCGCACGCCCAGGTGTCTGGCAGAGTCCGCCTCACCTGCTCCCCCGGGGGCAGTAACCTGCAGCGAGCAAGTCCGGGCCCAGCCAGGACCAGACGTACCGCACAGACGCAGCCCTGATGCCGCGTGGACACACGGCGCTCAGTGCCCACCCCCGCACACACCATGTCCACTGAGGACCCTGGCAGGATGACGGTGTGGGTCAGGGCATCTCCCTCTGCAGGGAAAGGCCGTGGGGGCCCCCACTTGCCCGCCCTGTCCAGCCGGGCCTCCTCCTGGACGCGATCTCCTGGGTGCCCTCTCCTGCTTGGCCAAGTGTGGGGTTTCCTTGCTTAAGCGTTTCCATTCTGTCTTGAAACACAGGTACGACCTCATGGCCACCCCACTCTGACCGAAACCTGATGGGTACCCGAAATTCTCCACTCAGCATGGCCCAGCCCCAGTCCCCGCTCTGCCTGTCCAGGAGCCCGGCGCCTACACCAGGGGCAGGGGTGGCCTCGGCCCCAGCTTCTAGCCCCAGCTCTGCGCTCACTCCTCCACCTGCATACAGCCCAGTGGGCTGTTCCCATTCTCTTCTCTCCCTAGGAAGGCCAAGGTTAGTGAGAGTCTGGGGTGGGGGGTGAGTGGTCCCAAGAAGGCCAGAGGGAACCCAGGAAGCCAGGAAGGCCACCCCATCGGAAGCAGAGGCGTGGCGCAGGGTCCTGCCTGCCGCCTAACCTGAGCCTTCCCAACAGGGTGGAGCAGACTCAGAGAAGGTGGGGCACGGGCTGGAAAGAGGGGGACACACAGGCCTCCCCTGGGATCTGCTGAAGACGCACTCTCAGGGCTCCTCTGACCCTGTCTCCCCGGATCCACGCTCCCATGTCGTGGATGCCATAGGGCGCACAGACCAGCTGTGCAAGGACCCCACCCTCAAGGACCCCCGACAATAGTAGACTTGGGACACTGCAGGTGATCCTGGCCCCACCCCCACCCTGCCCCATCATCCCCAAGGCCTCCCAGGCCCTGAGTCAGAGGTCCTCGCATCCCCCCTACCCGGGCACAGCCCCATTCTCCTGGGGGGATCTGCTCCCCACGGTGGGGGCTAAAGGGATGGGGGTCAGAGGGTGGGAGGATGACCAGGGAGCACAGCAGCCCATGCCAGGGACACCTGCCTCCCACCCCATCCCCCGCTGCCACAGGCTACGCAGGGAGAGTGCAAGTCCCCCCTCTTTCAGGTACTTGGTTGCCTCCAGGAACGGAGAACTCATTCCACTGGCACCAGTGAGCTGACAGGGCTCCACCTTCCTTAAAATGAGCCAGACTCTGTACCCGTGGCCTTCACAGGGGCCTGGGGGGAGGGCAGGGCCCAGGACCTGAACCTTCCCTCTGGAGCCGTTGCAGTGCGGCCCTGCTCCCAGCGCCCTGGCCATCTGCACAGCCCTGCGGTGGGGGAGTCCCCTGGAGTGGCCGCCCCTCCCAGCTGGTGCCTCCTGAGCTGCTCCCCTGCCCCCGGTGAGGTCTGAGCTGTCCACGTGAGCACTCTTGCCTCTGCCCACCCCTTGCCGCCCCTGGGAAACCAGACGCCCTCCCTGCCTCCTGCCCCTACCCGGAGGCCCCCCTCAGCCTCGGACCTGGGGTGCCCAGCGGACTCCTCGGCCTGCTATGGTGGCTCTCATCTTCCACCTGCCTTTGGGTTCCTGGACTCGCTGCTGTGGCTTGAGGGGTCTGCTCCGACCCAGAGCTCCTCCTCGCACCTACGCCCCTCCCAGCTCCAGCTCATCACCAGCGGGGCTGCGCAGGTGTCTGAGCGGCCTGCTCAGCCTGTCATTCTCTGGCTATGGCCTGAGGCCTTGGATACCCAGGCATCTCAGGGGGATGCCCAGCCACCCTGAGGACTGGGAAACCACAAGCCCACACAGTGAGCTCCAACGAATATCAACCACACAGTGCTTCCTCCTTGCTCACCTGCTTGCTCCTCCCCAGTGCTGACCCTGCCCTGCTGCGGGAAGAAAGACTCCCCACCCCCAGCTGCTTCCCTGCGGTGCCCCACGTCCGCATCCCATGCTTGCGCAGTGGCTAATTCTGGCGTCTCATCAGACAGTAATTATGGGGGAATCAGCAGCGCTGTCATCTCAGCAGCTCGGCACCTGTCACCACGCCGCCGCCATCCCCAGGCTGCTGGGACGGGACCGGAAGCTGAGGAGGAGGGGCGTGCAGGGTGAAGGTCGTCCGCCCGCCCCCGGGAGCCGAGCCATGCCACCAGCCACTCAGGTGCTCCCTGTGACCCTGGGGCAGGTACTAGATGCAGGTGTCATGTGTCACCCACGGCCAAAGAGCAGGTGCAAGGACAGAGCGAGCCACGGCTCACATCTCACCTCCGCCACTTCCTGCACGTGTGACCCTGAGTCGGTCACTTCACTTCTCCAGACCTCTGTCCCCAGTGGCACAAGGGGGAAAAACAGCGCCTACCTGGGAAGATCATAGGTTTGTAAAGTGTCTAGCACCGTGCCTGGCAGGTGTGTGTGGCCATAGATTCACTCAACAATTAGTACACACCTCCAAAGCACAAGGCAGTAGGTGCAGGTAGACAGAATAAGCTTGGCCATCACACTGGTGCACAGGCGTTCTGCTTGGTTGGTTGTGTTTGGTCTTGTTTCCTTGAAATTTTTTAAAAGATTTATTTATTTATTTGAAAGTCAGAGCTACACACACAGAGAGAGAAGGAGAGGCAAAGAGAGAGAGAGAGAGGGAGGGAGAGAAAGAGAGAGGTCTTCCATCTATTGGATCACTCCCCAATTGGCAGCAACAGCTGGAGCTGAGCCGATCCAAAGACAGGAGCCAGGAGCTTCTTCTGGGTCTCCCACTTGGGTGCAGGGGCCCAGGACTTGGGCCATCTTCTACTGCTTTCCCAGGCCATAGCAGAGAGCTGGATTGGAAGTGGAGCAGCTGGGACTCGAACTGTTGCCCATGTGGGATGCTGGTACTGCAGGCGGCAGCTTCACTGGCTACACTACAGTGCCAGCCCATTTCCTTGAATTTCAGTGCCTCTAAGGAGCAAGTGTGCCCCTCTCCTCGCCTCAATCCCCACCATTCCCTATTGTCCTCATCCGCTGCTTCCCTCAGTTTCTGCCCCGAAGCACTGAAGTGTGCTGCTTCCGAGAGCAAAGGCTGACGAGCAGACTCCGTTACGAACAGACCCCATGACAGCTCAGGAGCTGGGAGAGACTGCACGGAGCTCTGGGAGCTCAGAGGGCCGGGCCCAGGGGTGCTCGGGGAAGGACCTGGTCACGGAGGAAAGGGGCGGGGGGCAGGTGTTTGGCACAGGGATGACGGTGCGGCTTGGGATGCTCACACGCTGTATCAGAGGGCCTGGGTTTGAGTCTCAGCTCTGCTTCCAATTCCAGCTTCTTGCTAATGCACACGCTGGGAGGCAGCAGGTGATGGACCAAGTACTTGGGTCCCTGCCACCTGCATGGGAGACCCAGGCCAAGTTCTGGGCTCCTGGTTTTCACTTGGCCCAGCCCTGGCTATTGAGGGCACTTGGGGAATGAACCAGGGTGGGGGTGGGGGGAGTCTGTCTCTCTTCATTTCAAATAAAATGGAACTAAGTGAAATGTTTTCAAAGCCAGGGGAGGAGCAGGACTGGGAGGTGAGGGAGGGAGGGTGTGCCCAGGGGAGATGTGCAGAGCAAAGGTCAAGTTCACAGGGTGGCGCCTGGGGGCTCTCACCTGGTCCCTCTGTCTCAGAGGTCAGGGCTGGAGAGGGAGGAGGGAGGAGGGGCCTCAGAGCAATCCCAGTGCTGAGCCACACAGGGCCCTGCTGACACAAAAGGCAAGGGGGACTCCACCCTGCACCCTGTGGGCGCCTGGGCTAGACCCAAGACAGGCTTGGGGTGGGGGAGGCAAACCGGAAGGAGAAGGTGTGGGGCTGAGGCTGAGGTTGGAACCCAGGCATCTGATCTGGGGTGTGCAGGTGCAGGGGCTGGGATTATCTGTGTGGCCGTGGGCACATTACTGACACCCTCAGTTCTCTCTGTCCCCCCCCCCCCCGTAAGAGAGACAGCACAGAGCTGCCAGGACCCTTGAGAGGGTGGGAGGAACTAAGGTGACCAGAGCTCACCCTGGCTCATTACTGTTTCCCTATTACAGGGAGGATGTCTTCCTTCAAAACCCGCAGCGGGGACCGGGCGTTGTGCAGCAGCTTAGGCTGCTGCACCCGACATGGGCGTCCCATATTAGAGCACCAGCTCGAGTCTCGGCCACTCTGCTTTCCATCCAGCTCACAAAAGATGGCCCAAGTCCCCAGGCCTCTGCCACCACATGGAAGACCTGGGTGGAGTTCCACGCTCCTGGCTTCGGCCAGGCCCGGCTGTTGTGGCCATTTGGGAAGTGAACCAGCAGAAGGAAGATTCTCTCTCTCTCCCTCTCCCTCCCTCCCTTTCAAATACATAAATACATCTTTAAAACACCAACAACCAATCAGCCAGGACTGGATGAGCCCCCGCACGCTCTGGCCAGCAGCCTCTGCCCTCAGACAGGGGCGCCCACAGCCCCGCCCACGCTGGGACAATCCTTCACTGCTCTTCCAGGCAGGGGCTGCGCCACCTGCCGACGGATACAGGAAGTTACAGTCAACCGGTTCTGAGGTCCCCGGTGCGGTGCTGGGGGTGTTCCAGAAAGCGGTGGGAGAAAGAAGAGCATTCAGGCCCCTGCTGCAGGCCAGGGTCCTTTCCCGGGTTCCCTGTCCCCAGCCCAGCCCCTCTGTGTCTGTGTGGGAATGGGGGGGGGGCGTGGGAGGGAAGGGCAGCAGCCGGGGGTGGGGGAGGGAGGGAGCAATGCCGCTGCTCTTTTAGGAAAACGGCAGTTTTAATTAAGAGGCAGAGGAGAGCGCGCTGCCGATCGTCTCCGAGCAAAGTTATTAAAAAGCCATCAAGGCAGCGGCGCCTGGGTGGCAAGGAGAGCCGCCTCCCCCAGCTGCCCTCCTGGACTGGGGCGGCACCTCGGCTCAGAGAGCCACGGGCCAGAGTCCTGTGGAGGGGACCCCAGGTCCCGGCAGCGGTGTGGACGGGGAGTCGGCTGCTCCTGCCCCGGCCCAGGGTCTGGACCAGCCTCTGCCTTCCCTTCACTCTGCTCAACGGCTTTGCCTGGGAGGTGCTCTTGCGCTGCTCCACAGGCAAGAACACTGAGGCTCAGAGAGGGCAAGAGCCTTGGCCAAGGCCACACAGCTAGGAACTGTTTTACGTGGAGTCTTGAAGCCAGGTCAGGCTGACCCTGAAGGCCAGTGCTCCAGGCTGCTGGTCCTGGGTGCAGGTCTGGAGACGGGCTCTCCTGCCCATCCACCCTCCCCCAGCCTGGGCTCCGTGTGTTCCTCAGTGGTAGCTCTACAGTGCCGCCCACACCCCCGGGTCACCAGGGACCTGGGGCCCAGGTCACTGCTTGCTTGGGGATGGGTGGACACTCGCCAGGGACATGAAGGACGAGGGAGCTGCAGGCATGAGTGGACATAAAGTCACCCCGGGGCGGGGGACAGGGCCCCTACAGCCGGCTGGCCTGGCCTCAGCCTGAGGGCCCACAGCGGGCAACCTCAGCCAACCCCTAAGCCTCTGTGTGCTCACCACTCAAGCAGAGTGAGGAGCCTCATCCGCCCAGCCCAGCCCAGTAAACCTTTAGGGAATAAGAAGACGAATGGCGAGGCGGCGGTGGAATAAATGGAGTGAGAGCCCAGGCTCACAGCACCTGAGAACGGGACTCAGCGGTGCTGAGGTCCACGCAGCGCCGGGCTGCAGCGCCCCCTCCTGGAAGAGGCTCCCCTTCTGACGAGGGCTCCCAGCCCCGCCCTTCCCCCACCCCAGATTACAAGGCCTTGCAGCCCGCACACGCGTGGACATGCACACACTCACATGCACGCACAGACTCTGCCAGGCAAGGTGCCCTCCCTGCAAAGGCCTGCGCCCAGCAGGGTCGCCCCTCCCCACCTCTGGTCCTGCAGGCTGGGGAGGGGCTCTGACTAGGAGCCGCCCTCCCGCTTACTAACCTGGAGACTTTAAACAGAGGGAACAGAGTCCTGGAGGCTTCCCTCCCGCTGCACGCTGGAGCCCTGGGTGAGGCACAGGAAAGGAGGAAAGCAGTGAATGGCAGGCCCCGGGCCAGGACGAGAGGAAGCGGATGGGAGGGTGCGGGACAGGGCTCCCAGAGCGGGCTGGGGCTGGGGCCACGGCGGGGAGGGACAGGGACAGCGAGGCAGAGCCTCAGCAGCCGTCCCTTGAGGGGTGCGGGACAGGGCTCCCAGATCGGGCTGGGGCTGGGGAGGGACGGGGACGGCAAGGCGGAGCCTCAGCAGCCATCCCTTGAGTGGTCACCCGCAGCTGGGCACGGGCAGGATAGAGGCTGGGTGTTGGGGGAGGAGCAGGGGTGGAGGGGGCAGAGACACCGGTGGGAGACAGACAAGAGGACAGACAGCAGGACAACACGGAAAACGTGGGGTCCCCAGAATGGGGTTCCCAGGACAGACAGCCAAGCTAGGACTAGTCCTCTCTGACACCAGGGCGGTCTCCACTGGGTGCCGCCCACACGAGATCCCAAGTGGTAGCCCCTTCAGGGCCCATCCACTCCCCCACCCAAGGCAGTCCCGGTCTGGAAGGTGGGTGGGTCCCAGGTCAGAGGTACCCGCCATCCTGGCCCTGCTGACCCTCCCCCACCTGCTCCGCCTGCTTGGCCCTCCCCTGCCTGCCTCAGAGGCAGCAGGCATTTCACACCCACAGGCACTCGCTCATTCACCTGCGGGCTGTGCAGGACCCTGGCACCCCTGCCCAGACCTGCATGAAACCCCTCACCTTGCTCCTGCCTCAAACCACCACAGCAGGGGCCCCTGCACCTGTCCAGCATGCAGGGAAGTCCTTTCTAAATCTACCTTATCTCCCTCCTGCTGCAAGACCCATCTACTGCCTCCTCCTCCCCCCACGGTGGGGGGGGGCATGCAGCACTGAGGCCCCTCTTGCTGGCACTCACTGGGGCGCAGCCCTCACCTAGATGGCTCAGACCCATCCACACCCACATCACGTCTGGCTGCAAGCCTTCTTAGAGCCCCCTGCCAGTCTCATGGTTCCAATTTTCCCACCGATTACCCAAGCCGCGGACGTCCCAGGGAGAAACAGCTGTCAGACGCAGATGCTGGGCCACTGACTAGGGGAAGAAATCGAGAATGCTCACTAGCGGATCCAGCCCCAGAAGGCTTCCTGGATGAGGGGGTTGGGAGGTGAGAGGGGCACAGGGTGCCAGGGGTGAGGACAGGAAACCCAGCTTCCATAGAACTCCAGCCCGAAGTGGCAGCTCCAGGGACTCAGCCCCAGATGGGCTCAGGCAAAGTCTACAGAAGTTTCCCACGCTCGCCCCTTCTTCCTTGGCCGGGACTCCCCTCTTCTCTAGGTGGCCGGGAGGAGGAAGACGAAATCAGTTCATTGCACGCTTACAAAGTGCCGACTCTGCCTAAGACACCTCATTCAATCCCAGTACCCACCCTGGGAGGAAGCCAGTGTTAATACCCTCAGTTTACGGATGGGGAACCAGAGGTGGGGCAGCTTGCCCGGCACCGCAGAGCAAAGGAATGTCGGGGCTGGGATGCCAGCTCAGATCTGTCTGCCTTGAGAGCCGGAGCTCTTGACCCACCCGCTGACCTGCTCCTTCTGGGAAGTTCTGCCTAAAGTCTAATCTTTTCCCATTGCGTGCTCCGGCATAAACTCTTTCCTACGGCCAACAACGTGAGTTCTTCTCTGTCTCTTTCTGCCACATCCTGGGGGGTGACAGGAAGTGGTTCTCGCCCTGGGGTGCCAGGCGGCCCAGGGGAGGGGCATGAGCTGTCAGGTGCAGGATTCCCTGAGCTTTGCCCTGGGCTGGCTTCTGAGCCCTTATCCTGCCTCTCAGAACCCCCAGGAAGCCCCTCAAAGGCCCCTTCTTGCCTCGGAAGAAGCAAGGATGCTTCCAAGAGCCACGCTTGCCTTCTCAGGGAGCGGGGTCGTTAATTCTCCCCCAATGAGGCAGATGCCGGTGCCTGGGGTGACGCCAGGGATGCCTGCTGCGTCGGCAATTATCACGCGCCCCAGGGGTGGGGAGAGACAGCAGGACGCACGCCCCTCCCACGCTCTGCCTTTCTGCGGAGGCTCTGGGTCTGGGGCCTCTCTGGAGACTGAGGCTGGGGGCTCCTCTGGGAGCCCCTTGGCTCTTGGGTCTGCAGCACGCTCTGTGGCTGGGATGGACAAGCAGTCAGGGTGCTGCTCTGACAGCAACGGGGGCGGCAGGAACCCAGCTCCTCTCCAGTCCTGGCATGCTCCAGGCCAGGACATGCAGGCAACCAAGCCAGGTGGCTGAGGCTACCGGGCGAAACAGGGTAGGGTTGTGAGAGAGCGGAGCCACCAGCTGGCCGAGCCGTGTGAGGAAAACATGGACTGGATTACAGCCCCTGGGTGGAATGGAGTGTGGGTGGCAGGGACACGGGAGTTCAGGGTTGAGAGCGCAGCTGAAACCCCCAGCTGGGAGGACGGAGTCAGACAAGGTGTGTCTTTGGAACAGGAGGGGTTGCGTGCAAGATGTGTGTGTGTGGGTGGGTGGGGGGGTGTATGCACAGACGTGCGTATGCCCGATAGTCTCCTGGGCCAAATCTCCATTTTCCCTGGTTTAGCTGAGGCTGGAAAATATTCTTCCTCCTCCCGCCCCCCACATAGCAAGGCACAGATCCTCCTAAGGACGAGGAGGTGGGTAGAACCTGGGACAGCTGGAAGGGAGCCAAAAGATCCTCCAGTCCCACCCTTTCCCCTTCTACCAAGGACACTGAAGACAGAGGGGGCGGTAGGGGCGCTGCCCCGCACCTGCTGCCTGGGGGTGCATCAGAACTTGCCTGCCCACTCTCCCCCAGCAGCTCTGGACCCCTCTCCATCACGGCCCCTGTGTCCCTCCAACCGCTATAGCCAGACTCCTCAGGCTGCCCAAAGGTCATCTGAAAGGTCAAGTGGACCAGTCTCCTGCCCCGGGGTTCAACACTGGCCTATCTTGAGGGCAGCCAGCCCTCTCCCTCTGGAAGCAGTGGCCGGCGCACACACGTGGGGAACTGTGCCTCCCCTCTAACCTCCCTCCGCGCATGGGCCTGGTTCCTCTCCAGCTGTCCTGTGCAGAGACGGGGGAGTGGGAGGAGCAGGTTTGCAGCCTCCAGACCCTTCTGTCTGCCATCCCCCCGAGAGGATGAGCGCAGGCTGTCCCAGGGTGGCTGAGCCCCAAGCCCAGCGCCTGCGTGGCGCGTGAAGGGTGGGGCAGCCTGAGTAGGGGAGAAAGGACTCTTCCGGGAACTGTCCTCCAACCCCTCAGCCCCTGCAAAGTCCCGGGGCTTGGGGCTCGGGGGAGGACCCTCTCTGGGTTCAGAGACATCTGTCCCTCCCCCTGCCCTGCAGGGAGGGGTTACAATGGGGCAGGCACTACACTGGGTGTCCCTATCTGTTATTTCATTTCATCTCCACAACAGTGCCATGATCAGAAACTAATCTGCCCCCCAGGACAGTCCTTCCCTACGACCAAGCCTAACCTTGCGCCCTCTTGCTGCACTTCCCCTGGCCCCGTCCTCCTTGTAGGTGGAGGGCGACTTAGCTCCTGTCATCAGAGATTTGCATCTTCACTCAGCCACACTACAGCATTTCCCCCAGGCTATCACCCTTTACTGTAGCCTGCTGGCCTCACATACTGGAATAGGTGTGGGTGGAAGGGACCCCGCTGGGTGGGGGTGGGGGGGCTGGGGTCCAGGACACTGAGCGCATAGCGGGTGGCAGGGGAGGCGGCCCTGGGGAAGTCCCAGTGAGGTGGTCGGGCTGGGTTGACGACCACTGATGAACTGAGGAGGTATGTGATGTGCGCAGGAGCTTGGGGCTCCACCTGCAGCACGAGGCGGGGAAGGACCCGGGCTCTGTTAGTGGCCACCTCTGAGCCCACATTCCAGCCCTCACACACCCAGGGCTCTGTGGCCTGGGCAGGGGCCCAGACAGTAGGACTCGTCGTGGACTGAGGGTAGGAGCTGAAGCCAGAGGAGGGACTCTGGCGCTAGCTGAGCTGCTCCATAGATGGCGGTGCTCAGGCCCTGGAAGACGTGAGGGAGACCCTGCAACCCTGTGCCCACTGTGGGACCGGGCCTTGGTAGGGTTTGCCCTAGCAAAGCTCAGGCCTCTGCACTCACCCTCTGGGAAATCCGAGCACCGAAAGCCTGGGCCAATGGGCAAGGGGAGCCAGGACGGTGGGTGGGACTCTGGGCCGGGCGTGGGCGTCGCCCTCCCCCCCTTCAAGCCGGCACCATTAATATATGCAAAGCATATGCAAATAACCCAGAAGAGAGACACAACGTCGCTGGAATGTCAGAAGAGACCTTGGAGACCATCCAGCCCCCAGCCCGTCATTTCACAGGTGAGGAACGAGGCAGTGCTGGGAAGGGACTTGCTCAAGGTCACACAGGCGTTTGGGCACTGAGGACTCTTAGCCCAGCTCTCTTTCTTCTAGGGGGTGATAGCACAGCCAGGGGGCCCGGGGCCTGCATGGGGCTCCAGGCGGGCCCACCAGAGACCCAATGGGAGACGGACAGCAAAGGCTTCTTGGATCCCTCCCTTCCCACTCTGAGCCTGGAGACAGGTGGGTGGGTGGCAGGGAACCGTGTGCAAAGCCGTGCACATCCAGGGGACAGCAGGGGTGGGGCAGCCAGTGACCCAAGGCCATGGGCAAGGAGGCGGAAGCCAGGGAGCCAGCAGGGTAACAGGGGTGTCTGGGGGGAGGGTGACGGGGAAGGGGAGGAAGAGTCCAAAGGGAAGGCAAGGTGCCGGCTGGGTTGTGGGGACAGGGACGCACCCTCACTACACACACACCCCGCTAAGTGCTCAGCCAGCCCTGTCTGCCTTGACTCGGATCACTGTAGCACCTGACAGACCACAATAGTTAGCCCAGGCCTGGCCTTCCAAGGCTGTGGCTTCGGCTGCCTCTCGACCCCCCACCCACTCGGCTTCTCAACCTTCCGGAGAATTCTAGAAAGCAGGACCAATGCTGGCGAAAGGAAGGCGGACAGACAGATGGGGGGGGGGTCAGAGGGAGAGAGGGGAGGTGGGGGGGAGGCGGAGAGGGGGGGAGGAAGGGCAGAGCGGAGAAATAGAGGGGCAGCGAAAGGAGAGACCAGGGTGAAGAAGGTGGGTGGAGGACGCTGAATGGCAGAGAGGAGAGAGGGGGGCGGTGGGCGCAGTGGCAGGGCAGGGCCGGCCTCACTGGAGCCCAGGTGCTGGGAACCGGAGCCCTGAGCCCAGGGTCTAGGCTGTCTGGCAGGGGTCGAGACTGTGGCCCTGCTGCCATGCCCACCTCCCCAGCAGCTCCCCTGGCTGCCAGGAAATCGGTCCTCCCCTTTCTCTGCCTCCCTCCCTCCCTCCCTCCCTCCCTCCCTCCCTCCCTCCCTCCCTCCCCGGGGGCAGGCAAGCGCTGCTTCCCAGCCAAATCCAAAGCCTGCATCTCTGCTTTTCAGAGGCTGGAATGAAAGAAGGGGAAGCAAGTGCAGCCCTCAAACCCGCTGACGGCCAGATTTTTATTATCTTTGCTCGAATGGGCCCTGGGAAGGCAACGAGTGATTCTTCAAAGAGCGTCTGAGTGCCTCATCGAAGCCTGCACCTGCACAGGCCCACCCACAGCAGGCAGCCAGGGCTCGGGGGGCACAGCCCGTCCCCCCCGCCCAGTCCTACCCCCCAGAGCCTGGGCAGCCAGAGCTCCATCCTCAGCAGCACCTCGCGCCCAGACAGGGGCCACAGGGTCAGGGAGCCAGGTCCAGGGGCCCACTGGGCCTCCAGGGCAGTCTCTGTCCCTCTCTGGGCCTTGAGGACACAAACGAGGAAGAAGACAGATCTCCTTGCCAGGCCGGGAGAAGACAAGTGCCTGAGATTCCTCGAAAGAGAAGCTTTTATGGCAAGCCCTGGATCCCTCCCCGAGCTCCCTTCCTGCCCCGCACCTACAGGTCCCCTCACTTGCTTCTGAACAGCCTCCTGGCAGGACCTCCCCCACCACAGCTGCCTCTTCAGGGGCCGCAGGCCCTCTACTCAGGACGGGAGACACCGTGAGCTGTTCTTCCTCCAACCCCAAGTGCAGCTCCCTTGGTTCAAATCCTCAGCTCTGTTCCCCTTCTTTTCCCAAGACCTAAGCTGCGGTGGGGGTGCAGGGTTAAACAGCAGGTGCATCAAAGAGCCGGGTCCCTGCCTCCAAAGCAGACAGCACCAAGGTTGGCACTGGGGCAGACGGCAGCCGGACCACCCCTGCCCCCCAGCTCCGACCACACTGTTGAAATCAATGCCCGCAGCCAAAGAAGGAATCAATGGTTCTAATTAAACCCTTTCTCCAGGGTGGGTCCCCGGCCAGACTGGGAGCGTATCAGGCGGCCCGAGCCCAGTGGCCGACATGGGACTCTGTACATCAAGAAGCCTGGAGCCCAGCCTGAATCAGGCCGTGAAGACCCCAGGCCCCCTGTGCTAGGCCAGGAGGCAAATAGCTGGGCGGGGGCTCAATCTAGGGGCTTCTGCCCCAGTGGAGTGGCCTTGTCCTGCCAGCACTGAGGACCACAGTGCCTTTCCCAGAGAGATGTCCAGAGCACAGACGGTGCTAGCCAGAAGGGAACCCACCAAGTCTCCATCCCAGCCCTGAGGGTCATCGCAGAGAACCAGCCATCGTGGAAAGGGCGGAAGGAGTGAGGAGGGGCACTGGACAAAGCCCCTCTTGTCCCCATGGCAGGGTGGCAGGGAGCCAGGGCAATGCCTTTGCGCTTGCTGCCAACGGTGCCTGGGTGCCAGGCAGTCTGGGTGGGGAGCAGCGTGGGGGGTGGGGTGGGGGGATCTTATCCTTGGAGCCCCGTCCCATTGTGCCCAGAGCCCTCACTCCCATCCCTTGCCTCTACACCAGGACACCAGCTACGTCTCTGCCCCAACAACTCAGTTCCCTGGACGACTCCTTCCCGTGTGAACGAGTGGCCCCAGGACCAACCAGAAGCAGCGAAACCCCTCAGCACACTCGCACCACGATTGCCCCCCCCCCCAGAGACGCACACACAGCTAGCCGGAGACCGCGCCGTCACGGCCGCCACCAGGGATGGCAGAGCCCTGCGCGCTCCCAGTGACAGTCCACCACACGCATCATCAGCTCTCTAAGATCAGTCACGGAGAAAGGGACGGAAGGAGAGACACTGAGGCACGGACTTTGACAGCCAAGCAGTTGGCTCAAGGTCACCCAGACCAAGCCACTCAGAGTCCGGAAGAAGGTATCCTAAGCTCTCCCCAAAAGTGCTCAAAGCCCACCCAAAGGGCCACTGAGACCCCCCAACCCGGAACTCAGGCCAGCCTCCCCCCATCCTCTCTCTGCTTCCCTTTCCGCCACACACAGTGGCTTCAGCCAGAAACCCCGGAGTGAGGGGAGCGCCATCCGTTAGAGTTGGGGCCGCAGTATTTGAGGAGAGGGGCTGGGCAGCACGATCCTGGACCCCCTTCATGTAACACCCCTCTTCCTGCTCACCTGGCTCCCCGCGGCCCCCAGCGTCCCTCGGTCCAGCCTCCTCCCGGGGAGAGCGGCCTCTGCCCTCGGCGGTCCTCTCCCACCAGGCCAGGGCAAAGCGCCGGAGGCACTGCCAGGGCTGCATGGGGAGGCGTGGGGCGGGGGGCGCTCGCCAGCAGCCGCTCACGCCCCGCCGGGCCCAGCCAGCCGAGCTGCGGAGGCACCCGGCCGGCCCCCTCTGCTTCCACCAGCATCCTGCTGCCCCCGCCGACAGGACTCGGAGCTGGCCCGGGAGCTTCTGACGTAGCAGGGGGGTGCGTGGGAGCGGGGGGGGGGGCGCGTCCCCTCCCCAGCCCCGCCCTCTGCCCCTCAGCCTCCTGCAGCCCGGACCCCCTCACTCACCCCAGACTCCCTCCCCAGCCGGGGGCGCCCTCCCTTGCCCTCTGGCCTCCGCAGGGGGAGGGCTTAAGATCAAATAGTCCCTCCCTCGGCCCCTCCCTCCCGGGGCCCTCCCGGCCGCCAGGCGAGCGGGGCTCAGGTCCCCAGTTTCTACAACTGCTGCCGAGGCTCCGAGGTCTCCAGGGCCAGGGCCTCGCGTGCAGGGGGTGGGGTGTGGAACACAGGCTTGTCTCCCGGCAACGCCGCCGGCCCCAGAACGCACGCCTGCCCTCCTTCCCTGGGGGGCTGGAGAGAGGCCCCCACCAGCCACCCCGGTGCCTCGCTTGCACCCGACTCCGGGAGCTGGAGACGGAGAGGCCTCCGGGGCTCCTCTCACTTCCCATCCCCTGCCCTGCATCCCCCTCTTCCTCCAGCTCGGATGGACCACTCCCCTCCCCCTGCGCTCTCACCGCCCGCCCCCCTTCTTCTTCTCCCACCCCTCCCCCTCCACTCCAAGCCCTTCACATTTTAACCCCTCAGGCCCCCTCCCCCGGGCACCGCGAGGCCCTCCCCGCCCAGGCCCCAGCCTCGCCCATCCCAGCCCCCTTCCTGGTCCCAGCGCTGCCTCCCGCCGGGGTGCTCCGAGGCCCCCTGTCCCCACGCACCTGCGCCCCGAGCATCCCTAGCCCCGCCGGCCGCCGCCTCCCAGGCCCGGCCGCCGCCCCCGCCCCCGGCCGAGGGGAAAACACACAAAGAAAACAGAAATACCTTCCACTTAAGCATGGAGGCACATTAGGGAGGAGAGAGACAGGGACATGCCTTGGGACGGAGCGTTCCCCATCGGGCGGGGGCGCGGGGGGCGGGGGCCCCGGGCCGGCCTGCCTGGCGCTCGCCCTCTCGCCGCCTCGCGGGCTCCTCTCTCGGCCCCAGCCCCGGGACGCGGTGCCAGGCGGGCGGGCCGGGGGCGCGGGCCCCGCCGGGGTGGACCAGCTGGGAGGGCGCCGGCGGCCGGGCGTGTGGGTGCGCGCGCGCGCGGGCGTGTCACCGAGTGTGCGAGAGCGAGTGAGTGAGTCTGTGTGTGAGTGTGTGCGAGCGCGCGCGGGCCGGCGCGGGTGTGTCACTGCGGGCGGGGGCGCGCGCGGCGCGGGCACGCGCGTGTGGCCGGGTGGTACAAAGGGCCGCCTGGGGTGGCGGGGAGCGGGGAGGGGAGGGGGCGCTGCGCCTCCTCGCGCCCTCCGGCAGCAGCGCGGGATCTCGCGGCGCGCGGCCGGGCGGGGCTGCGGGGCGCGCTCACGCTCCCCTACCTACTCCACCTGCTTCCCCCCACCCCAAGCCGTCCTCGCGCCACCCTGAAGACAAATACATTGACGGGGGGTTCCGGCATCGGAGGAGGCACGGGGCAGAGGGGGGCAGCTCGAGGGTGGGGACTCCTGGGTCTCCATGCCCAGGCGGGATGAAGAAGCCCTCGCGGCGGGGGCGGGGCGGGGAGGCTGAGGGCCCCTCTTCAGCCAAGGTGACCTCGGAAAGCTCAGCCTCCTTGTGCGGGGAGAATCTGGGCCCTCTTCTGCCTCAGTCCGCGCGCCCCCCGAGCCGGGTCGCCTTCCCCCTCTCAGATCAGGCTCAGCCTGCACCCGGTTCCCCGGCGCCCCCTGCTGGACGGCGTCTCGGCCCCCTCCTGCAGGTGTCTGCGGGAACTGCAAGGGCGCGTGCCGCGAGCGAGGCGACTCGGCGTTCATCTGTCAACAGGGACCCCAAAGTAGGACGCTCCAGCCACCGCCCCGTCTCACGCCTCGCTGGGCGGCGCCATTGCTGACTCCTCAGCATCCCTGGCCCGCACCTCTTCTGCCCACCTTGGTTGGCTTACCTGTTGGCTCCAGCCCAGAGCCGTGCTGACCCCTCCTCAGGCTCCGGACGCCGCCTCCTTCCCTCCCTCCGGCTCGCAGGCCGGTCCCTTCTTTTCCAAGCCTCTCCGGGGGAAGTAAAAGGTGGGCTGAGCCGGCTGCCCCTTTCATTTACCGCTGGCGTTCCCCAAGTCAGTGCCGGTGAGCAAGGAGGGGCACGGAACATCTCTTCGCGGTAGGCTGGCAAGCAGGGAGCCCAGCAGAGGAGACCCCACCCCAGCAGTCTGAAACACAAACCGGTTTCTCCACTTCCTGATCTACCTGCTTGCAGCCTTAATCTGGGCTCTTCCACCTTCCTGCCTGCCCCAGGCCTGCCCCTGAGCTAGCCACATGCCCAGCTCAGGGGCAAGGTCCCAAATGCCCTTTTGAGATCAACGTCCAGCTGCAGTAACTCGGGTGGCAGGACCAGGGCTGGAGGAGGAGGGGACCCTGCCCGGCTCCAGTGGACAGCTCAGGAGGGCAGCCAAGAGCTGTGCCCCGGACACACTGTCTGGGCACACGACCCCAGCAGTCAGCACCCTGACTTGTCCTCTCCTGGGCCAGCTGCCTCTCTGCCAACTGGATGGTGCCCGTCTTTTGGCCTCTGAGCACACAGTGGGCAGCTGTCCAGCTCCCTGCCTGGCTGTCTGCCCAGGATGGGCATGGACGGCAGCAGGCCCTGTGTAGGGGAGGGGTCAGAGCCAGCAGGGGCAGCTTCCCCTCAGCCAGCCAACACCAGCTCTCAAGCCTCCTGGAGCCCAGGCTCGGGTACACCTGCTCCTCTATTGAGCTCCGCACTCAGCTGCCTTCCTCCAGCTTGGTTTCCTCTTGCCTCTCTCACTTTGTGCCCGCTTGGGAGTGGCAGGGAGTCAGCAGGTGCTTTACCCATAATCCCTCATTTAATCCATTCAACAACCCTACACTGGTAGGCATTTTCAGCTCCTTTTAGCCATAAAACAGGTGAAGCTCAGAAAAGTATAGCCCACTCCAAGAGCAGCAAGGGTGAAATTCAAACCCAGGCCTGCCTGATGCCAAAGCTCCCAGCCTCTCTTTTGTCACCTCCCATCACCCCAGGGGCTGCCACAGGCAGGGACCAGTCCCTGGCACACAAGGTCCCGGGGAGCTGGGACCAGGGATGTGGCTGAGAGTTAAGGCGTGTGGTTACGTGGGCACTAAGGAACGGGGCATTCTCTGCTAGGGGACAGCTGGAGCAATGCTGGTCCGTCACCAGGTTTCTGCCCGGACATTAGAAGCCTGACCAAGAAGCCGCTGCTGGGGGCTGGGTAGGAAAGCACCCCCCCCCCAACAGTTCCAAAGGGCTCAGCAGGACAAAGCATCCACTGTTCTTACCACCCCGTCCACAGTGAGCCCCTTCCACGGTGAGGAGCCTAAGTCAGATTCGGGCACTGTTTTCATTTGTCTTGCTCACTTTTTAATGACAAGTCCTGAACATTCTGGACTCTCTCTTATCTTCAACTCTCCAAAGATACCTCATCCTGTCCCCCCCCCCCCCCCCAGCTGCTCCCATGAGTCCCACGGACAGGAGGTGAGAAGGGACAGGAACAGGCCCCCTAGTGGTCCAGGGGGCAGCTGTCCTGGCACCGTCAGCCCCTCCTGGTGCTGCCTGCCCCTCTGCTCTGCCCCTGCCCAGGGAGGTAGGTGCCTCTTCCCTTCCCCTCAGATCCTCAGAGGAGGCCTCCTGGGCTGGGGGAGGCCGGGCTGCCCTCTCCTGCTCCGAGCAGCACAGGTATGACTGCTCCAGCCGAGAACGAGAATTGCTCTTGCAAGCTGGCATGGTGCCCGGGCACAACCAGTGTGCCAGCTGCCTCCACCTGAGATGCCTCAGGTGCCAGCCCGCCCCCACTCTCATTCCTCAACAGGTATCTTCCCTCTGGCCTCCTCCCCCGTGAGGGGGCGGCAGGCAGATCCTAACCCTCCTCCTTGTGCTTCTCCAGCCCAGGGCCTGGGGCCTGCAGGAGGGTGGCTCCGGGAGAGCTCCCTGGAGGTGAGAATTCTCAGCCCTGCCTCTCTCTCTCCAAGATGCAGTCGGAAGAGGAGCTGCACCTGGGCGAACACCTGGGCAGGAAGAGGGAGCTGGAGCTTGGGGGGGCCCAGAGAGGAGTGTGGGAGCCTCTTGGGGCGTTGGCGGGGTGAAGGGAGGCACAGGGTAAAGAATGAGGTGGGAATTCTGTCTGGGACACCCCAAATGGTGCATTCTGCTGTCTGGGAGCTCCCCCACTTCCCAAGGCTTCAAGAAAGCCCCTTGCTAGCAGGGCCTCTGTCTGCTAGGACACTCCCTGGGCCCCCGCACTCCACCAAGGATGCATGGCAAGCCACGGGCAGCCGGGGACCTGGTCCTGCTCCTGGGAGGGGCCAGCGCAGTGATTGGCGTCTGGGGTAGAAGCAGGGCTGGGTGGGGGAGGACGGAGAGGAGGAGCGGGAGGAGGGGCGTGCTTCCCTGGGGCCCCGGGCCTGCATCTGGGCTCTGACCACAGCCTCCTCTCCTGGGGCCCCTAAACCTCTCCCCTCACATTCTTCCCTCTCCCATTCCCCATTCTACTCCACAGGGGATGAGTGAGTGGCAGGACATTTCAAAAGACCCTCCAGTCCCTGTGGCCCCTCCCCCACTTGTTATTGTAATGAATGCTAATGGCGCTCAATAATTGATGTCCTCATTAGCACATCAAACCCTGCCTCTGAAGAATGGGGAAAGTGGAGGGGGGTTCTCAGGGCTCTGAACCATAGCCAGCCCCCTCCCCAGGACCTCATGCTGGTGTTTTCCGTAGGGAGGGACCCCGTGGAGGGGCTCGCGGTGAGAAGCCCGTGTGTCCCCTGCTCAGGGGCGTTTTCAGAGCCAGAGCCGCCGACCTCCCGGTCAGATAGGGAAGGTCAGACCTTGCGCGCCTCCCTCGCTGAGCGAGGGCGCCCCCTGGTGGCAGGGCCGTGGCTGTGAAACCGAAAGGAAAAGCAGAGCTCCCAGGGGGGCTTGGAACGGGACTGCTCCCCCGCTGCCCCCAAGCTTCTGGCAATACATTGAGGGAGGTCCTGAGAGTCTGGGTTTGCAGGAAGTTCCTAAGTGATGCCGCTGCCCGGTGAAGCACACAGGTGTGGGGGCCGTCTCCTCACTTTGCCAGCTTGGGGCATCGCTGGCAGGGGTGGCAGGGCCCGGCACATGGCTGTGCCCGTGAAGACTTCCCGAACGAAGGCGGCTCTCCCCTCCTCCCCTCAGCCCCCTCCGGGCTCCAGGCTGATTCCTGCCGCAGACTGGAGCTCCCGGGCCTCTGCCGGGTGCCAGGTCCTCTTCAGGGAGGAGGAGGAGGGAGCGGCGGCGGCCAGGGCCCTAAGCTGAGAGAGGGGCTCGCCCGGGAATCCGGCAGCCCGCGCGCGCAGCTCCAGCGGCTGGGACCGAACGGGGAAGCGAATGGCAGCCTTGGAGGAGGGTGTGGATGCGGGAATGAGAAGGTGGAAGGAGAGGGGAGAGGAGGGCACAGGGGTGGAATAAGGAGGTGAGAGGAGAAACAGGAGTGAAGGTTGGGGGGGGGGTGGCGGGACAGAAAGGAGAGGAGAGGGGCCAGGGCAGAGGGGAGAAGGAAGGCAGCCAGCATCCACCCCCCCAAGTGGACGTAGAGGCTCCCGGGGCCCTGGTGGGCCACAATCCCAGCCCCTGTGCCACACCCAGCTCGGCTGAGTCCCTAGTTCCATCATCCGCTCCGATGTCATGGTGACAAGGGAAGACGCTTCCTCCTGGCCCAGCTAGCTGCCTTCCCAGCCTGCTAAGCTGTGGTGAAGCAGGGGCCACGTGGGGCAGGCCTCACTGATCTGTTTTATACCTGCTAAGTAGCTGTCTGTGTAATGATGGGAGGAGCTGGGACTGCAGGTCAGCTCAGCACCCATGGGAAACAGCCCGGCAGGTCCCGCAACAGAAAACGACCACCCCGCCCCCCCCCCCCAGCCCAATGTCCCTAGGCAGGTGAGCATCTGAGCGATGGAATACTATGCAGCCGTGAAAAGGAATGGGCACTGGCCCGTGCTCCACAGCATCAACTGTGAAAGCAACTGGTGGCAGGGCCACATACTGTGTGCTTCCTGCCGATGTGCGCCCTGGGAGGCAGTAGGGGCTGGCTCAAGTGGTTGAGTCCCTGCCTTCCACTTGGGAGATCAAGGTCATTGTGGGCATTTGGGAGAGCGACCCAGCTGGTGGGAGCCTTTTCTGTCTTTCTCACAAGGAAAACACAGAATTGTTTTAAAGCTAGAAGAAGGGATTGTGACTGTTTTCACCATTTACAAAAATGAGAGGATTGATTTGTTTGCTCTGGTTTGAACATGACTCAATGTATATATGCCTGGAGTCTTTGCACAGAACCCCATAAGGACGTCCAATTTTGACGGCTCAGTTAACATTCAAAACAAATACAGATGAAAGTCATAATGGAAGCAGGAGTTTGCGGGGAGGGGCGGTTCTGGAGTTGGCCCCTCTGGAAATTCCAGGCCACCGTCTCCGGAATCGGAAGCCTGTGCCTATACGTGTCTCAGCCTTGCCCCGAGCCCCGGGGTACCCGCTCTGAAGCCCGGGCAAATGCTTGCCGCCGCCTCCTCCCCTGCACGGGCGGGCGCCTGCCTTCCAGGTTCCTGCCTCCTGAGCAGGTGGCAGACGTGCGATCGGCTCAGGAGCTCAGCTTCCGTTCTTCACCTACCATCCTGCCATCTGCCCAGCGGCAGCCGCCCCTCCCTGAGTGTCTTGCATCACACTCAGCTTCGGAAAGCCCTCTAGTTGTTTTTATTCCCCATCCCCTAAGTGGACCTGCTGCTGCTGCTTTTTGGAATCTCACAGTGCAGCCAGCCTGTCCCCCTGTGCCCGGGGCCGGGGCTGGCTGCTCAGGGTGCAGGATGCACCAGGCACACTCACTGCCTCTTCTGCAGCTCTGAAACTCCTGAGAGACTCCTGCACTCCACGACCTCCTGTAGCTCCCTGCTCCCTGCGTTAGGAGATTGTAGACTCTGAGCTCGCTGAGGTCCTGGGGAGAGATTTGCTCTGTCCGCCTAGGTGGGTGAACACACGTGCCATCCACCAGAAACACGTGGGCCCCCGATGTCTGCAGTCCATTCGAGGACCCGAAGCACAGAGCTTTGCAAGGCGTGGTTTCTGGGACAGACAGCCACTAGTCACAGCAGGAGTACACCAGGCAGGCATTTGGCCTAGTGGTTAAGGTTCCTGTTGGAATGCGTGCCTGGGTTCAAGTCCCAGCTCCAGTTCCTGACTCCAGCTTCGTGCTAATGCAGACCTGGGGAGACCACAGTGATGACTCAAGTGTTTGGGCTCCTTCCACCCATGTGGGAGACCTGGATTGAGTTTCTGGCTCCCAGCTTCAGTTCAGCTCAGCTCCAGCTGTTGTGAGCATTTGAGGAGTGAACCTGCTTTTTTTTTTTTTTTTTTTTTTTTTAATAGGCAGAGTGGACAGTGAGAGAGAGAGAAAGAGAAAGGTCTTCCTTTCTCCGTTGGTTCACCCCCTAGTGGCCGCTGTGGCCGGTGCGCTGCGGCCAGCACACTGCGCTGATCCGAAGCCAGGAGCCAGGTGCCTCTCCTGGTCTCCCATGCAGGTGCAGGGCCCAAGCACTTGGGCCATCCTCCACTGCACTCCCTGGCCACAGCAGAGAGCTGGCCTGGAAAAGGGGCAACCGGGACAGAATCCGGCGCCCCAGCTGGGACTAGAACCCGGTGTGCCGGTGCCGCAGGCGGGGGATTAGCCTAGTGAGCCACGGCATGGCCCATCCTGCCTTTCAAATACAAAAACAAGCCGGTGCCGCGGCTCACTAGGCTAATCCTCCGCCTTGCAGCGCCGGCACACCAGGTTCTAGTCCCGGTCGGGGTGCCGGATTCTGTCCCGGTTGCCCCTCTTCCAGGCCAGCTCTCTGCTGTGGCCAGGGAGTGCAGTGGAGGATGGCCCAGGTGCTTGGGCCCTGCACCCCATGGGAGACCAGGAAAAGCACCTGGCTCCTGGCTCCTGCCATCGGATCAGCGCGGTGCGCCGGCCGCAGCGCGCCGGCCGCGGCGGCCATTGGAGGGTGAACCAACGGCAAAGGAAGATCTTTCTCTCTGTCTCTCTCTCTCACTGTCCACTCTGCCTGTCAAAAAAAAAAAAAATACAAAAACAAAAGAAAAAAGTAAAATAAGCAAGAGTACAGAAATGCAGTATGCGCAAGAAACTTCCATGGTGACTTGACGTTGCCACCACGTCTCAACACAAGGCCATTTTTACCTCATTTTACAAAACTCTGGGTGCACTGACAATTGGAAAAATGTCTAAATGGTTGGGGTGGGCATTTGACTTACTGGTTAGGATGCTGGCCCACTCTGGAGCGCCTGGGTTTGAGTCCTGATTCCAGCTTCCTGCCAGCGTAGACCCTGGGAGGCAGCGGGTGATAGTTTGAGTGATTGAGTCCCGGCCACACACGTGGGAGACCTGGCCACAGCACCTGCCTCCGTCACGGACAGTTTGAGAAGCATCACCCCATTCACCTCAGGAGAGAGGCCTGACCTCTGTAAACCGTCCAGGCCGACCGTGGCCCTGCCCCCAAGCCTCCCAGCCTTGTCTCTAGCCACCTCCTGCACCCACATGCAGGTGCGCATGCGCACACGTGCACGTATCTCCCTCCTTGCCCTGTGGGCCGTTGCCGGCAGTGTTCCCCGCAGTGGGACTGTCCTTTCTTGCCGCTGCACCTGCCGACACCCAGTCCCCACTTCGAGGCCCAGCTCAGATTCCTCAGCAAAGCCCTCCCAACCTCCACCGCTGCCCTCCCCCCACTCCCAGCTGCTCTGCCTCAGATTCCCTCTCGCCTGGGCTTTCATAACGCCCACTCAGCTTTCCTTATGGCCGGCTCTCTCCTCCTGGGTGGGTAGAGAGGGCAAGCAGCCAGCCCTGAGCTGCATGGGTTCTGGGCCATCTACTGTCCTGATGTGGCCCTCCATGTCCACCTCAGCAAGGCCTGCATACCCCCTGCCCCACCCCTCAAGTCACCCTCCTTTCTAGGGGTCTTTCTCAGCAGTCATGGCTGGCACAGGACTAGGGCCAAAATTAGCGACATACAACATATTAAGGACTTTTTTTTTTTTTTGACAGGTAAAGTTAGACAGTGGGAGAGAGAGACAGAGAAAAAGGTCTTCCTTCCGTTGGTTCACCCCCCAAGTGGCCGCCACAGCCGGCGCGTTGCGGCCAGCGCACCACGCTGATCCGAAGACAGGAGCCAGGTGCTTCTCCTGGTCTCCCATGCGGGTGCAGGGCCCAAGCACTTGGGCCATCCTCCACTGCACTCCCGGGCCACAGCAGAGAGCTGGCCTGGAAGAGGGGCAACTGGGACAGAATCCAGTGCCCCGACCGGGACAAACCGGGGGTGCCGGCATTGCAGGCAGAGGATTAGCCTAGTGAGCCACAGCGCTGGCCAGGACTTTTTTTTTTTTTTCCAACAGAAAATCCTATTCGTATGTGATGTGTGATACAAAATTCAAAAGGCACAAAAGGAGATATAGTGGAGAGGTCTTCCACCCACTGGTTCACTCCCCAAATGGCCACAACAGCTGACGCTGGGCCAGGCTGAAGCCAGGAGCCCAGAACTCCATCTGGGTCTCCTATATGGGTGGCAGGGACCCAAGGACTTGAGCCATCACCTGGCTGCCTTAGAACGCACGTTAGCAGGGAGCTGGACTGGACACAGAGCAGGCACTCCAGTACAGATGTGGGCGGCTTGGACCAGCACCCCCTCCCCCCCTTCCCGGCATTTTCTGTGCATCGTCGTATCCATGCACAGCCGCATCCGGCACACACTCACCAGGAGAGGCTGGGGCTTGTTCTGCCACATGGCAAGGAAAGGAGCCCTGGTGATGGGTAGCGGGGCTGTTCCGGTCAGGGGGTGGCCTGGTGGCTGCTTTACTTCATTCACACAGCGGGGTGTTCCGGTGGAATCAGTTCCTGAAGCTGCTTCAAGCCTGAGAGGTGCTGGGCTCATGGGTCACTACCTCTTCTTCTGCTCGGATTCCTCGACCCATAGCAGGCGACTTTCCCAGCCACTGCCCCTATTCTAGCTGTGTGTCGGTTGGGGAAACTGAGGCAGAGAAAGGCCTCCGGGAACCTGCAGGTGGACAAGGGGCCTGAAAGAAAGAAGGCACAGAGGGGAGGAGGGCATGAGTTTCGCCTGGAGCAGGAGAGGCGAGCACAGCAATGCCCTGTCGTGTGAAGATGGGGACGAGCTGGGAGCACCCAAGGGGGGCCCCTGGGCGTGCAGAGGGGGTGGGGAAGCCTGGCACCAGGGGACGCTTCTGGGTGACTCCCGACTCAGAGCCCACCAAGCAGGACGGAGGGTGGAGGCCCAGCCAGGGCTGCAGGCAGGCAGGGGCCGGAGCAGGTGAGCCGGTGAGCCGCCCTGCGAGGGCAGAAGGCTGAGCCGCACCAGGGAGGCGGGGCCAAGCCTTCCAGTCCTCAGCCACCCTGTGACCACCCGTCGGAGGCGGGCAGGAAAGGATTGTGACTTTACTGCTGAGGAAACTGCAGCCCACAGAAGTTCAGAAACTTGTTGGGCGCGGGCGCTGCGGCACAGCAGGTAAAGCCGCCGCCTGCAGCGCCAGCATCCCGTATGGGCACCGGTTCAAGTCCCGGCTGCTCCACTTCCGATCCAGCTCCCTGCTAATGTGCCTGCGAAAGCAATGGAGGATGGCTTAGATGCAGGGGCCCCTGCACCCCCGTGGGAGACCTGGGTGGAGTTCCAGGTTCCTGGCTTCAGCCTGGACCAACCCTGGCCATTGTGGCTATCTGGGGAGCGAAGAACCAGCAGATGGAAGGTCTCTCTCTGTCTGTCTCTTCCTCTCTCTCTCTCCTCCCTCCTATTCAAATAAATAGATCTTAAGAAAAAGAAAAGACAAGAAATTTGTTGGAGTCCTTCCCCAGGACCTGAGCCCGGGCCTCTGTCACTGCACCCAGAGAGGTGACTCCTGGGCTGGAAGCTTCCTCATGGGGGCCCAGGCCCCCACCACACTGCCGCAGGACAGGGCGGGGCCTGTGGGGAAGACTGCCAGTCGCTCTGGTGTCTAGCAAGTGAGCTGGGGAGGAAGGCGGTGGGAGCAGGTTCCAAACTCCCCTCTCACTTGTCCTCGCCCATCTCTGTCTCAGGCTCCTGTGGCAGGAAAGTAGGCCAGTTTGGAATATGTCACGGATATTTTCAACATCCCCATCTGCATGCGAGCTGCGCACACACAGACAAGCAGGGTGGAGCCCGAGCCTGCCTGCTGGCTGAGACACACACCTGCTACCTCTGGGGCTGCGGATGGGCGTGGGGACCCCGGAGGGCACTGGGCAAGCGCCCAGCAGCCTGGACTGCGCCGCCCAGCACAGCAGCCTGTTTTCCCAGAGGAGCCGGAGGGGGACCACTGGGGGCTGCGCCCACCACCCCCTACCTCAGGACAGGCTCACCCGGGCTGGGGGCAGCACCAAGGAAGGCGCTGGGGAAGCGGGCTGTGAGCTCTACGGGAGAGGCAGCTGAGGTTCGATTTGAGGCTTCAAGGGGGAGTGGGGTTTTGCTGCGTGAAGAAGAGAAGGAGGCTGCTCCTGGCTGAGGGAAGCCGTTGCATAGGCCAGGGCCAGCTCGGGCTGTGTTGGCGCTGGTGAGGCCTCGGAGGTGGGAAGGGGTTGGAGGACTGACCGAGCCACAGTGGCAGAAGAGGTTGGGTGGGCTGGGCCAGGGCTGGGCACACCGTGGACACAGAGTACCAGCTCAGATGCTTGGGGCACACAGCAGGTGCCCACAGCAGGTGACCTGGTTAAGATCCAGCCTGTGGTTGAGGGCAGGAAGGGGGAGGGGTGCAGTGGGGGAGGGTTCTCCTCCAGACCGCAGGCTTCCTGACCTGTCCTCTGCTTGGCTGGCAGGGAGACCTCTCCTGGTTAGGAGGGCACCACTGTGAGAAGTAAAGTCCCCATGGGTGTCTCAGTGCCCAACCCACTTGAAGAGCCCAAGGTCAAGGTGAGGGTTGCATTTCAAGAGATTCTCCTGGGGCTAGTGCTGTGGTGCAGTGGGTTAACACCCTGGCCTGAAGCGCTGGCATCCCATATGGGCACCGGTTCAAGACTCCGCTGCTCCACTTCCCATTCAGCTCTCTGCTGTGGCCTGGGAGGGCAGTGGAGGATGGCCCAAGTCCCTGGGCCCCTGCACCCATGTGGGAGACCCGAAGGAGGCTCCTGGCTCCTGGCTTCGGATCAGCACAGCTCCTGCTGTTGAAGCCAATTGGGGAGTGAACCAGCGGATGGAAGACCTCTCTTTCTCTGTATCTCCTTCTCTTTGTGTGTAACTCTGACTTTCAAATAAATAAATAAATATTTAAAAAAGAGAGAGAGAGATTCTCCTGGGAGCCAGGTCTGTGGCCCCAGTTATGGGCTAAGCTGTCACTTGGGCAATGAATGCCAGCATCCCATACCGGGGTGCTGGCTGGAGTCTTGGGTACTCTGCTTCCAATCCAGCTCTCTGCTAATGCATCTGAAAAAAAAAAAAAAAAGTGGGAGATGGACCGAGTACTTGAGCCCCTGCCTCCGTGTAGAATACTGGGGAGGAGTTCCAGGCCCTGGTTTCAGCCTGGGCCAGCCCCAGCCATTGTGCCCATTTAGGGATGAACCAGCAGATGGAAGATCACTCTCGCTCACTTTCTCCCATTGCTCTGCCTTTCAAATAAAAAATTTAAAAAAAAGTTTCTGCCCTCTTAGGAGGGTAGAATTTGGGACTTTGAGGTTCAGACATCTGCATGTTTCTGCAGCCACATCACAGCGTGGAGGAAGCAGGAGCCAGACCCAGATGCCTTCTCACGCCTGGGCACACCGCCTCCTGCCTCCCCAGGCTCTGGGCCCCTTTGCTCCCAGTTTCCTCACCTGTGAACAGACCTGGGAGGATTAGCACAAGTGCACTCACTAATCACCAGTCACTTAGAGAAGTGCCTGATGCTGCCTCAGCTCAGCCAATGCTTGCTGAGCAGCCGCTGGGGGCCCGAGCGCCTTCTGGGTGTGGCGCTGTAACCAGGAAGAAAACCGAGGGCCCCCCCACCCCAGAACAGGGTGAGGACGGAGAGGAGGGAGCCCTCAGCCGGCGCCGCCTCCTGGCTGTGGGGCTTCCCACACGCAGGCGCCGGCACCGTCCGCCCCGCTCTGGTCCCCGTGAGACCTGCAGAGAGCTCTCAGCTCCCTATCTTTTTTTTTTTTTTTAACAGTTCTTCTTTTTTTTTTTTTTTTTTAAGATTTATTTATTTATTTGATAGAGTTACACACAAAGAGAAGGAGATACAGAGAGAGAGAGAGGTCTTCCATCTGCTGGTTCACTCTCCAGTTGACTGCAATGGTCAGAGCTGGGCTGATCTGAAGCCAGGGGCTAGGAGCTTCCTCCAGGTCTCCCACATGGGTGCAGGAGCCCAAGGACTTGGGCCATCTTCCACCACTCTCCCAGGCCATAGCAGAGAGCTGGATCGGAAGTGGAGCAGCCGGGACTTGAACCGGCACCCACATGTGATGCTGACACTGCAGGCAGTGGCTTTACCCAGCTTTACCCGCTGCACCACAGCGCTGGCCCCAGCTCCCGGGCCATGTCTGGGCCAGGTGGCACCAGTGGCTTTGGACTGGGTGATGAAGGTGCACACTGCACTTCACGTTCCCTCTCTTCCCAGGACCCACAGCCTCTGTCCCTTGTCCCATTGCAGACTAACAGCTGTGTGGCCAACCATCCAGGTCCAGCCCTGAATCTGATGCTACTCTTTTAGTTTTGTTTTGTTTTGTTTTGACAGGCAGACAGACTGTGAGAAAGAGAGAAATTCCACCTGCTGGTTCAGTCCCCAAATGCCCACAATAGCTGGAATTGAACCAGGTCAAAGCGGGGAGCCTCGAACTCAGTCCAGGTCTCTCTGTGGGTATCAGAAACCCAAGCACTGGAGCCATCACCTGTTGCCTTCCAGGGTGCGCATGAGCAGGATGCTGCATTTGGAAGCAGAGCCGGGACTTGAACCCACACCTCCAAATACGGGCTGTGGACGTCCCAAGCAGCATTTTATTCATCTTAATGGAGGTGGAAAAGCTGGGGCTCAGGGGACACCACTGAGACCCTCACGCTGCCCTGAGTGGGGGGGCCTCCAACTGCTCACCTTTAAGGGGTGGGGCAGACTCAGCCTGGATCAGCGAAGGCGTTGGGGTGAGCTTCTGGACTAAGCCAAGGGGCTCCTCATAGAAAGACAGGAAATCAGAGGGGGCCATTTTTTTTTAAGATTTGTTTATTTACTTGAGAGGCAGAATTGCAGACAGAGAGAGGTAGAGATAGACAGAGAGGTCTTCCATCTGTTGGTTCACTCCCCAGAAGGCCACAAAGGTTGCAGCTGGGCCTATCCAAGGCCAGGAGCCAGGAGCTTCTTCCATGTCTCTTTATTTATTTGACAGTCAGAGTTATACACACAGAGAGAGAAGGAGAGGCAGAGAGAGAGAGAGAGAGAGAGAGAGAGAGGGAGAGAAAGAGAGAGGTCTTCCATCCGTTGGATCACTCCTCAATTGGCAGCAACAGCCGGAGCTGGGCTGATCCAAAGCCAGGAGCCAGGAGCTTCTTCTAGGTCTCCCACACAGGTGCAGGAGCCCAAGGACTTGGGCCATCTCCTGCTGCTTTCCCAGGCCATAGCAGAGAGCTGGATCGAAAGTGGAGCAGTCAGGACTTGAACCGGCGCCCATGTGGGATGGCGGTACTGCAGGCGGTGACTTTACCCTCTACGCCACACCACTGGCAGAGGGGCCATTCTTAAGCACTTAGGATTTATTTATTTATAAGCATTTATTATTATTTATAGTTACTTATTCACTTGGGCTATTTACTATTATAACTAATAACTAATTTTATTATTGTTTATAATCATTTATTTATAATCCATGTATATAAAATCCCATTTCAGAGCTGAGAAAACCAAGGCACAGAAAAGTGGAGTCACCCAAGAAATCCCAAGACCCTGCTCATCTCCACCTTGGTCTTGTGGGTCCTTGCCTGCGTTCAACTTCCAGACCGCGCTGGGCTCCAGGCCCCACGTGTCACTAGGTGGGGGCGGGAGCTGGGGCCATAACCTGGGCAGGAAGAATCTCACCCCTCCCCAAGGTTGTGGTCGTGGTCATTACTGCCTCTGTCATTGTCAGGGCTTCTGGGGCAACAGCCCCATCTCTCTCAGCCCAGACCTCAGAGTCCTGACACGGGGCCGGAGCTGGGAGGTAGGGGCCGGCCTCTCTTAGCTGCATCCAGAGCAACCTCCTATTGCCTCCTCTGTCCACCTGGGCCACCCTCTGGCCCCTCATCCATGTTGCCCCTCACCAGCCAGCATTACCTCTCCTTTGACATCCTAGTTCCTAGTGCATTCTGGGAAACTCCCGCGTCCCAGCCTCTTGGTCCTGCAACCTTCGCAAGCAACGCCCCATCCGGACGTGCCCACGTTTTCCTCCCTGACTGCTGCTTCTGCTCCCTTTGTCCGGCAAATCCTCACACAAGTGTCCTCAGTTGCCCGTCACCTCGCCCTTCTGCTCTCTCCCGTCTTCACTTCCTCCCCTGCTCTGCCCAGAGTCCCTGACTTACAGGATCCTCTTTGCTCCCCACCCTCGGTCTTACGTGCTTGCACTGCCTGGCCTTGAACTCCTGACTGAAGATGGCTACCTAGGCTTCCTGAGAACCCTTTGAAACGACAGAGAAGAGGCCCGTAGGAGTTCCAAAGCACGGAAGATTATGCGGATGGCGGATCCTAGCAGAGAAGAGGAGATGGCGACTCCACAGAGGGCTCCACTGAAAGTAAGAATTTCCCCTAAGGGACCTTAGGTTTCCTGACAAGCACAGAACCAGGCAGAGGTGTCCACCCTCGCGGTCCCTTTTCAGTACCGTCCTGGAGGCTGTAGCCAGGGCGACAAAGCAAAGGGAAAAAAGCAAAGATTTGAAAAAGCTTTGAAAGGAGGAAACCGTTCACAGACAGCGTGAACTTCCAGGTGGGCGATGTGAGGAAATCTAAAGATGACTACAAGAACCGGTCCGTGAGTTTAGCAAGACTACAGGGTATAAGGTCAGTGCACAGCAATCAGTTCTGTTTCTACATACTGGCAAATGAACTGAAATGGAAACCTTAAAAAATAACTTATACAATAACATCAAACATATGAAATACTTAGGATTAAGTCTGACAGAGGCTATACCAGCCCTGTAACAGGAAATGACAAAGCACCGTTCAAAGACGTTAAAGAGACCCAACAAATGGGGAAATACACTGGTCTCACAGATAGGAAGACTCCATACTGTTAAGAAGTCAATAGACCCAGTTCAATACAACCCCAAATTCCCGGTGGACTTCTTTGGTAGAAACTAACAAACTGACCCTGAAATCCATACGCAAGTGCAATGCACTTGGAATTGTCAAAACAGCTTTGAGAAGGAGGAGAGGGCGTCTGGTGCAGTGGGTAAGACACCACTGGGGGGCCGGCGCTGTGGCATAACGGGGGAAGCTGCTAACTGCAGGCCAGCATCCCATATGGGTGCCTGTTCGGGTCCCGGCTGCTCCACTTCTGATCCAACTCCCTGCTAATGCGTCTGGGAAAGCAGCAGAGGATGGCCCAAGTGGGAATGGACCCCTGCGCACACGTGGGAGATCTGGAAGAAGCTCCTGGCTCCTGGCTTCAGATCAGCCCAACTCCAACCATTGCAGCCATTTGGGGAGTGAACCAGCAGATGGAAGACCTCTCTCTCTCTCTCTCTCTCTGTAACTCTGCCTTTCAAATAAATAAATTAATAATAATAATAAAAAAAAGTCACCACTTGGGATGCCCACACCTTGTACCAGAGTACCTGGGTTGCAGCCCCAGCTCCAGGTGCAGTTCCAGCTTCCTTCTAATGGACACTGTGGGAGGCAGCAGGTGATGGCTCCAGTACCTGGGTCGCTGCCACCGATGAGGGAGACCCAGATGAAGTGCGGGGCTCCTGACTCCAGCCTGGCCCGGCCCTAGCAAAGGTGGGTATTTGGGGAGGGAACCAGCGACTGGGAGATCTCTGTGGGTTTGTCTCTGTGTATGATTGTGTCTCTGCCTTCCAAATAAATAAATAAAAAAAAATTTTTTAAAGTTTAAAGATTGTAAAAAAGAACAAAAAGGGAGAAAAATTGGAGGACTGATATTACTTAACTTAAAGATTATTATAGAGCTATACCAATCAAGACAGTGGTATTTTGTCATCAAGACAGGCAAATAGATCAAGAGAACAAGAATAGAAAAATCATAAATAGACCTACACAATATAGCCAATTTATTTTCTTTTTTTAAAAGGAAAAGATCTTTCTTTTTTAAACTTTCTTTTCTTAAAAAGATATTTATTTATTTATTTATATACTTTTTTTTTTTTTTTTTGACAGGCAGAGTGGACAGTGAGAGAGAGAGACAGAGAGAAAGGTCTTCCTTTTCCCTTGGTTCACCCCACAGTTTCTACCAGGCTGCCGCACAGCGCTGATCCGAAGCCAGGAGCCAGGTGCTTCTCCTGGTCTCCCATGCTGGTGCAAGGCCCAAGGACTTGGGCCATCCTCCACTGCACTGCTGGGCCACAGCAGAGAGCTGGACTGAAAGAGGAGCGACCGGGACAGAAACCGGCACCCCAACCGGGATTAGAACCCAGGGTGCCGGTGCCGCAGGTGGAGGATTAGCCTATTGAGCTGTGGCGCCAGCCTATTTATTTACTTTGAAAGATTTATTTATTTGGAAGTCAGAGTTACACAGAGTGAGAAGGAGAGGCAGAGAGAGAGAGAGGTCTTTCATACACTGGTTCACTCCCCAGTTGGCTGCAACGGCCAGAGCTGTGCCCATCCGAAGCCAGGAGCCAGGAGCTGCATCCGAGTCTCCCATGTGGGTGCAGGGGCCCAAGGACTTGGGCCATCTTCTACTGCTTTCCCAGGCCACAGCAGAGAGCTGGATAGGAAGAGGAGCAGCTGGGACTCGAATCGGCGCCCATATGGGATGCCGGCGCTTCAGGCCAGGGCGTTAACCCACTGTGCCACAGCGCCGGCCCCAAGATCTTTCTTTTTTAAAAAATTATTTAATTTTTTAAAAAACAGAGAGAAATAGTGACACAGGGAGATCTTCCATCTGCTGCATTTTCCCCCAAATGCCTGCATCAGCCAGGACTGGGCCAGGCTGAAGCCAGGAGCCAGAAACTCCATCCAGATGTCCCACTCGAGTGGCAGCAACACAGCTACGGGGCCATCACCTGCTGCTTTCCAGGGTGCACCTACGCAGGGAGCTGGAATCACAGTCAGAGCCGGGCTGGGACTTGAACTAGGCACTCAGTGTGGGATGTGGGTGTCCCAAAGGGCATCGGCACCAGCGTACCAGATCCCCGCCCCTCAGCTGACCTCCTGCAGATGGAAGGCTGTCTGGAGGCTGGTGCTCGGGCGACTCTAACGGGTGCTACTTCAGAGCCACCTCCCTGCTATGGCCAGGAAAAGCAGCTGAGGATGGCCCACATCCTCGGGCCGCTGCTACCCCTGGGGAGACCCTGGTGGAGTTCCAGACTCCTGGATTTGGCCTGGCCTGGCCCAGCCCTGACCATTGCAGTCATCTGGGGAGTGAACTAGCAGATGAAAGACTTTCTCTCTCTCTCCCTCTCTCTGTTATTCTGCCTTTCAAGGAAATAAAAGAAACCTTAAAAAAAAAAAAAAAAGACAACCTAGTAGACGAAGGATAGGCTTTTCAACAAATGGGTTCTGGAAACATGGGTATCTATATATAAAATCAAATCAAATACTTCCTATCACATATAAAAATTAACTCAGAGTGAATCACAGATCTATATATACAGCCAACAAATTTTAAAATTCTAGAATAAAATATAGGAGAAAATCTTTGTGACTTTGGGTTAGGCAGAGATTTCTTAGATGAAAGAAAATATTGAAAAATTAGACTTCATCAAATTTAATGACTTCTGCTGTTTGAAAGACACCATGAACAGAATGAGCACAAAAGCCACAGGTTAGAGAGGAGTCTTTGCAAAGCATCCGGGTGGTAAAGGACACTTAACCAGAATATACCAAGAACCACCAAAAATCACTAATAAAACAAACAATGCGGCCGGCACCGCGGCTCACTAGGCTAATCCTCCGCCTGTGGCGCTGGCACCCTGGGTTCTGGTCCCAATCGGGGCGCCGGTTCTGTCCCGGTTGCTCCTCTTCCAGGCCAGCTCTCTGATATGGCCCGGGAAGGCAGTGGAGGATGGCCCAAGTGCCTAGGCCCTGCACCAGCATGGGAGACCAGGAGGAAGCACCTGGCTCCTGGCTTCGGATCGGCGCAGCGGCCATTGAGGGGTGAACCAAGGGAAAAGGAAGACCTTTCTCTCTGTCTCTCTCTCTCACTGTCCACTCTGCCTGTCAAATAAATAAATAAATAAATAAATAAATAAAACAATGCAATTTCCAACATGGGTGCAAGGGGCAGGCACTGAGGCCCAGCAGGTTAAGCCACCCACTTGGGATGCCCACATCCCCCATGCGGAGCGCCTGGGGTCCAGCTGCACCTGTGCTTCCCACCCAGCCCCCTGCTAATGTACCCAGGAGGCAGCAGATGCTGTCCAAGGACTTGGGTTCCTGTCACCCATGTGGGACACCTGGGTGGGGTCCCAGGTTTCTTTCTTTCTTTTTTTTTTTTTTTTTTTTGACAGGCAGAGTGGACAGTGAGAGAGAGAGACAGAGAGAGAAAGGTCTTCCTTTTGCCGTTGGTTCACCCTCCAATGGCCGCCGCTGCAGCCGGCGCACCGTGCTGATCCGATGGCAGGAGCCAGGAGCCAGGTGCTTTTCCTGGTCTCCCATGGGGTGCAGGGCCCAAGCACCTGGGCCATCCTCCACTGCACTCCCTGGCCATAGCAGAGAGCTGGCCTGGAAGAGGGGCAACCGGGACAGAATCCGGCGCCCCGACCGGGACTAGAACCCGGTGTGCCGGCGCCGCAAGGTGGAGGATTAGCCTATTGAGCCACGGCGCCGGCTTGGGGTCCCAGGTTTCTGGCTTCAGTGTGGCCTAGCTCTAGCTGTTGTGAACATTTGGGGAAGGAACCAGTGGATAGACGAACTTTCTTCCTTTCTATCGCTCTCTCTCTGCCCGAGCTGACATTTAGCCCAGTGGTTATGATGCCTGTGTAAAAAAAAAAAAAAAAAAAAAACAACAACAACAACAACAAACTGTTAGACCCTCTGAGTGAGGATGCTAACACGTCAAGAGGCACACCCCAAAGACTCAGAGTCCAGACCAGCTGATGCAAAAGCAAGAGGATTTATTTGGCGTCTGCACAGACGGGCCTCCTGAACTCGGGAGTCCAGAGAGCGCCCCCAGTACAAAGCCACACGGTTTATATACCCGCAGCGACCTATCAAAAGCATATAGAGTCCATGCACACAGCAGTCTAATCCATGAGCTGATCATGTGAAAGGCATGTGTCTTCTATCCAGTCAGCTACGGGATCACATGGGAGGCATGCACCTTGTCGCCATTTTGTTGTTTACTTCTTTAGTAGTTCCTTTCCCTGTCAGCGCCATCTTGTTCACCCTGAGGGGGGATGACATCTCGCTCCCTTCATTCCCCTGGAGGGAGAGCAGCGTCCTACTTCCCACACCGTTATTTGAGTATTAGGAGGCATACAAACTGGGTTAGGTCTTAGCACAGCCAGGCACAAGTGTCGCAGCTAGCTAAGCATAGGGTCCCTTATTTTATAGCTGCACCTAATTTTAGCTCTGGGGGAAAAAGTTTAGGGCTGTAATTTTAAACTTTAATTTTTATTTGGGGCAAAGGTGACTTCTTGTTTTTAATGGTATTGGCTTAGGTCACTCCATCTTGGTTTGATTTTTAAGGTTCTTCAAAAACCAAAACCAAAACCAAAAACAAAAAAACAAGCCACCCCACCTACATCCTACTACATCCTAAGCTCGGACTCCAGGCTCCAGCTTCCAGTCACTGGAGGCAGCAAGAATGGCTGAAGCAATGAAGCTCCCGCCACCCACGTGAGAGAGGAGACTTGGACCGACCTCCTTGCTCTGGCTTTTGCCTGACCTTGTCCCTGCCATTGTAGGCATTCAAGAGTGAACCAGTGATGGGAGCTCTCGTCATCTCTCTCTTAACTAATAAATGTAAAAACTTTAAAAAGGCATGTGCTATATGAAAGATACTGCTGTTACTCTTTCTGGACTACTTGCTGTATTGCTCTGTTTGTTTACTTGGTTATTCCACACATGTTTGCAAAATACCTACCCTGTGTGAAGGTAAAGCCTCTTCTTACTGTAATTCCAAATGTTTTCTGCTATAGTTGTAACGAAAGTAATTCCCCTCTGGTTCATTGTTTTATTTTAAAAAACTTGTTTTCTTTTTTTCAAAGAGATGCAGAGTCACAGAAACAGAGGGAGAGACAGAAAGAGAGAAAGAGAGGTCTACCATCCACTGGTTCACTCCTCACATGGCCACAATGGCCAGAGCTGTGCCAATCCAAAGCCAGGAGCCAGGAGCTTCTTCCAGTTCTCCCATGCAGGTGCAGGGGCCCAAGCCCACCCATATGGGATGCAGGCACCACAGGCAGAGGCTTAACCTGCTATGCTACAGCGCTGGCCCCTAAAAAGCTTGTTTTCTGCTCTTGGTATCCATTTACTCTTCCAGATGAGCTTCAGAATTATCTTTCCTAGCTTCAGTGAAAGGCTTCCACTGGAGTTTTGATGTGTGATTGTGCGGAATCTGTAGAGCAGTTTGGAGCAACCTGACAGATTTATCACAGGAAGTTTCTTCATTTGGGAAAATGGCATACAGCTCTCCACTTATTCAGATCTTTTTTTTTTTTTTTAAATAAAGATTTATTTATTTGAAAGTCAGAGTTACAGAGAGGCAGAGAGAGAGAGGTCTTCCATCCACTGGTTCATTCCCAAATGTCCACAACGGCTAGGGCTGTGCCCATCCGAAGCCAGGAGCCAGGAGCTTCTTCCGGGTCTCCCACGTGGGTGCAGGGGCCCAAGGACTTGGGCCATCTTCCACTGCTTTCCCAGGCCATAGCAGAGAGCTGCAGATCTTTTTTAAAAAAAGATTTATTTATTTATTTATTTGAAAGGCAGAGTTATATGTAGAGAAAAGGAGATACAGAAAGAGGCAGAGACAAAGATCTTCCATCTGTTTACTTGGTTATTCCAACCCCAAACAATTGCAATGGCCGAAGCTGGGCCAGGCTGAAGCCAGGAGCCAGGATCTTCTTCTGGGTCTCTCACATGGGTAGAGGGGCCCAGGGACTTGGGCCATCTTCACTGCTTTCCCAGGCCATAGCAGAGAGCTGGATTGGAAATGGAGCAGCCTGGACTCAAAGTGGCACCCATATGGGATGCCGGCACTGTAGGCGGTGGCTTTACCTACTATGCCACAGTGTCAGGCCCTTAGGTCTCCTTCTCCTTCTCCTTCTCCTTCTCCTTCTCCTTCTCCTTCTCCTTCTTCTTAAGATTTATTTATTTATTTGAAGGCAGAGTTACAGAGAAACAAAGGCACAGAGAGAGAGAGAGAGAGAGAGAGAGAGGTCTTCCATCTGCTGGTTCATTCCCTAGATGGCCATAACAGGCGGAGCTTTGCCGAGCAGGAGCGGGGAGCTTCTTTACTTCTTCACTTCCAGGTCTCCCCCATGGGTGCAGGGCCCCACGCACTTGGGCCTTCTTCCACTGCTTTCCCAGGCCACAGCAGAGAGCTGGATCAGAAGTGGAGCAGCTGGCGCCGCGGCTCACTAGGCTAATCCTCCGCCTTGCGGTGCCGGCACACCAGGTTCTAGTCCCGGTCGGGGTGCCGGATTCTGTCCCGGTTGCCCCTCTTCCAGGCCAGCTCTCTGCTGTGGCCCGGGAGTGCAGTGGAGGATGGCCCAGGTGCTTGGGCCCTGCACCCGCATGGGAGACCAGGATAAGTACCTGGCTCCTGCCTTCAGATCAGCGCGGTGCGCTAGCTGCAGCTCGCCAGCTGCGGCGGCCATTGGAGGGTGAACCAATAGCAAAAAGGAAGACCTTTTTCTCCGTCTCTCTCTCACTGTCCACTCTGCCTGTCAAAAAAAAAAAAAAAAAAAAAAAAAAAAAAAAAAAAAGTGGAGCAGCCGGGACTAGAACCGGCACCCATACGGGATGCCAGCACCACAGGTAGGGGCTTTATGTGCTGTGCCACGGCGCCAGCCCCCTTCAGATCTTGTGTGTCCTCGATAAAGTTTGTTCCTGTGTATTTTGTTATGAATTAAATCACTTTTTTCTAGCATTTTGTCGTTTTCTATCTCCTTGAAAGGCAGAGACAGGGACAGAAAGAGAGAGAGGACGAGCAATCACTAGAACTCTCACCGCTGGCTCACTGCTCAAATGCCCACAATGACGGGGCCAGAGTCAGAGCCAGGAGCTGGGAACTCTGTCCACCGAGCCCAGGTCAGGGGCAGGAATCCAGTTACCTGAGCCCTTCGCGCTGCCTCCTAGGGTTTGCGTGGGCGGGAAACTGGAATCAGGAGCCCGAGCCAGGAACTGAAAGCAGGCACTCCAACGTGGAACAAGGGTGTCTTGGCTGCTAGGCCAAACGCCCACTCCTCTAATATGAAAACAAAATAATAATGAAAAAGAAAACTATTGATTTTGTGTGGCTTTTTAAAAAAAAGATCTATTTATTTATTTGAAAGGCAGTTACAGAGGGAGAGAGACAGACAGAGAGACAGAGAGACAAAGAGAGACCGTCCATCTGTTGGCTCACTCTCCAAATGGCAGCAACAGCTGGACTGGGCTGATTTGAAGCCGGGAGCCAGGAGCTTCATCAGTGCCCACATTGGATGCTGGCACCATGGGTGGCGGATTAACCCGCTGTGCCACAACACCAGCCCCCAGCAACTGATTTTGAATATTTGTTTTATTTAACTCCCACTTATAGAAAGTCTTCAGTTGTATCTGTAACTTTTCTTAAAAAAAAAAAAAAGAAAATATTGGAGCCAGCGCTGTGGCACAGTGGGTTAATGCTCTGGCCTGAAGCGCCGGCATCCCATACGGGCGCCGATTCAAGACCCGGCTGCTCCACTTCCGATCCAGCTCTCTGCTATGGTCTGGGAAAGCAGTAGAAGATGGTCCAAGTCCTTGGGCCCCTGCACCTACGTGGGAGACCCAGAAGAAGCTCCTGGCTCCTGGCTTCGGATGGGCACAGCTCCGGCCGTGGCAGCCAATTGGGGAGTGAACCAATGGATGAAAGACCTCTCTCTGCCTCTCCTCTCTCTGTGTAACTCCCTGACTTTCAAATAAATAAATAAATCTTTTTTTTAAAAAAAAAAGAAAGCAATAAAATCATCTACATATAGTGGTGGTTTTGCTTTTTCCCCCAATATTTACTTCTCCTTTTAAAAATTAATTGATTGATTTAAAATGTAAAATTATTTTCAATTTTGTTTGAATGATGGAGAAAGGGTTCTTTTCTTTTTCACTGCTGGTTCACTCCCTAAATGCCCACACAGCCAGGACCAGGCCAGGCGGAGACCAGGAGCCGGGAACTCAGCCTGGGCCTCCCACTGCTGTTCCCAGGGCCCCGTTAGCAGGCAGCTGCACCCAAGAGGAGGAGCCCAGACTTGAAGCAGGCGCCCGGACATGGGGTGCAGATGTCCCCTCAGTGCCTCGCTTCTTTTTTTTTAACATTAGCCCCTTTGTTTTGATCATTGCTTCTTTTTATTTATCTTTTATAGCTTTATTGAGTTCATTGACAATGAACTCAATATGACTAAACTGCGTATATCTAGAAGGTACAGTTAGAGGTCTTCACGTGTGCAAACACCCTGGAAGCCAGCATTATGAGCTGGAACACGTTCATCGCTGCCCGGAGCCCTGTGCCTTCTCTTACCTCCACCCCTTCCCTCCGCTGCCTTCACTCCAGGAACCACTGCTCTGTGTTTGCCTTTTCTAGAGTCTGTCTATGTATGTGGAATCATAGAGTATATACTTTCGTGAAATTTTTATTTGTTTAACATTTTATTTTCAAGGCATAGAGAAAAGGACAGGGAGAGAGACAGACAGTACGATAGATCCCCCCTCTCCTGGTTCACTCCCCAGATGCCTGCAACAGCCAGGTGTAGGCCAGGCCAAAACCAGGAGCAGAGAACTCAGCCCAGGTCTCCCACACGGATAGCAGGAGCCCTATGACAAAAGCCATCACTGTGGCCTCCCAGAGTCTGCATCAGTCAGGAGCCAGAGCTGGATAGGAAACCCAGGCACTCTGCCTGACATCATGACCGGTGTCTTGAAGCTAGGCCAAATGCTTGTCCCTGAATATTTTAATATAAAGCTTACCATGCATTTATTTTTTTAACCAGAGTTATTTAGTTATTTATTTGAAAGGCAGAGTTGCAGAGAGAGGGGGAGAGACTGGGAAAGAGAAAGAGATGTTCCGGCCGGCGCCGCGGCTCACTTGGCTAATCTTCCGCCTTGCGGCGCCGGCACACCGGGTTCTAGTCCCGGTTGGGGCGCCGGATTCTGTCCCAGTTGCTCCTCTTCCAGTCCAGCTCTCTGCTGTGGCCAGGGAGTGCAGTGGAGGATGCACCAGCATGGGAGACCAGGAGAAGCACCTGGCTCCTGGCTTTGGATCAGCACAGTGCGCTGGCCATGGCGGCCATTGAGGGGTGAACCAACGGAAAAGGAAGACCTTTCTCTCTGTCTCTGTCTCTCTGTCTCTCTGTCTCTCTCTCTCTCTCACTGTCTAACTCTGCCTGTCAAAAGAAAAAAGAGAAGAAGGAGATGTTCCATCTGCTCCTCACTCCCCAGATGTCTACAACGGCAGGGCAGGGCTGAGTCAGGATCCTGGAACTCTATCCAAGTCTCCCGGATGGGTGCAGGGACCCAAGGACTTGGGCCATCCTCCACTGCTTTCCCAGGCACATTAGTAGGGAGCTGGATCTGAAATGGAGCTGCCAGGACTCAAACTGGTGCCCAGATGGGATGTCAACATGGCAGGCAGCAGCTTAACCCGCTGCACCACAACACTGGCCTCTATAAGGTATTTCTATTAAACATTGCAATCTCAATGTGCCCCAAATGGACTCAATGCCCTGTCTCACCTCCCAGCCTCCCCTCCCCCGCTCTTGCCCCTCTTCGTGCTTCAGGCACCACAGACAGGAAAAGTGGTCACTTCCCATCCCTTCCACTGCCCACCTGCCCACGCTGCCCACGCATTCTCCCATTCAGCTTTCCAGTCTAAGATCTCTCTCAATCTCCACCTCCCACAGCATGGGAATTTAGCACATGATAAAAACAGCATTCTAAACCAGCAAAGAAAGGAAACAGCCCCGAAACAAGGCTCTCTCCATCTATGAAAAATAAATATGTCGTATCCATACATAAGAATGAAGCCCAGATGGACTAAATATCTAAGTATAAAGAGTATAAAAACTCCAGAAAGAAATAGAGCAGGATTTTTAAAAATATAATTTGGGGATATAATTTGGAGAGAACTTTTCTAAGACCTGGCAATTCATAAGCCATTAAAAAAAAAAAAAACACTCAGAAAGATTTGATTATAGTGAAAGGCACCAGGAAGTTAAAATTTGAATGCTAAACTGGAAGGTTAGAGTACTTAAGGTGTAGATGGGGTTAATTACCATCCCTAATCTACAAAGAGCTCCTACAAAACTGTAGGAAAAAAGTGAGAAACACCCAGTGGCAAGGAGAAGACCAAGTATAGAACGAATGCAAAAAGCTAATAAACGTACAAAAATTCTCTGACACCAGGGTCAGAGAAATGCAAATTAAAATAAAAAGGAGTTACCATTTTTGTCTGTTCCATTGGCAAAAATTTAATACAGCTGATAATGTTCTGCTTTCACGTAAATGTGGGTAAAAGGGACACAGTGAGATGCAAAAGGCCTCTTGGAGGCAGCTTGTCAGCCTGCATCAAAGTGCTGAACAGGTCCTTTGAGCAGCTCTCCACGGAAACCTGCAGCTTTAGTCTTCAGGCAGCCGTTGGCCCTCCTCCGGCCACGCTCCCCAGCTCCCGGGCCTGCCGCCCGCCCGTCTGGGAGGCAGTGATGGTGGGTACCAGCCACCCAGGAGGGAGACAGGGCTGAGTTCCTGGCTCCTGGTTTCCTCTAGGGAATTTGGGGGTGAACCAACAGATGGCAGTGCGCTCTCTTGCTCTCTCTCTGCCTCTCAGTGAATTATTTTTAAAAATCGGGAACTGGCATTGTGGTGTAGCAGGTAAAGCTGCCACCTGTGATGCCAGCATCCCATATGGGTGCTGGCTCAAGGCCTGGCCTAGCCCAGGGGAGTAAACCAGTGGACAGAAGATCTCACCCTGTCTCTCTCTGTCTCTGTCTCTCTCTCTCCCTGTCTCTCTGTAACCCTGTCCAAATAAATAAATAAATAATCTTTTAAGAAAATTAGCACAGCTGTTGTTGAGGACAAAAAACGATCCATAAGACTGTAGAGGTTGATTCTATTTTGAGTTGTAAAGTCTCTGCCTCTGAGCAGAAAATGTGCCCTTAGGAGTGGCAAGGGGAGCCCAGGGGATCCACACAGCTCCAGGGTCTGAATGTTTCCAAAGAGCTGCAGCAGCCAGTCGACAAATATTGACACAGCACCTGTCCTGATACACCCCTGCTGTAGGCTGGGGCACAGAATCTGACCAGACAGACAGAATGCCTGCTCTCCCGGTGGGCAGAGACAACAGTACTTTAAGAAACAATAATATTAATGAAAGAAATAGCAAAAAAAAAAAAAAAAAAAAGACAGACAGACAGACAAAATAAAATAATACTATCTAGAAAGAATGATGACTCCAGCTGCCGCATTCGCTGCGCCGGCCCCCAGGCAGCCCAGGCAGTTAGCGTCACTAGAGAAAAGCAGTGCGCAGAAGACGCGGGGGTCCCCAGGGTTGCGGGGGTCCCCAGGGTTGCGCGCAGCCCGGGCTCGGCTCGCACATCCTCCTGTGGTTCTGCAGTCCTCTCCCTCTCCTGCTCTCCAGAATGGCAGCTTCCTCACCTCCCAACCTCCTTCCTTAAACCGCTTAGCAGAGTGACGGCAGCAGCTGTCAGGACCCTGTCATTCCCCACGCCCGGTGACCGTGAGGGTGGATGTGGCCACGCCCTTGTTTTGGCCAAAGAAAGGTGCACAGGAGTGATGGGTGTTGCCTCCATGTGGACACTTTTTTTTTTTTTTTTTTAAGATTTATTTATTTATTTGAGAGTCAGAGTTACACAGAGACAGGAGAGGCAGAGAGAGGGAGGTCTTCCATCCACTGGTTCACTCCCCAATTGGCCGCAGCGGCCGGAACTGCGCCGATCCAAAGCCAGGAGCTTCTTCTGGGTCTCCCACGGGGGTGCAGGGGCCCAAGGACTTGGACCATCTTCTACTGCTATCCCAGGCCATAGCAGAGAGCTGGATCGGAAGTGGAGTGGCCGGGGCTAGAACCGGCGCCTATATGGGATGCCGGCGCTTCAGGCCAGGACGTTAACCCACTGTGCCACAGCGCCAGCCCCTCCATGTGGACACTTTTAAGAACTCTTTTTTCTTAAGATTTATTTTATTTATTTCAAAGGCAGAGTGACAGAGAGAGAGAGAGAGAGAGAGAGAATGAATCTTCAATGGGCTGGTTCCTTCCCAAAATGACCACAGTGGTGGAGGCTGAGGTTGAAGCCAGGAGGCAGGAGCCAGGTGCTTGAGCCGTCACGTGCCGCCTCCCAGGATTTACGTTGGCCGGAAGCCACAATTCAGAGTGACGTCAGGGGGCCCAGCACTGTAGCAGGCTGACCCTCCGCCTGTGGAGCTGACATCCCCTATGAGCACTGGTTCAAATCCCAGCTGCTCTTCTTCGATCCAGCTCTCTGCTAATGGGCCCCTGCACCCTTGTGGGAGACCTGGATCAAGTTCCTGACTCCTGGCTTCAGATCAATCCAGCTTCAGCCATTCTGACCATCTGGGGAGTGAACCAGGAGATGGAAGACCTCTCTCTCTCTCTCTCTCTCTCTCTCTCTCTCTGCATCTGTAATCCTACCTTTCAAATAAAAATATAAATCTTTTAAAAAAATCGAAATTCAAGTTTAAAGTATTTGCAGGGATGTGGATGGGGAGGACGGGCATGTGGCACAGCAGTCAGGATGCCTGTATCCTGGGGCTGGTGTTGTGGTATAGAGGGTTAAGCCACTGCCTGCAACTCTGGCATTTTATGGGCGCCAGTTCAGATCTCAGCAGCTCCACTTTCGATCCAGCTGTCTGAAGATGGCCTGAGTGTTTGGACCCCTGCCACCCACACGGGGGATCTGGATGCAGTTCCTGGCTCCTGGCTTCAGCCTGGCCCAGTCCTGGCCCTTGCAGCTATCTGGGGAGCGAACCAGTGGATGGAAGACCTCTCTCTCTCTCTCTCTCTCTCTCTCTCTCTCTCTCTGTGTGTAACTCTTTCAAATAATAATATTTTTAAAAATAGTTTTATCCACACAATGAGATTTTACTCCATTTCACAACCAGCTTCCTGCTAATGCCCATCTTAGGAGGAATCAAGTGACTTGGGTCCCTGCCACCCACATGGGAGACTGATTGAGTTCTGGGCTCTTCGCTTTGGCCCAGCCTATCTCTGGTTGTTGTGGGCATTTGGGGAGTGAACCAGGGGACAGAAGATTTCTGTCTCTCATGTACTCTGCCTTTCAAATAAATGAGTACACGGGCCAGCGTGGTGGTCCAGGGTTAAGCCATCACTTGTGTCGCTGGCCTCCTATATCAGAGCACTGGTTTGAGCCTAGGCTGCTCCGCTTCCAAGCCAGCTCTCTGCTAATGTGCCCGGGAAAACAGCGGATGATGAGCCAAGTGCTTGGCCCCATTACCCATATGGGAGACCCGGATGGAGTTCCAGGCTCCTGGCTTTGGCTTGGCCCAGCTCTGGCTGTTGTGGTCATCTGGGAAGTGAACCAGCGGATGGCATCTCTCTTTCTCTCTCTGTCTCTGTCCCTTCCTCTCTTTGTCACTCTGCTTTTCAAATAAATAAATAAATATTTTTTTAAAGATATATTACTAAAAATAAAATGAGACATCTCACGATGATAAAGTCCAGAAGACATAAGTTATACATTTAAAGATTCATTTATTTATTTGAAAGGCAGAGAGAGAGAGAGAGAGAGATCTTCCATCTGCTGATTCACTCCACAAATGGCCACAACAGCCGGAGCTGGGCTGATCTGGAGCCAGGAGCCAGGAACCAGGAGCTTCTTCCGCATCTCCCAGGTGGGTACAGGGGCCCAAGGACTTGTGCCATCTTCCACTGCTTTCACAGGCCATAGCAGAGAGCTGGATTGGAAGAGGATAGGCCAGGACTAGAACTGGCTGGCGCCCATATGGCGTTCCAGCACTGCAAGTGGCAGCTTTACCCACTACACCACAGCACCAGCCCCATAAGTTATAAATTTATATTCATTTGTTAATACAACCTCAGAATACATAAACCAAAAACTGACAGAATTAAAGAAAATGCAGACAAATTCCCAATCACAATTGAAAATTTTTCTTAAAGATATTATGTATTTATTTGAGAGGTAGAGTTACAGAGAGAGAGAGAGAGAGAGAGAGAGAGAGAGAGATCTTCTAACCTCTGGTTCACTCCCCAAATGGCTGCAATGGCCAGAGATGAGCTGATCCAAAGCCAGGAGCCAGGAGCTTCTTCCAGATCTCTCATGTGGGTGCAGGGGCCCAAGCACTTGGGTCATCTTCTACTGCTTTCCCAGGCCATAGCAGAGAGGAGCAGTCAGGACTCGAACCAGCGCCTCTATGGGATGCCAGTGCCACAGGTGGAGGCTTAGCCCACTGCACCACAGCGCCAGCCCCACAATTAGAAATTTTTAACCCACTTCTCTAAGCAACTGTGAGAACAAGTAGACTTTAAGAATCAGTAGGGAAATAGAGATTTGAATAGCATAATTAGCAAATGTCCCTGACATTTATAGAATACTACCAAAAAAAAAAAAAAAATACACCAACAACCACAGCAGGCACTTTCCTCACAAGCGCCAGCTCTGACATTTAGCAACACTGACCATATGCCGGGCCATAAAGTGAGTCTTCACAAACTTCCACTTACTGAAACCAGGCCTGGCGCGTTCTCTGCGCTCAGTGAATTTGAACCAGCTATCACGTTAAAAGATAATTAGGAACACCCCCGACCTCAAATGTTTACAAATGAAATAGCCATGGAGCCAAAGAAAACGGATATCAGGAAGTTTATAGAACCGAGTGATAAGGGGAGACAGCTGAAACCATGGTTAGAGAGAATTTCAAGTGTAGGTTATGCCCCGTGGCTAAGATGCCAGCTAAGATGTCCTTAGGACCAGCGAAAAGCAGCCACCCGCAAGGCCAGCATCCCATATGAGTGCCGGTTTGAGCCCCGGCTTCTTGGCTTCTGACCCAGCTCCTGCTGATGCGCCTGAGAAAGCAGCAGAGGTGGCCCGAGTGCTTGAGCCCCTGCACCCACCTGGGAGACACGGTCAGACTTGCAGGCTCCCTTTTTGGCCTGGCCCAGTCCCCACTACAGCCATCTGGGGAGTGAATCAGTGGATGGAAAATTTCTCTCTCCCTTTCTCTCTGTCACTCTTTCTTTCAAATAAATAAAATAGACCTTTTTAAAGATGACATGTTCTCATCAGAGTGCCTGGGTTTGATTCCTGCCTCTGGCTTCTGACTTCCTGGTTTCCCACAGCCCTGGCAGGCAGCAGGTGATGGCTCAAGTAGTCGAGTCCTGGCACCCTTGTGGGAGACCTGGGTGGAGTTCCTGGCTCCCGGATTTGGCCCTACTCTGTGAACCTGGGGAGGGGGCTGGGGACTCTCTCTGGCCCTCTCGGACTGTCTTGGACTGCCTCTTGAATAAATTAAATGAGAAGGCAATTTATAGACTTCAACTCTACATAAGAAAGGATAAAAATCAATGAGTTAAGCATCCACTTAAAGAAGCTTTAAAAAGAAGAGCAATTAACTGCCCTCCCCCAAAATAAAGGAAAAGTTAAAGATAAGAGCAGAAATCAATACAGTAGAAAAGCAAATCTGGAGTAGAGAAAATCAACAAAGACAAAAATCAGTTCTTTGGAAGATCATTAGAATTGATAAGAACCCAATCGAACCATCCATGAGAAAGGCGAAAGAAAGAGACCACAAGTAACTGATGTGGAAGTAAAAAAGGACTAAAAGAAGAAGAAGAAGAAGTAAAAAAGGAAGCATTGCTGAGATCCTACCGATGTTAAAAGGATCCGAGGGGCTGGGCCCTTGGTGCGGCTGGAAGCCGCTTTGAACAGTCACCTGCCATGTTGGAGCGCCTGGGTTGCAGGCTCAGCTCCACTCCTGACTCCAGCTTCCTGCTAATGTGCACCCTGGGAGGCAGCAGGGGAGGGCTCGAGAAGTTGGGTGCCTGACACCCACGTGGGAGAACTCCAGGACAGGGTGCTAGGCTCTCTGCTTCTGCCTGGCCCAGTGCTGACTGTTGAGGGCTTTTTGGGAGTGAACCAATGAATGGAAGATCCCTCTCTCTCTCTCTCTCTCTCTCTCTCCCCCTCCCCTTTCCCTCTGCCTCTCAAACAAGTAAAATAAATTTTAAAGAGTGTTAAAGATATCAGGATATTACAAGCAACTATGCCAACATTTGAAGATTTAGGTGATGGGCAAATTCCTTTTTAGAAAACTTACAAAACACGTCACAAGAACACCCAAGAACGTCATAAGGATATTCTGGTTTTTGAGAGCACAATAGGCCTATGTGGTAAAGAACTTGGATCCTTAACTTAAGATCTTTCCACAGAGAAAATTCCAGGCCCAGATGGCTTCCCTGGGGGATTCTTCCAGACATTTAGGGAGAAATAATGCCACCTTACACGGACTCAGAGGATACAGGAAAGGGGAACACTTCCCAGTTCACTTTATGAGATAAGCCTTACTGCGCTATCACTAGTTCACAGGAGGGGCCGACTCTGTGGTGCAGCGGGTCAATGCCATGGCCTGTAGCGCTGGCATCCCATATGGGCACCAGTTCAAGACCCGGCTGTTCCACTTTGAATTCAGCTCTCT